>NW_005842067.1:1271249-1287289 GCF_000455745.1 Alligator sinensis | reverse complement strand
AAAAAACAAACCAAAACCCCCCCCCCCCCCCCCCAATGCCTTAATAAGCTCAACATTGTTTAGTTTCTGTACTTAAGTCTTGCCTGTCTCTTTTCCTCATGCCACCATGTTTGGAATAGTCCCTTCCTTTTATGATGCTAGTGACCTCCTATTCTTTCAAATGCTTTCCCTTCTTCCATTCAGCCTTCCCCACCTCAGCCATTCTCTGATCCCACTCCCATACCTGCCCACAGCTGGATTAAAATGTACCATATTCAATTGGCAAGAGGTTGCAACCTTTTGGGCTCTGCTTTGATGAAAAGAAGCAGCAGCTTTGCCAATGTCTTTCCCCTGCAAAGTTACACCTCCCCCCAGCCTCTTACCCCACACCCCCCTCCCAAACTATTCTCAGATGGTTTGATAACGTCACACACTGAATAATTTGCCTGTTGGCTGTGAGCAGGACTGTGATGTCTGCGAGGTACTGTGTACTCCTTCAGACATAATATCAGAATCATCACTGTGGGAAATCCAGTCCACTCAGAATAACATACCTAATCTCTTGTTCGTAAAAGTTAATTTTTTGCGCTGATCCTGAATGGGGCTAAAAATCTGCAGTTCCTACAGAAGGCGGCGATGCAGGATTGGGCTCACTGAAATCAGTCATCTCTTTGGATCAGGCCCTTGATCTTCGAGCACCGTGGTCACGAGTGCAAAATCCTCACTAGAGAGACTGGCTCAGTTTGTGTGTTTAAAAGGAATAATAACAAAAAGCCGCCTTTCCTGTTGCAGATGTCAAAGAAACAAAAATAATAACAGTCCTCTGCCAGCACTGAAGAATCCAGTGCCAGAAGGGAGCCGGCTGTGGGATTTGCAGGTACTGTGCATCTCCCTGGCAAGCAGGAAACTTACCACGTTTCTGAAATGTCCAGGAGAGAGACAGGCTGCCTTTGTGATAAAGTTAATCATTTCCTAATGCTAATAGCATGAGAAGCCGCCAGAAAAGCAAAACAAAAGCCAGTGCTCCAGTCCTGTATGCTTTGGTGCCGTTCCCTGCTTTGCTGGGCTTCCTCAGCTCACCAAGCAGTGCAGGCCTTTGCTTATAGGGGCTGTTAATTCTCCATAGAAATGTGCAATGAGGGCTAAAATGCTCTGCTTTCCCTGAAGCCAGTGAAAGCTGTGTCAGCAAAAAATTGAGGATTGAGCCTTTCTGGACTCAGGAAATAGCCTTGGCTGGTGCGTGAAGAGGCTCATGATGTGCGTAGAGCAGCAGGCCTATGCTCCCTTTCTCCCCTGTGCACTCAGGAGCATGGGGTGGCTGGGGAGCCCCAGAGGTGTTTTGTTCTCCCTGGTTCCATGGCAATGCCCAGGCCCGGGAGCTCAGGCCTGAGGGAACTGCTGCCATGTGCAGTATGCACTCCCCAGGGCCTGAGTAAAATCGAATATTTCTTGGAACTGTTTTAATGAGCACTGCACTTGGCACCTCCTTTTATAATGAGGAGCAGGAAAAGCAGGCAGCAGCAGCCCAGCAGTAGAGGGAGCCAAGGATGTGGATGGGGCAGCTGTTACTGTGGAGGGCCCAGACCCTGATAAGGATCCACCTGACAGGAATCGGGGGTCTCTATATGTCTCGGAAGCTGTGCTCATGGCCTGGTGGGCTTCCCATCTGTAGCTGCAGGTTTTTAGCATAGGAAAGTGTAATATTACCCTTTAGTATCAGGCTGAGAATCCCCGCTAATGAGAGAAGCAGAGATCTCTTGGCGTACAGTCAGCTAAACTCTCATCTGCTGACCAGTCCGTCCAAGTTAGACACGTGTCCAGTGTGCTGCTTGCTGCCTTTCCTACTGGAATGGGAGTTGCCTGAGCCCTGGCTCGCACTGCTTGTCAACAGAAGTCACCTGTTGCCACTGGTCCGTAACCTCCGTGCGCACATTTTGATGTACGTTGACAAAATCCAGCCTTTCTACAACCTGAGTACAGCTGCCAGCCAGGTAACACCTGCCCTGTCTGATCAAATGCTGCCAGTAAAATGCCCATGAGCATGCGCTCCAGCAACACAGCCATGTTGGCAGCTGTGAGCCCAAAGCTCTACCCCTCATGTGCCAGGTCTTCTGCTGGGAGAAACCCTTGCAATGAGAGAGTGCATTGTTAGTGGAAGCATCCCAGTGCTCTCATAGCAACAACAGCAGCTAGGAGCTGACAAAAGTTGTGCAGGCAAAACATAGTCCTACTCTGTGACTGCCAGTCCCTTGGTTGCTGCCATCCTGATGACAAAAGTGGTTTGTTAATGCTAAAGTGCAAAATTGCATCCTAACCACGTGTTGCGGCTGGAGGGATGTTGCTTCTTGCCCTGGAATAGAGTGAGGGTAGGCTATTTGACTTTTGGCCAGGAAACACAAACTCTCAGATTGTGCTCATGCATCATGGTTGGAATTTCTATCCCTCACTGTCTCTCCTGGTTCCTCTTCTCACCGTGGACTCTATGCCTGAGCTGAGCTGGTTATGTGATGCTCTAGGAGCTGTGCCTACTCAGGCTTTCCAAATTAGGCAGAATGAGCCTGCTTCCTCTTGACACTACACCATTAATCAAGTGGATCAACTGAATTATTTCCACTCCACAGCTGAAGAAGCCAAAGCACAAAGCAACGAAGGTTGCCCAGTGAGTCAGTGCCAGGCGTGGAGACAGTATCATCTCTCCTGACCTGCAGGACCTGGCTGCCTCTCCTGAGCCCAATCACTTATACAACCCAAACCATGCCCTTTTCCCTGAAGGTAAAACTGATGTGGTAGAAGAAACATTGTGGCTCACTGCTGTGCTTTCATCCATGTACTTGGTGCAAAGCAATGATGATCTGAAACCAGAGAAATGCCATATAGAGCATAGCATACTCTCCTGACAGTCAGATGCATGATTGACTCTGTCATGAGATTACGGTCTTGTGTGGCTTTGTTTCTGAGATAATTGTCCAGTATGAGAAGAGATCAGAGTACAGTCCAGACTGCCTGCTATAATAACCCCCAATGCAAGGGTGCCTCCTTCTATCGCATTATAATCTTATCTCTTGTTTGTTTCTGTACTAGCAGAGAAATGCCCTAAGTTACACCCAGCTGTTGAGCTTCTAGACCAAAGGCTACTGTTTTCTTATTGAAGGAATCAAGGGGTATTGGAGGGTTAAAAGGCTTGGCCCTGCCATGTGTGTTTAAAAAAACAAGACTGACTTTGCAGCCTGCTGGCTCCATCCTGACTCCATCCTGCTGTTAATAGAGGACAGAAGACCACTTAGAGCTTCCTCTTCACCCCATAACAAACAGCAAGTAGCCAGTCCCCCAGGCCTTCCTGTATCCCACACAGACCCCGCAGCAGCATGCTTGCTGCCTACTTTACCAGCGCTAGAGATCAGCTGAGCTGGAGCAATCTGTGCAAACAAACTCAGCAGCATCCACTGCCCTGGGCCAGTCTGAGGCAAGGAGTTATAAAGGACTAGCTCCTCTAATGATATGTTTACATTTAATCACTTGGGACCAGGTCTTGTTCCTGTTGGAGGCCGTGAGCGCTTTGCCCCAACGCTCCCTGTTGTACTTCTTTGCCCTTGCCTAGGATCATCTGAGCATATTTTAACCTAACTAATTTCCTGTTGCTGCATTGGCAACAGGGCATTGGCAGTGCTGTTCTCCTTCCTGCTCTTTAGTTCTTTAGCTGTGGTGCATTGCAGGGGAGTTTCTTAGGCTGCCCTGTGGCTGTGGTGTGGGAGAGTAGAGGTTCCTGTGGGCCCTTTTAAAATGTAGTTACCTGTCAACACAGGAGACTGGATTAAAGGCCCTGGGAAACTCTTCTCAGTCCTGTGTTCTTGGGGTCCATCTTGCTTTATGCCCCTGTCCACTTCTAGAGCAATGAGGCAACCCTTTGGGCCAGTGTGCCACAAATTGGCCCTGCACCCTTCCTAAGTCCCATTCCGATCCCCTTCCTCTGTCTCATCTGCTGCTCTTCTTTCTGCTTTCTACTCTGTGCTCCCTGCCCCATCTTCTGCTCTGCCCCATGCCCTGTGCTCCCCAATGAAAATGCAGGTCTGCTTTCTGCTCCCTGCCCTGTGCTCCCTGTTTGATCCTCTGTTTCTGCTCCCTGCCCACTTTGCTGCTTTACTTTCTTCTGCCTGTCCTATCTGCCACTGTGCTGCCTGTCCTCTCTCTGATCTGCTGCATGCCACACAGAAGCTGCCCACGTCACTTGAGGCACCTGTAATGCAGGTTGGCCACCCCTGCTCTTGAGGGTGTAATGATGACCATATGGGCCTCTCCCACTTGTCATCCAAGTGTGGTCATGCAAGTCCCTGGGCACAAGGACTACAAGGAGACAATGACACTAACCTCCTCCCAAAAGGTAGGAATATGGTTTGATGCAGGACCATGGTTTGCATAAGCCAGCAGTTCTCAGCCTTTTTGAGGCTCAAGGCCCCCCTTGGAAAATGCCAGCTTTTAGTTTTTTCTCATTTTTTGATTATAGAAAAGTATGAGAGCAATTCTTCTGTTGCAGAAACTCAGAAAGCCCACAACAAGTCAGAATGTTTTTAACGCTGTGGATTCCCATTCAAAATCTCTGGCTTTATCTTGTGATTTGTGTTTGCACACCTAACAATGCTAACATTGCATGGCACTCCACGGCACCTTTCAAAGGATCCCAAGGCACCTGAGGGTGCCAGGAAACCTTGACTGAAAATCACTGATGTAAACAAGTGAAATCGCTCCACATCCAGATTCACTGGCTTGTGCAGACAGGGTAACTAGTCCTATTTACCCAGCTTAGGGATGCCAGCTAGAGGAGTAGGTGGATACAGGATGAAAGCATGGCCTGTGATGTTTAAAGATGGAGATGGTCATTTCTCCCTTTAACCGCTTCTGGGGACAGAGACGAGCAGCTCCTGGCACAAAGGGGTTCTGGTCCCAGACTGGGGCTCCTGGGTGCTATAACAACACAACTAACAAATACTAATGAATGTGCTGCTGCTATTTGTCATGGGGACTCTGGAAGCTGTCATCCCCGTTAAATGCCTGTGACTTGTGCATGAGACACAGTTTACGGGAAGTTCCTTGTTTGTTGTTAGAACGCTGTATTGTCTGAAATCCATACTCAGTAATGCCCCGTTAGGTTCCCTAGCTAAAATTCAGGGTCTTGGAGGTCACTCCTGTTAGGAGAAGCTGGTGTTGAAGTCAGGTGCTTTTGATGCAATCTGTTTATGTACCCACTCCTTGACAGCAGAGGGAATTCAAGCCCCTTTCTGCCTGCATTCTCACTCAAAAGATCAGCCTTTGGGTTTAACTCCTCTGTTATTTAGGCTGTGTCTAGGCTTCTTTCTCTGTCCTTTTCCATGGGCTTTTACTCTCCTCTATCCAAGCTGCGTCTCATCCACTTTTATGCCCTTTTCCCGAATGGTACCTGGTGGAAGTGACCCTGCCTAGAGCATTCCTAGGCTGGCTTGCATTTGCCTTTGTTTTGGGCAGTTTCTTACAGCTCCCTTAAATGTGGGGCAGCAGTCCCATCTGCCGATTCACGGGTCAGTGTCTTAGTACGTCTCGGGCTGGCTCAGGGTCATCTTCTGTTCTAATTGCCAGTTTCCATTGGACTCAGTGAGAGCAAGTGGTTGGGCCTCATTTTGTTGATAATGGAGCTGTGATCAGGAGGAAAGCCCTACAGACAGGTATCTAAGGGAAACCCTTAGATGCCTCTGGTAGAATAGGATCTGGTATTTAGTTCTTCCCTCCTTCATCTAATATTTTGCTTCAGTAAGTAGAGTAGATTAAACTCTGCAGGGTTTGCACAGGAGATGGTACAGAAAATAAAAGCACTTTGTAATCATAAGTCTAGTCATCAAGTTGGGTGTTTTCTGAGCATTTGAAATAATCATACTTTGATTGTATTTGATTTGATTGACTTGCCCTCACTAATGGAACAGGGTAATGCCCTTCATGGGAACATCTAGCCAAGGATATCAACTTTTTACATGCTAAAAAACTATCCATCTTTTTAACACCCGCCTCCTGGTTTCCGGGAATCTGGTTCTGTCACCTGAAGCAGTGGATGGGGAAGATAAATGGTTCTAGCCTGATTAGAAATTTCACTGATTGTCAGCAAGTGTTTGAGCATGATTGAGCATGACTTGTGTTTGCAGCTGGTAGAACTGGAAGTAATTGGCACCTGTGCTCTGCCATTGGAAGCAGTGTGGAGGGCATGACAGCAGTATATGCCCCACTCCTAGCTGAGTTATGCATTTAGCACTAAGCTGCAAGATGACCAAGCATGAGCTGACCCTGCTAGTTTGGCCCTGCAAGTTCTGGTAGCCTCTGAAGGAAAGGAGTTGTTCATGTTTGGGGGGATAGCAGGCAGACAGAGTCCTATAACATTGCAAACAGTATTGAAAAAAAGGTTTCTATGCATACGGCAGCCAGGATACTGTGCTTAGTGTAGTCAGCCAACTAGAATGAGCCCCAGTCTCTGGTGTCTTCTCTGGTGTCTTTCTATCTTGCTCATGTTGTGAGAAACCCTCCCGCCTGTGAAGACCTTGCTGACTATAGCTGCGTTCTGCTGAGTCAGTTCACCACGTCGAGGCTCTGCCTGAGAGTGGGTGAGAAGCCTTTCCAGTGCTCCCAGGAAATTGGAAAGCTGTCATTGTTGTCAGCAGTCCCTCAACATGAAGACAAGAGAACGCGTCTTCTTTTAACGTGGGGATGATTTTGCACATCAGCAACCATATAATGCTTTGTGGGAAGAAGACCTTAATCCAATGGCAAGGAAAACCTAGAAGATTGGAGGCTCCTATTTTGCTGTAGCCTTCATCCTTCTATTTTGCTGTAGTCTTCAGTGCCCTGGCAGCCAGTGTGAAGCATTCTTCATCTGCCTGCTCCGCCTCTGAGAAATTTTATTTTTATTTTTGGATCACTATTAGTCTGGGAACTTCGCTCTTGAGTTTGCTGCCATGGGTGACCCTACAGGAATGCAAAACTCCAGACGGCATTGCTCTCAAGGTCATTGGTCTCACACAAGTCTCTCTACCACGTCATGGTTGCAGTCTATGAGCTGTGGAGCCTAGTGAGCTCTGCATCAGTGGCCCCTGGCTTCCATATGACCAGCTCTGTGCTGACCAGTCCTACTCCAACATAGCATCACCAGCCCATAACAACTGGCCTGGTGTTAACATCATTTTTTATTGGCCTTTAAAATTTGTTCAAGATGATTTTGAATGTGTTTCATTGAAATGTTTATGTAACAATAAGAGGACAGTGGTATTGCCAAGCTGGTCTGTGGCTTGGACCAGGGTTGAATGTGGTTTGAACTGGTAGCTACGGATTAGAATGAGTGATGTCATGCCCTCATTTTCTTTGGTATGTTGTCTTGAGCATTTCCCTGATGGCTTATACTAGAAATGGTACCTACCAGGATATACTGAGACCCAGCTCTCCAAGACGTCCAAGAACACTGCTAGGGAAAAAAATTGTGAATGGAACCAGTAAGTCAGCTTTTTATAGTTGCTTAGTAGTTCAGCTTTTAGTGGCAAGCTGGAGTCTTAACAGTTTTTATGAGCAAGTGGACAGAGCTCTGTGTAACTATTACTATTATGTGTAATAGCATCCAAGAGCTTCCAGGACTACCTGCTGGTTAATTTCCTTCCAGGCAGTGGTTTATAGCTGGGCTTTCAATAGGGCAGGGTGCCTGAACACTAGATTGCAAAAGCTGCTTTGGCCGCTTGCTAGAAACCTTGGGGCAACGTCTGCATTTCTAAGTCAACAGGCATCACTTTTAACTACGAAAATGTAGGTGCTGAGCTCTCTAACCTTTGCTCATCTGTCTTGATGCTGATGTTTAACCCATCTCCCTGGTGAATGCTCTACCCACCAGGGCACAGGCAATTGTGGTGCTCTTTACACCTCTTAGAGGGAGGCCCGGCTTCCAGGCTGCATATTTCATCCAGTGACTGTGGCGTGGAAACCTGCGGATCTCCCCCAAACAGAGGAAAGAACCGAATGCAGGTCTCTGACATTTGCAGCAAGTGCTCTAACCACTGGGTGACTGTAAATGAAAGGGAATACTGGTGGCTTCACTCATAGTTTAGAAGAAGGCAGCTCCCTGCCCCCTCCCTTTTGCATGGAGGCCAATCCTTTCCTTGTGCATTAGCTGGGCTGTGAGCAGGCCTCTTGATGGAGTTCCTCCGTGGACCGAGGCAGGTGAGCACCTAGTTTGGCTATCCCTCAGGGGCGAGAGGGCTCTACAGCGCAGAGTCTGTGACACCCAGATGCTTCTGAGCATGCTGAGAGGCAGGATGTTAGGCACCAGGGAAGCTTTAGGGTCCAAAGTTGCTGGGCCTGTGGAGTCCAGGATTAGGTGGCAGCTGAGGGGGATTTTTCAGGATTGCAGTTTGGGATTTAAGTACTTACATTCTGCCTAAGGTCTACTGCATACACTTAAGTCCTTTATTGGATTTTACTCTAAGTGACTTGTCCAGTTGCCATAGCACAACGGAGAAAATCTCACTGAAAACTGAGAGAGGAGACCAGGGGAGCCCACCTCCCTCTCCCCGCAGCCTCTGGCATGGGTTGCCTTCTGCAGCTGGATCAGCAGGGCCATGGATCAGCACAGCTGCTCCTCGCTGACAGACAGGGCTTTGATACTGCCTCTTGTTTGTGGAATTTGGTGAGGAGCCTGAGCCTTTGGACAGAAAACAGGGGCAGGGGCCTGGGGGGAGAGGAGAGAAAAGCCTGACAGAACTGAGAGAGAAGAAACCGAGACTTCAATAATAAATAGATAAAATTCCTCCCTCTATTGACTTCATTGGGTTCATTCCAAAGAAGTGGAGGCCTGGCACAAGGAGGGTCCTCATCCTTTTCAGTCAAGAATCTTATAGCCTCCCTGTGGGTTCTGAAAATTATGCTGGGTTCTTTTCTTACATTAGCCGAATCAGACCCTCACTTATTCAGGTCCCTTGTCTCCAATGTCCCCAAATCAAGTCATTGGTTACATCTGCCTAAACCCCCAGCTTGGCTGCACAGGTGCAGGTGAGAGCTTCATTTGATGAAGTCACTGAGAACCCTTTTTTTTTCTTTCTTGGAGATGCAGAGAGAGGAGCACAAATCCTAGCTTGGTTTGCTAGAAGGAGTTTGCTTGGCTGATAGTTAATGGCAAGTTGAATACGCTAGGTATGGGGGTAGTAAGAGACAAACATGAGACTATCATGTCACGTATGAGGACCCACTTTTCAGGGAAGAACTGTAGTTTACCTTAAAAAAAGATTGCAGCAAAGACCTTCAACTTTTGGCTCTGACTCTTGCTTTGCCTGCTTTTGGTAAGTTGTTTGTACTGTTTCTTTACTATAATGTGTACTCTTTTTTTGTGCTTGTGTTCAATTCACTGTGATTTTTCCTTTCCTGATTTACAGTTTGTTTGGGACAAAGCTCCTAAATCACTGGGAGCATGTCACTGTCTTTTGAGCTGGTAAATCTGAGAAGCTGGAGTGGGTTCCAAAAACCTTCTGGTACAAACTCCAGAGACGAAAATCGGCAAAAAGAAATGTGACGTGGATATGAGGGTGCATCAGTCAGGCAGCATAAACTGACTGTTTTTGACTGCTTTATTGTTGCCTGTTTTGCAGCAAGTGCTTTATCACACAAGCATGATCCATTACTCAAACGCTCTCCAGCTGGAAATCTAGAGGACAGAGCATTTTATAGGCCCAAACTTCCTGAATTTACTGTGAATTACCTCATACATATTTTAAACAGAGATCATGAACAGCTGACTGTATCTGATGGATTGTGTTGTACAGTTGAAAGGTACACAGTTCTTTCTGATGGCTCTTTCCTAACCTCTTATTTCCATGCGACTGCTTCATTTTGTAAAACAGATCACATGATCCAAATGACCATGCAGGTGTCATGCTATGCTCGTGTCACTTTGCCATGAGTGACAATCAAATGGTTAATCCTACTTTCCTTACACAGAAGTATATTTTAAAGTTCCGCAAACACCAAGTGAAGGGATGCAATTAAGGCAGCTGTTTTTTTCTTTTTCTTTCTTTCTTTCTTTTTTTTTTTTTTTGAAAATGCAATACTTCTATTAAGCAATCACTCTGTTTATGTCCCTACTAATTGAAGTAAATTGCTTTCTGCAATCAAATTGGGAAGTTCCCTTTCCGATCATGATTCGAGTTGGGCTCCAGTTCCTGATTTCCAGTATTTAGTCTGCTTTTAGTCTTTCCCTTTAATTAATTTCATACATTCAGATGATTTCTATAAGCCTGCAGTTGTTTGGTGGTTTGGATGATTCTGTTGCTTTTAAAATCTCCCCGTAGGGTTTTGTCAGGGCTTTTGTTTTCCCCCTTTTTTCTCTAGCTTGTGTTTTCTGATGCACTGTTGAGGTACAATTTGAATTAACCTGGTTCTTGGTTGTATTCATTTATCAAACACAGATGATTTCTGGAGCCCTGAAAGTGGGCCATGCTGAGTAGTTCTGTACCACAATTTCAGCAGTATAAAAAATATTTGTAATCTGGTCCAGTAGAAAATTACTATTCCAGTTTAGAAGTTAAGAACATCAGTCGGGCATGAGTCACTTCTATTTGCTGTGGCTGCAGTTTTTCCCTCGCGTTAATCTTATGGTCTATCTCTGCTGTTACAAGCTGAAGAGGAGAGAGAAATGCTAACCATAATGTAAATGCCATCTTCTCCATACTAACAGAAGCTCCTGCGCCGCTTGAACTGTATACTATTGTTAGCATTTTTTTACCACTCCTTATAGTATCCAATTTCTGGCCCAAAACACATTGTGTTTGCAATTTCTGTGTTGCTAAAGAGAGGAAGAATAAGGTCTTGTCTATGCATAGACTCATCCTGGTTTCATTTAACTGGGGCAAAGGACTATTTCAGATTCTGACTGATTTGTTTTGGTTGAGTTTAAATCTGTTCTCAATTATAATAGAATAAGCCACCCATGAACTGAAATAAGGAGTGGTTCTGAGAAGCTTCTGTCCATTTAACCCAAACTGATTTTAATTCCTGGTTTTAGTAAAATTAGTGTCACTCTCTGTGGGTGAAAGATGGTTGAGTTGGTAATGTGCCCTCCAGGCCTGTCTGAGAACATCATGCGGGAGGGTATCTCTCTAGATAAGAAGCCAGTGAACTTTGGCCCTGATACAGCCCCTTGATCAATGAGAAGGTGGAAGCATGACTCCTTAGTATGGTTACAGTAGCCTTTTTCCCTGTTCACATGGGCAAGAAGGTAATTCCTTAGTACAAAGGACCACAGTTGACCTTTCCAAGCCTAGTAGTGTTGACCACTGTTCTTTCACAGGCAGGGCCATTTGGGTACATTTCTTTTGCGTAATTTCAAACACTAGGCCCTAATATAAGACTGACTCTTCTTCTGTAGGCCAAGGGGTGCTGGGGATGTTGCCCAGAAAACGAATTTAGCCCAAAGGAAGTCAATTGTATCAATCAACAGCATCCACCTAACTAATGAGTAGCACTGGGTTTGAATATATGTCCTGGAAAGTCCTCCGCTCTAAGCACTAAGAAAGGAGCTGGAAGGAAGAGGGTCTGGAGTGGAAGTGGAGAGAACCGAGCGTGTAGAGAATCTCTGAGGCATAGGATTAAGACCAAATTAAGGGCACCTGTTTTCCTAGATCAAGAGCAAGTTTCTCTTACCAGGATGAGGTGTAACCCATCTATCAGATATTAAATCAGTATAATGTACTGGAAGGGTAGTATGTTGGATACGTGGCATTTCCAAGAACATTGGGAATATATATGTCAAATTTCTACCCGTAGAAAACATGACCACACATAAGTAAATGTGGTAACCATTACGTATTTAGCAAGCTATACCGCATGCTGCTGTTCCGGTGCATTTATACTAGTTAGTAGTGGAATTAAATTAGAATTTGTCTTTGGCTAGAAAAAAAGGGGTATTTCCACATTTAACCTCTGGATGTGTGTCCAGAGGAGCTGTCCCACTTTTGGCCTCTCTCTTTTGAATGCCCAGACCAATACTGGGGCAGATCCTTGGCCTTTCTTTCTCACTGCTGTATGCTGCTCCTACACAACAGGAGCTAGCAAGGATTCTCCTAACCTACTGGTTTAGAATTACAATAACTGAGGATATAGTGGGGCAGGGTCAGAGCACACCACTGTACTGTGGGTGTGCTGGGCTGGCAGGAGACCCAAGTTCATCACAGTCTGACAATCTTGGTGGAATGATCTTGGGCCACTGAGGGCTTGCTGCATTCAGGAAGAGTTCCCAGGTGATGCTGACACACACAAGGCTGGTTTAGGATTGGGGAAGATGGAAAGATGGCTCAGAGCTACCTTTGTCTTACTCCTGTCATTCACACAATGTGGATCTGTTGCAGGGCTGAGGGTCAAAAGTACCTTGCTCCTGAGTTTCAGAGGTGCTGAAGATCTCTCAGCTGCCACTGATTTCCCCCAGGAGCTGTGACTTTTGAGCACTTCTGAAAGCCATGCACAAAGTATCCAAAATCAGGTGCCTTGAAATTGGGACATGCAGAGTCCCAGCCCACTCTTGAAAGCCTTGTCCCTTGTTGCCTTTGGAGATGACAGACGCATCACAGACACAGAGCCTTCCTTGGCTTTATACGTGGAAGCCAATATGATGCAGAGGAATGAGCACACTCAGGGGCATCTGGAAGTCCTGTGCTCTAATGCTGGTTCTGCCAAAAATAAAGTGAATGGCACTGGGCAGGTGCTATCTCAGTTCTTCAGTTTACATGTAAAGCAGATGATACTTTCTTATCCAGCTCACAAAGGCATTGTGCACGTTGAGTAGTAAGTGTTGGTTTAGTGGCTTTGCATATCAAAGCCAGATTTGTCCATGAGGTACCTCTGTGGAATGTCCTAGGGTTGAATTAGCCACGTTACCCCTCCGAGCGCTTCTGTAGACCAGGCAATGTAACTGCTCCGTACTCCCAGTGTGAAGACCACGCTCCGGCTCTTCATTGCTACCTGACTGTTCTAACCCATCACCTCTATGGCCCCTGATCAAAAGTGAAGCCAGTTGCACTCTGCCATGAAACCTGTTTTCCAGTCACTCTTGAGTGATTTAGAATTAATTTTCCTGGAGCAATTTCTTATTTCACAATGACATGATCAAAACATTGGAGTATTTCACAGGATCCTACTTCTTGAGGAAGGAAGGAATCTGAAACATATGGCAAGTTTGTTTCCATTTGTGTTGCTTCTGCCTTCCTTCAAGCCTTTGTTCATCTGCTCCAATTACAGCATCTAAGTATAAACTTAAAACGGAGGCGAGGCTGGATTTGTGGGGAACATATGGACAAATGGAAAATAAACAGCACAAAGAATTCCTGGCTAATGAGCTCCTGTGTGATAAGATTTTACCAAAGAGACAGAGGTCTCTGCTTCAGCTAAATCATAGAGCAGAAAACTCCACTAAGCAGCCAACAACCCTTAGATTCCAGAGATTTCCTCCACCCTTGTTAATCTGCCTTGGTACCAGGGGTGGCTGATGATTTTGTCACTAGAAAGAAATCAGCATGGGTCTTAGCAGCAGCTGGTGGCAGCCTGGGCTGGAGAATATTGGTGGCCTCTCTACAAAACTAAATGGAAACATTTTGTCAGAGTGAAGTTGGGAATTCATGTGCTAGGATCCCCTCTTCTGGACTCACTGTTTCAATATGAAAGTGAAGCCCTGAGGAAAGGTATGATGTTTGGGCTGTAGTGTTACCCATGGCATTTGTATCTATGTTGCTAACTTACTGGTCAGAGCCAATTGTCCAACCTGCAGTGCCATGTGAATGCAGCAACCTTGCTACCAATATAGGAGCTAGCCTGCCCAAAGTAGTGATATGCTTCGGGATGCCATCTGCCAGAGTAAGCTAGCAATATAGACATGCCTGTATATCTCTCTTCCTCCAATTCTGCAGTCTTTCTTCACTCGTCCTTTCCGTAACTGAATGAGGAGCTGGATAAATGACAATTGGCTGTAGCTCAATGAGGGTAAGACGCAAGTGAAAACCACTGGTGGGAGAAGCCTTGAACAAGCATTTAGGACATATTCTAGTCTCTTCAAAATAGCTCTCAGGCCCAGGCTCCTCTTTGATTTGTTGATTTTGGGGGGGGATGTTGAGTTGCAGCAGGACTCTGTACTTGCTTTCACATGCCATAGCTACCCAGAAAGTTGCTGTTGTTCTCCCTAACAGTCACCCACATCTTGGTCTCCTCCAGAACACAATCATATGGTCTACCTGGGGACTCCAGCTACTTGCTTAGTATCTCCAAGGGGCAAGTGTCTGAAAACACATTACATCTGCACTCCAAGTGCTTGCTTCCTGGTGACTTCTGGGTTCTAGCCACAGAGACTATCTTTAAAGACTTGGATGATCCAGGACCCAAACATCCAAGAGATTAGCTGCCTACCCTTCAGGCCAAACTAAGTCATTTTGGAGGCTCTTGCTTTTGGTTCCCAAGTTAACTCTATTCAGGAGCAGATTTGTAAAATCCAGCTGGATGAAATGGGTGTAGTAGTTGGAGCTGGGGTATGTTTGTTTTAACAGTGACAATGATTATCCCTCCCTTCTCCCAATTTGTATAGTACCTTTTATCCAGGAATCTCAAAACATGTTAAATCTGAACTGAGGTTTATAACATCCATAACACCAGGATGGCTACACTGGGGTCATTCTATCTGCTGCTGCAAGGAAATATATCTAGAGTAGTACAAAGCAGCTTTTCTACAGCACAAAGCAGGACAGCAACTGTTCAGGACATGAGGAATAGAATCTCATGTTACTAATAATGTAAGTGGATATTACGAAGGCAGGGATGAATTGGGATTTTGGTCAGGAGATTGGAGTTAACAAAGATGTGCTTCTGAATAAAGCAATGAGAATTTTAATAACCCAAAATAGCAAGGGCCTCTCAGTGTTCAACTTTAATCAACTATAATAAGTATATGTCTTATCTGGATGGTGGCTTCTTCCCCAGAAAGGCAGCCACTAATGTCTACTGAAGCGCCGAGTTGGTGCTGACTTTTTACATGAAAAACACACACTTCCTCTCTTGGCCTCTCTCTCAAAGTATATGAAATTCATTACTCCAGTTGAACAACAGGAACTCAGTCCTTCCTCTTCAAGTTCAAGGTTCGTGTCTGTCTTTCTTCCTGACTGAAGTTGAGACATTTCCTTATACTGGAGGCAATAGATATTCTTTTGGTTTTGCTATTTAGTTTGTGGTTTGGTTTCTGGTTCAATGGCTTTTGGGTTTTATGGTTTCTAATTAAAGTTTAGTTCTTACACTCCCTAGCTGTGCAACCCAGGAGAAGTCTCTTGGGGCCAGATGTTAATAAGCACCTAAATCCAATTGAAGTCAATAGAACTATATTTTGATAGGATTTAGGTGCTTTAATACCGTTAAACAGCTGGCTGTCTATCTCTGCCTGGGTTTCCCTAGCAGGTGTGCATGTATATAAATTGCTACAATAAAGTAGAGGCTATCTAAGAACTTCCATATATTATTATTGTTTTGAGTATAGGAACAATGTTGATGGCCTTTGTAGAAGTCTAAGAACTGGGAATTTTTCCTTGCAGGATTCTATCAGAAGTAATGGGAGAGATGGAGCCTCAAGGAAACTAGCACTGCATGATGGCATGGGAGTATGATGTAATATACCCACTAGCCATCAGCATGCTGGTCCCTGCAGCATTAACAGCCCTTGATCAGCTGATAGACTACTGGGCTACTTACACAATAGACTACTGGCTCCCAAACTATAGGTAGTCTTCAGGGAGCTGCCTGCTCATATGATGCTGGCCTCCTTTTCATTTATTGGTACAGGCTCCCAGATTTGTCATTTCAGAGAAGAGCTTGGAGACCTGTAAGAGTAGCTGGAAAGGAGGATGAGCCAGTTGGCAAGTCTCCACGTGTGGCAGCTGGCTTCTGTGAACACAAACACTAGTGGCAATGGAGCCACCAGCTCTCTGTGAGGGAGGAAGACTTAGGGGAGGAAGGAAAAGAAGAGCCAAGTGATATGTGTAGCATGTAAGAGG
>NW_005842067.1:1256264-1271218 GCF_000455745.1 Alligator sinensis | reverse complement strand
GGGAAAGAGAACCAAAGAGAGAGGATGATGCGAATCGCACAAGGAGGAGAGAAACAATGGACAGGAGAGAGAAAGTAACGCTTTCGAAGTAGACAAAATGCTTATTGCAATCAAGATGCCTGAACTCTTTCCTAATAGCATACCTCCACAGAAACAATGATTGTTGCGTTGCTACATGAACAGAAGCAGGTTACAGAGCAGGTGAATTCTGCTGCTCGAATGTGGCCCATGAATTAGAGCTTGGGGTGTAGTATGCTGAGGCTATTGGGTACAGATTAAGGCACAGCACAGTTGGAGGGAAATCTTGCAGTCTGCTTTTGAGATCCGAAAGAGTTGCAATGAAATAGAAAGAAGCATTGCCATGCTGTGTTTGTAGGACAGGGATAGAGCATAAAGGCATCTTTCACCCCTTTTGTGTTTTCCCTGGCCACAGTACTGTTTAAGCATTAAATCGCTGTGACCAAAACAAAACATCAGGTTTTGATTCAGCTCAAAAACAATCCGTTAAAATCAGGAAAGCAAACTGGCTGTTTGTTACCAGTTTAGGCTTTTTTCCAGGGGGAATTGGAATCCTTTCATTGACTCAGTTGAAGAAAAATAGATCAAGCAGGGAGTGAGCTGGAACAACGAAGGAATGTCCCGGGATTTCTTTTTCCAAGTCTAGACGTGGAAGTTATGACAGCCTCGGGATCTGTGGAAATTCCTCTGTGCATTGTTACTAGGCTGAGGAAGTGGTTGAAAGTTGAGTTTTTCATTTATGCATTGCAGAGTGGGGGACCACTTTCCATCTATTAAACTGACTTGCACTAATGACATTGGGATGCCCTGCATCAGGCTGGTCAGGATGCAAACAGTTCTGTAGGTGCTTTTAATCAAAGTTTATGTAATGAGCAAGTGAATTGTCCAAACACCTATTCTTATTTCTAGGAGGAATTCCCTTCTCCCCACCCCAGTTCCAGGTTTGGGGCTGATGGCACAAGGCCTAGTAAAATAAGTGGAAACATTTTTCTATTCCTGCTGGTATTTCTTTTTGGCAGCTGCGCAGCACAATCAGAATTTGAAAGGTTACATTTTCAATCCGCTCTCTTCTCTGTGCAGGACTCTTGCCATCTGAATAAGACTCTGTATCCATCTCTAACCCTGTGATATATATTGTGGTGTTAAATTTTCATTGCTTATTTCCAAACTCCGTTGGAGCCATGAGTCAACAAAGAGCCCGCAAGTCCCCTCAGGAAGATTATAATTAGCTTGGGGTGGGGGGAATTTGAGTTTAAAACTGTTCCAATTATTTGTTTTCCTTGTTACAATATAGTTTTTTAAAGCGTGTCTCTCTGGATAAACTTTGCTCTGCTGACAAGGCTGGAGTCTTATGAGGCTCGAAGGCAGGAAATGAAATAGGATGCACAGTCCCTGAAGCCTTAAGTGTCCCCCTGGGGAGGCTTTCCCTAGATCAGCCAGGAAGTGAAATATTGATCAGGTCTTGCCAAGAAAAATTCTCTCTAGAAAATCCTCTCTCGCACTGAGCTGAGAGTTGGTGGTTCTTGCATCCCTACTCCTTGCCTTAACTTTTTTTTTTTAAAGAGGATTATTTCACCCCAGCTAACTCAGGAGCATCGCACCATGTTCTTTGCAGACTGTAAATTCGAAGACGTCCTAGACAAGGTGGTCTCTGTCTACCCCGTTCAGCCCATCTGCACCCCCCATCCTGAATGGAGCTGTGGGCTGCTGCTTTCACACAAACACTTATTCAACAATTATTTTAAGTGATTATGCTTCTGGCTGCACTTTCTTCCTTTCAGTAAGAGAGGAGGATGGGGCAAGCAAGAATAAGCTGAACTCAGGCGGGGTGGCTCATTTCACTATTTTCTGCTGTCTAGGTATGTGTGGAGCCTGCATTGCCAGGGTTTCTGGGCATCTTGCCATGTGAGGTAGTGCAAGGCTATTTCCCCCAGCCTACAGGTGGAAAATCAAGGCATGGGCAATTTAAAGCGACTAGCCCAAGGTCACACAGCAAGTGAGTTTTGGAGGGGAAGTTAGATATCCAATCTCTCAAACCCCAGTCTGGTGCTGTAAGCATAGAGCCATCTGGTAGCATTTGTCCAGGGTAGTTAGTCCTGTCTCCAGCATGGAATTCACAGTTTTAAAGAAAACCCAGTTCATCCTTTCCAATTCACAGTGTTCATTCCCAACACTACACCATGTCCAAGGACCAAAATTGCCTTCCATTTAATCTCGGAGGGTATCTTCTTAAGCGAGAAGGGTTTGATATCCCCAAATGCATGGGGCTATCTCTGTCCTTGACAGTCTCCAAAATACCTCCAAACACCTTTCCAGTGATGGCTCATCCTTGACTTGGAATCTATCAATGGACACTAGTTTTGGATTTGTTCAGTCTCCAAATGCAAAACCTTTTATCCTGCTCGTAGGAGCTGATTGGATTTCAATATGACTGGAGTGAAAGGTTCCCAAAACCATAGAAACCCAGTTCCAAATATTGGTGACCAGTGCCAGAAAAACTCTCCCTCAAAGGATAACTCAGTTGAGGGTTGTTTTTTGGGTTTTTTTTAGTCAAGTGACTTTTGCACATTGATAATGCCTGTGAGAAGCGGCAGCAGCAGTTCTGTAAAATATGGTCTTTTAAGAGAGAGAAGCTTCATTAGCTAAGTATTCTTTGGGAGCAGGCAAGTGCCCTGCACAATGATTCAGTGTGTTGTTATGAGCTCAGTAGTACTGAACCATTTTTAAGAGGGCCTTTTTATATTGTTTTTCTTTCCATACGTGGTTTATTTTTGTTCTAATATTTTATTATAATTTTTTCCTATGGTCAGCAAAGTGCTTTGGAAGTTAATGTAAAACAGTCTTGCATTCTGTGTGTTTTGGGTTATTTGTTTAAGCTTTTATTAGGCTTGTCATGCAAGTCATCAGGCAAAAATGTAGAAGAAAAAGGTTGTGTGGTTGTACTGGGGAAGGAAAACAAGATTCCCTGACACCAGATGTAAAGGAGTGTTCCTTGTTTTCAAGGGAAATGAAATGCCTTGTGCAAGGAAGCTATCCATGTCCTAGCTGGTACTAATCATTTGTTATAGCTCTCAGCCAAGGCTGCAGTATTGTGTATCACAGTAACATGCTGACTCCCTTCTATCCTTATTAATGTTCTGAAGTTATCCAGCTCATCTGGCATTCTGCATCCCTCCACTCCCCGCTATTGCTCAGAGCCTTGGAACAAGCAAACAAGAGACAGATCCTGTAGAATCCGTACTAGATATTTTCACTGAGTCAGTAAATCCCAGCAGAGACCTCGGGAAGTTTCATGAATGCCAGAGGGTTATCAGTGCAGTACAGACATGACCAGAAGAGCCTATAGGTAGCTACCTGGATGTCAGGTCTCTGGGGTTTGATTTAAGAAGCTCCCAATAACCTGGAAATAACATACGAGTTCAGAACCTTGGCTTAAGTGTCTGGCAACCTTGAATGTGTTGTGCAACAATGCAGTCACTATCCATCTTTTAAAGAACAGGTGTGTATTCCTATAGTTTCATATAAAATATAACAAAAGCAAATGTATAAAAGCAGCTTGCCTTGTACTGTATCTGTCGACAGCACTGTTGTCTCTGGCTGTTGCCGAGAGAAGAACAAGAGAAGCATTATGCTCTAATAACTTAAAAAAGGTGTTTTGGAACCTTAGTGAAGACCACGGTAGTTTCTGGTAAGGCTAATACCCAGACAGGAAAAGTCTCCTCTACATGAAATTAAAGTGCTTTTCATCCCAGACTAGAGAGGGGCTAGAAATCTGTGCAAGGTGCGTCTCACCTTTGCTTATAGGATTATTGGCAATGAGGTCTGCGGGGTGATGGGAAGAAACCAAATAAGCAGGAAACTATTTTATTTACAAGCTGGGTAGCCATAGCACATTGTTGGACACTTCTGCAATTTTGTGACTGGGGCTTTCTTTATCTATCTCCTACCGGTATATTAGTGGTCTGGTTCATTGACCTATTTCTTCTTTGCAGCAAGGAAGACCTCAGAATTCCTGTCCTGTCCTGAGCTTCCCCAGATGCAGATCCATCCCTAGTTAGGCAAAAAGGTTTGTTTGGTTATTCAGTAATTAACATATTTGTAAGGGGAGTGAATGGAAGGATCTGTTTTGGTTTTGCAAACATGTTAATTATTAGGAGGGAATCCAGCTGAGTTTTTGCAGGGAGCACATTTTGGAAGGGGCTCGAAGGCTAAGGGATTTGGTAGATGTACAGAAGAAAGTTGTGTTAGGTACTTGGTAGGCATGGTATGATCAGTGGGGGCAGGGGAGTGGGGAAGACAAAATGGCAGGTGGGGGGAGAAAGAGGGGAAGCCCTCCCCCATATTTGTTCTATGTTACCCATGTAGGAGCTGCTTCCATAAGATGTGCAATACCAAATGCCAACTGTGGTGCTTACTACAGGTATCAAATTAAAGCACTAAAGGTAATCCCAGTTAAGGCATCACTCATGGTTTTCAGTAATCTCCAGACTTCTGATAGTGAGGAGTTAGAGGCTGAGACCCCCTGGAGTGTTCAGCTCTGGCACTTCCCTTCTTCTATACGTGTACTGTTAAAACAACTCTGCACTAGAGAACCAATGACAAATGAGCAGAATCACCCAGCAGCAGATAGTTTGACCCTGGCTAGCCAAAACCATAGTATGAGACCTGAACTATGACTTCTTCAGCCATCCCACTGTTTCTTTCTGGCCAAGAATAGGTAATGAAGACAAGAGCATTTTAAGGGCTTAGCTGCAGAGTGCCTATTGGGGCCCCAATTGCTGACCAAAGTGATTATGTTTATGCCCTCAAGGAGGGCTCAGCTGTACAAGGGTACACCACTGGTAAATGTACTTGCAGGTCTCTGTGCTTGGTTCACAAAGCATATGGAGTCTATGACTGTAGGGGTCCAGGTTGGGGTTTTAGCTCTGCGGAGGGCCTTGGTTTAATCCCCAGAGTGTTGGCCAAGATGGCAACAATAAAAGAAACACCTCTTCCTGGGCTCAGATTTATCCCCTTGCTTGTGTTTCATCTGCTGTAATTTCTTTGCATTGTTTTCTTCTCTTTCCTGTTTTTTTTCACACACTGAATTACATCCACTGCAGCCTTATGAGTTCAAAACCCAGTGTCTGTGTAAATTTGGACCTAAGCCAAAGGGAATTTTCCTTGCTCTAGCATTTGTTCAAATAGAGTAGGTGTCACACAGTCTTCCAGTGACTTGAAATGGATTAATTGTGTTTCTTGTCTGGGAGAATCTCTGCTTAGGGAGAAATGGTGCCACAAAAAACCTGGCTTTCCTAGAAGAGAGCTCCAGTGTTCTTTTGAAAGGAGTTGTAGTTCAACTGGGTTAAATAGAAAAGAATAATGTATTGGGAGAGTAAAGTATTAAGCTGCATAAAGGTGAGAAGCTTGCTATGTAGGAAAGTGGGGTGGGGAGTGGAGGAAGGCTCAGGATTATTCCTTTGCAATCTCTGCTCTGTGTTGGCTGTATATGAAAGGGAAATGATCTGTTTTCTGTACTTGCCAGTGCCAGTTTGTGCCCCTTTCACTGCTCGGTTTCCCACTGTTGCTGCTTGGGAAGGCAGAAAAAAGGAACAAGAGAGCACTCCACAGTTACAAATTCACATCCATCATTAGTAGGAAGCCTCTGTTCTGGATTACCTCTGCTCTCATTAGCAGTGGGATTGGTTTTTGTAACACTTCACATTCACTCTGTGGCCCCTCCTTATTCATACTATTGTGTTTTCTGTTCACTTACGCCCTTACATTTTGGTTTTGCATCAACATATCAAATCATGCATATACCTAACACTTTTCCCAGAGTGGATTTGTTCTCCTTTGTATTATACAGTTGCCATTTGTGAGAAGCCTGTCGCGCAGGTACTTTGGCGATAGGCATGGACATACAAATCTAGAGAGGCTCCAGAAGTTTATAGAGCAATATTGATATGGTATAACAACACCCTTTGGGGTGTTTTCTTATAGTGAAGGTGAAGGCAAAGCACTACATAAAGTTTTGATAGTCTACTATTTAGCCAGCCTTATTATCAGCCTGTTAGATTTCAGGCAGTTCAGGATTCAAGAGTTTTACTTGTACGTATTTGTTTAGAATTTGTTAAGCGTCTTTTAACGATTGTGAAGCTCCTCTGTATTTTGGAGTTGTCTAGATGTTGGAGCTGGGGCTTTGAAACCAGAACTCGTGGGTGCTGTTTTCAGCTCTGTCACTAGCTTACTGCCGGACTTCAAGCGAGTTGTATTACTTCTCTGGACTTCTGTTTTCCCATCTTTGAAAACTAATCTATTTTGTATTTTTATAGGGCCCATCAGTATTCGTCACAGATATCATGGTTACCCAAACACTACAAATTTAATCCACTTTGTAAAAAGTCCTGTTGTTTTTTCTTTTTCTTTTATAAAATAAGCAAATTGTATTCTTTGTTACAGTAGTACTACAGTCAGGAAGAGGAAGAGCTGGTACACTTGGCTGTTAGTTATTTTCAGACTTCTGTTATTGTAGAGACTTGTTCATTATTGGTAAAAATTTTATATAATGAAACAGAGTAACAAACTAGAGGATATCCAGCAAACTGGAAATGTCTTGTTGGATGCTGTAATGCTTTTCAAGTTAAAGTCTCCTAGACTCTATGTCCCCAGTGATGTAATTCAATGCAAGCCGGGCCAACTGTTTTGAAACTTGCCCTACCTAGTTGTATGCTGCACTTCTGTCTGGACATATTGCATTTATTTTGACGTAACTGCTTTTTTAATAGAATGTACTTTACATAAAACTTCCTTTTTTTCTCTCACTACCTCCACCGTGAAATCTTAACATAATAGTCCTTAATGAATACTGGAGAGGCTTTTCATTGGATTTCATGGACTCTGGCTCAGGCTTTTATGACCTCATCCAGAAAAACACTTAAGTGTGTGTATAACTTGACATGTGAGCAGGCCCGTTGCCTCTAAAAGAGCCACTTACAATGCTTCAGACTGGGTGTGCTAAGTCTTTTCTGATTTATGATGCAAAAGAGTATTTGATCAGCCAGTTACTTTCAAAGGTGGTCAGGGATTTTGGCTAGGGGATATCGGCTAAGAGGAACTGGGCCTGACGGTCAAAATATGGATGCTGTAGCATGCAGGGACTGCATGTGCTTACGTGTATGTTTGCCTTGTTGGAAAACTGCTTATAATATTGGGCAAAATTTTCTGTTGTAACTTAAGTGGCCTCAAAATGGCATTACACTGGCATACAATTTCTGTGGGAAATGTGTATATTCCTGACATGCCAAGTGGTGTGTTTGCAGCCATGAATTCATACCGAAATAGAGCAGTGTGTCCTACGTACGAACCTCCCAAGAAACTACTTTGGTTTCATTTTAAATATGTCCCTGATGCATCTGGGGAGGTGCAGATGTTCCAGTAATGTTTCCTAATAATTGGTAGCCAGCATAAAGCTGATAGCATCTTTATAAGCTACTGCCATGCCCATGTGACTCCACTGATCGTTTGCCAAGTATAACACAATTAAAGCAGCTGGACAGTTTATTTGTGTAGATAGAGGGCTGGATTCTGATTTCTGTTACAGACTCTCTCTACCACGCTGGCATGTATATACTGTATACTTCATATCTAAAATCAGACCCAATTGTTCTGCATCAAGTGGCCTGGGTGTAAAATGTTGATCTTCCTGGAAGTTTTCATGTTCCTGAGAACTCGGCTTTCTTAACTTGTCCCACTGAGATACAATCTCCAATTAATGCAACGGGGCCGGACCATGAGCGCTCTGCATTATACACAGTCACTTACATAGGTACAAAATGGGGGTTGACTTTCTCTCTTGGTTCTGATCAGGTTCTTGTCATGCGTTTTTATTACTACGGCACCCTGGTATCCCCACCTTTCCTACACCTACAGTGTATTCAGGGAGGAGTAAGTAAATGTTGGCTTTGATATTACAAGGAGGAAACAAAGAACTTGAAGTAAAATTGGGGGCATCTGAAAATGAACAAGAACTAACAACACCCAAACCAAGGTGTTGCCTGAACAGTCCCTTTTGGGGCATATATTTGCTTTGTGTTTCTACAGCACCCAGTGCAATGGGGTTTAGATTAATGACTAGGGGTCTCATGGCACTAGTGCAGTGGCAGTGCATATGATGCCAGACAGTTTGACGGACCTTTTTTTTCTTTCTTTCTTTTTTTTTCTCCTTAAATCCTGTGAGTGAAGCACTTGGCCTAATGGAAACTCTCTTGATGACAATGATGAGCCTTTATTTATTTATTTTTTTAATGTGGGTTTAATGTATTCAGACCCAAATGACAGCTGTGCTGGGGAGGGTGCGACTCTTAATCAGCAGATGATACAGCTTCCTGCCCCAGGCAGCAATCTCTGTTCCCTTGGTGGTCAGGTTGGCCTTGGTTACATTCTTGTTCATATTTGTCAAGCCAGCCCTCTCTGGGTCTGTCTGCCCTCCTGCTCCAGCTGGCATCCTGTTTAGTAATAGTTACATTGGCAGACGTCTGAGACTGGTCCTGCTGACTTGTCCAAACCATCTCAGCCTCCCATAATATGGAGAAATTCATGACCATTCAGTACAGAAATATCTAGTGTTCCTACAGTAGGAATCGTTGTTTGAAATCTAGCCTAGCTGTATCTTTTCCTGCTCTCTTCAGTGGTCCCAGCCCTAATTTTGTCATGCATTTGTCTGCCGAAAATGATAGTCTCAGGCTGGCTGAACATGTTTCCAGTGGTGACATAGATGGTGCTCTCTGCTATTCATACTCCCTTATCCCATGGAAAGCTACTATGGGTTAGTTTTGATTTTATTGTGTGCACATGGCCTGCTTCAGTAGAGTAGCTGATACACTATAAATCCCTACCCTATTTTACCTCATGGTAGCTTGTTTGGGTGCCAATACCTTCGCTAAGCATTGAAAGGGCCAGGAAGACTCAATTATCCCTTCACCTTTAAAGGTAATCTGCCTGAGGTGCAGCTGAGCCCTACTGGGGCTCCCTGCTCAGTACCTGATATGGAGATGAGAGAAGAATTTATATTTCTAGCTCTAAAAATCTTGTGCATATTTGTACCTACAGGGGTAAGTGCAAGGTATCTTCTCAGAGTGGAGTAGCAAAGCCATGGAGCTGAAGCTAAAAATTGAAGTGGATTGTGCAGGGATGTGTGGGCGGTATTGTATAGGGATCAAGAAGAACAGCTACTGATGTGATCCTGTGTAGAAGATGCACCAAAGCCTGTGAAAGAATTAGAGTAGTATTAGGTTAATATTATAAAGGAACAGCTGGAGATATTCCAGGCTGTTCTGGTGTTTGGTACATCTGTATAGCATTGAATGTGCACTCTAATATGTGTAAGTAAAAAAAAACACCAGAGGAACAGAGATGGACAAATGAAATGATGAGACAAACTAGAAGTCTTAGCAGAGACGGCCCATGTTTAACATATAACACAGTGCTTCTTGTAGTACATCAATTTGGAAGATGCACTGAGATTTGAAGTGTGTGCGTGCTTTCCAATTATTCATGAAGCGTATACCAGCCAATGTTATGCTTCGTTATCTGGACTTATCTGATGTGGCTCTTCACTAGGAGGAAAATCTTGTCAGAGAGGCTAAAAGCACAAATAGGCCTGCTTTAAGTTGCACAGGATTTCATTCCACAGCAGGATAGGGTTATCAGCTGTATATATGACAATGGTAAGAACCTGCAAAGTACAGGACATGTTTGCATGTTTCCAGCTGGATGAGCTTTGACTTAAGGGGTCTACATGAATCTGAATTCATACACAGACAAACAGGTTTTTTAAATTTTTCTGTAATTGCAACAATATTGTGGGATTCTGCTGCTGGGTTTCCACATTTTATCTCTAGTATAAAGCAATTAAAAATGTCTCCTTCCATGGACTCTTGCTTGGTGTTAGAAGTTGAGCTGCCCTTCTGGGAAGGGTTCAAGATCCAACTCTGACCTTGTTCTCTGTTCAGGCCAGAAACAAGGCATTTTGGACTTGTGCTCAAGAGCAATTACAGGAACTGTGGTGGTAACAGTAGATGGGTGGTAGTAGATGCTGGGAAAGGGAACAGGGATATAATAGTACTTCCTTGTTTTCCAGTAACATGGGGACTCTGAGAGAGAGAAAACATTAATTATGGTCCTTTATGACTAACAAGAACTGGATCTAAAGTGCCTGGATGGGGCTTTGAAAAAAGTCTGGGTCCAGGTCTAGAAGAATCAAAAGAGGGATGAGGAAAGTGGTAGTGTTTTGAGGAAGTGGTGGTGTTATGGACTAGAAAGCTATTGACTGAAGAATACCATAGACGGCAGCAGTTCAAAGACCCATAAGCAGGTGCTGCTGGCAAAAAGGGAAAAGCTTTTTGGCTTAGCTGGAGGACCAGACTGTCCAGTCACCAAGAGGAAACAGAGGCAATGATATGTTTATCATGAAGAAAAAGTAAGTCAGTCCTACCCTTGTGTGCAGGGAACTATATTTAATCTTCATTTTGGCTAAGATTGCTTTTCCCACGGTCTGGCAGTAAAGCACAGGTGGGACTAAATGCTGAAAAAAATTGCATTGTCTAACATGTTTTTAAGAGGTTAGACAAAGTGAACTGTGTCAAGTACACGTTGCATCCTCAGAGGCCTGCTTTAAAAAAAAAAGGAGAAAAAGATCATTGCTTCATTTGGGATGTGCTAAGCATTTCAGAAATTGTTTTCAGGCAGAGACAAAATGCACTTTGTCAATGTTAAGTGCAATAGAACAAATCATTAGAAATGCAAGCAAATGAGAGGAACAAAATCATATAAGAACTTTACCTCTTACAATGCAGTTTTGCACTGACACTTTAATTCCTCCCCCCACCTTTTGCTTGTGGAAATATTCTTTGTCCAGAGCAGGCAGAGTTTGAAATATGAACTGCAACACTATATGGAATGTCTTGCTTGAGGATATGTCCTTGACTGGTTACTTCTCGTACAGTGCCTCACTTTAACAGGAAGAGAAGTATGAATGATTACAACTACCTTGCAGGCTGCATGAAAACGGAAAAGTTAAGAATATTGTAAACCATTATTCCCTTACTACTTGAAATAAAGGCATTGGGTAGGGTGAGGGGGGATACATGGACACAAACTATACATGTGAGAAAAGAGAATAGGGAGACTGGAAGTAAGATTTCTACTGATAGGTAGAAATTAAAGGAAACATTAAAGGCAGAGGGAATAATATTAAGAGCAGGAGCTACAAACAGGATAACAAATTGTTTTGGACTTTGGTGCCTGTTAGTCTTTCTCCTTCCACTCCAAAGATGTCTCTGTTGAATACTGCTGAGCGTGCCAGAGCAGGTGGGATTAATTTAAAGTATCAGTCACTGCGTCCCAATACTGATCATGCCCAGAAATTGTTGGTTACAACAGGTTGTTGACTTTGTAGACTGCACTTAACAGCACTACTCAAACAGTCTTCAATGTGCTTTATTGAAACAACAAAACCCACAAAAGATATTTTGCTTACTCATCTGTAAGTATGGAAAGAAAACCATGAATACAGAAATTCAAGAGGACCAGAAGTCTCTGTGGTCTGCAGTCTACCCTGATGAGCTTCATAAGTAGACTGGGTAATTTTTGGAGTGCTTCTCCACTGAAGACTGAATAATTTGTTTTAATGTACTACACTCTGAAAGGGATATATGAATGAGTAGGGAGTGTGGAGTCTGCTTCAGGTGCATTGGTTGCCTACCTACAAATACTCATGTGAGCTCTTTTCCATCTCATGGGACACCATGGAGCTGGCTGCCTCTTTTAGGGAAGGCTTGTATTTAGTAATAACTTTGTGGTTGCCTTTGATAGAGCGGCATGTGGGAAGGTTGTGTAACTAATGTGAATGGAACAGGAGACTGGGGGAAGCAGGTAAGATGGGGGAGGAGGAAAAAGGTGATAGAGTTGCTATTCAGGCTGGGTTTATAGTATGAATGGCTATTGGCATAGATGGTCAAGAATGGGATCTGTGAGAAACATGGTTGGGTCAGCAAAAAAACGCCTTTCAAAGCCTTGTGCATGAGTTCTGTTGTACTGGGAAAATGATGCTTTTACTGTTCTAAGCTGGGTTCATATTGGAAGTATATTACCAGCCTAGTATACTTATGCAGCTATAGCATGCTCTTAGCATTGATCAGCCCGGGGCCTCATGGCAGAGCAGTAAAGGCATCTCACGATAGCTCCACTGCTATGAGTTTGAGCCCGACTCGGGGCGTGCCCCAAAGGCTGCTTCATTCAGCACATCTGAATTTCAAATAACCAGCCTTTGATAGAAGTCGGAGATGGAGAGTTGTGTTGCTAGTCACATCACTGTCCCCTGTGCTACAGACATTGATATGCAATAACCACATGAACCCCATGGGCTGCCAGGCTTGGGAGGACCTTTCACCATTTTCCCTGGGGCTGGAGCGTTCTATGAATATGAACTATGCTGAACCTGAGATGGATCAGTATTGGCACTCCTAATTTAAAATGAGGATGTTGAAGCAGAGAGGTGAGGTGACTTGATAGAGGTCATCCAGTGAGTCAGTTGCAGGGCACGGGTTGCCTGGCACTGATGAGAGAGGGCCAAATACCCTGGCCTTGATTCCCCATTTGTTTGCATCTGGTGCTGCACTTGCCCATAGAAAATGACCAGCAGAAACCAGTGGAGCCAGGTAGTGATGATACATGGTAGCAACAGGCATACGAGGATCAGGACCTAGATTTTTCCAGCTGCCCCCATGTCGCCAGCATTGAATCCGAATCTTCTTTCTGGCACCACTTGCAGCTGCTGGGTGAATCACATTCAGGAACAGGGGCCCTGCCATTGCTACAACCTGCTGTCTCTCTTCTAGACATCTGAGCTGAAGCACTAGGCTGTGCTGCTTGCTCTGATGACTGCTTCACTCATGGAAAGAGAGTGAGACATTATTGGTGCTGAAAGGCGCTGCTGAAGCATGTCCCCTAGCTAGAGCAAACATAGCATTATATCACTTATGGTTGGTGTTTCAGGGTTTTCAATTCCTCCATTTCCTCCAGAATATGTAATTTTTGGGGGAGCCCTTCTTTTTATATGATGATTATTACAGTATTTTGTTTCTAACACTCATAGCATGAAAACCAAGAAACCCGGAGGCAGCAGGAAAAGCATTTTCTTTTCTTTTCTTTTTTTTAACTGACTGCATGGTAGGTGAATGGGAATTTTTAAACAGAGGGATGGTGTTGAATACAGCAACTACTGATTTCTCTCTTCCCCTCTCCCCCCTTCATGCTACCTCCTTCAGTTTGAAAAAGTACCACACATCCCTATATAAAGCCCTTTCCCTTTACTACTGTTCTTGTGTAATCCTGATAGATTCTGACCATCTGCAATTCATGTTGACTTCTCATCAGATTGGCTCAGCACTTGGCATCTGGCCCTGTATTTATACTGGAGCCCTGTGTTTCCTTCCCAATGGGACGCTGTTAAATTGCTGCATTGGGACACTGAGACTGTGCTGTGATTTGAATCCGGGTCCCATCTCTTAGTCAGATTTTGAAACCATCCTTTCAGCTTCACAAGTGTTTGATTTTTGGAGTCAGCCTTTTTCCTCCATTAGATGTTAATGTGATGGTCAAGATGGATTGAGATTTGGGCTCCATTCAATCTCCTGTTTTTTCTGTAATGCCTATCTTTGTAGTATCCAAATTTCATGAGTTATGAACTCCTTTCTTGAAGCTCAAATATTTGGCTTTATTATTATTTTTAGCTTTTGGTGTAATTTTTAGTGGTTTTCATCTGCACTCATCTTTGGCCCTGAAGGATCTAAGTATATAAACATGCTTGGTGTAGAGTTTTTATTAGAAACTTGGATCAGACTGTCAAATGTTGACCTTGTTTTGCACAAACCTGGACGATTTATTGTTTCTTTCTGGAAACCATCCGAAGTTCTGTATTTTGGGAAGCTTTAACATGAAAACATACAAGTGTGTCTCTTTGTGGGTTTCTTTAAACTTAATCTCACTCCCTGTATTTCAGGGTGGAGCACTGTAGAGACTCTGAACAGGGGGCAGCAGGCCAGGCCTTACGAAGATAGACTAAGGGGCCTGAATCTATTCAGCCTCCACAAGAGAAGGCTGAGAGGGGATCTGGTGACCATCTATAAACTCACCAGGGGAGACCAGCGGAAAATAGGTGAAGCTCTGTTCCCCTGGGCACCACCTGGGATAACAAGGAATAACGGCCACAAATTGATTGAGAGCAGGTTCAGGCTTGATATTAGGAGGCATTATTTTATGGTTAGGGCTGCCAGGCTCTGGACTGGACACCCAAGGGAGGTGGTGCTCTCCCCTAACTTCAGGGGTCTTCAAGAGAAGGTTGGATAGCTGTCTGGCTGGGGTATTATGATCCCAGCACTTGTTCCTGCCCAGTGTAGGGGGTTGGACTTGATGATCTGTTCAGGTCCCTTCCGACCCTAGAAATTATGAAACTTCACCAGAAATCTGAGAGGGAAACTTCGATCCTGTTGGAGCCTGGCAAAACTCCCGTTGACTTCAATGAAGCCAAGATTTCATCCTAGGAAGCAAGACCCTGGCTCTACATTCCTAGCATGCTGATGATGGACAAGGCAGAGGAACGTAACCAGGTTAGAAAAGTCATGCTGTTCTGTTAAGAATTCTAGGGATTTTCTGTAAAATAACCAATAAGGAAATAAAAATGGTGTCTTTGGTGGGGTAATCATTTGTTAATCGTAAAGAATAGACATTAACAAAGAATTCGCATCCAAAGTACTCTAAACTTTTTCCTGGCATTTCATATCCATTCCATTGTTAAGTCCTCTGCTGGAAAACAGTACTCAGCCAGAACAGTCAGTGATCTCATCGAGATGGCTCGTGCAGTTGCCTCTGTTTATGCGCCTTGCACCAATTGCTCT
>NW_005842067.1:1239476-1256238 GCF_000455745.1 Alligator sinensis | reverse complement strand
CTTCCGATTTGGTTTCCCACTTTGGGAAAAAAAAAAAAATCTTTTTTTCCCACCCCCCCTTGCAAAGGGTGCCCTCCCCCGCATTTCACCCCAGGCGCTTGGTATGTGAAGAAAATAGCACCTCGGTGGTTTAAAGGGAGGACATACCACTGTGTGGATTCCCACAATTTATAAGATGAGACAGGAAGGTCTTGGTGACTCACAAATGCTAACAGATTCTATGTATGTGTTTCTCTTTGTTGTTTGTTATCCTGAATTTCATGGTTTTCCTTCTTTTTGAGCATGTTTGTGTATTTTAGACCATGCCATCATTTTGTCAGGACATCGTTGTGTGTGGCTCCCACACAGGAGAAATGTTGTTGTCTGCCTTATGGCTGATCCTTGTACGTTTAAAAATAAAAAAGCAGGCGATGGAAGCCATTTAGGTTTTGGTCTTGCACCACATCCTGACCCGCTGATCATGGGACAGTGAACGGGAGCAAGGTTAAATGTTTTCTCGATGTCTGACAGCAGTTATGTGACCTCGCATTAGTTGGGCTGAGCCTCTGCTGACATAAAGCTGAGCAGCTCCACTGAAGTTAGTGGCACCACACTAAGTTTTTGATAGCTCAGGATCTGGGCCCATAGCGCCTTCCATCTGAGGGTTTAAAAGTGCAAACTCCAAGCTTTGGTTCCCCACTCAGTATAAAAGCACGGACTGAGCAACTAAGGGATTTGGAGAACTTGGTTTTCCTCATTCTAATGATTAGGTGCCTCACTGCAGGGCTGATCTTCCTGAAAAGCATTCTTCCACTTTTGCACTCGGTGCCTGGCTTGGGCTTTGGTTCTACGTGACACAGACATTCTCCCAGTGCTCACTATTCTCCCAGTAAGAATGGCAGAGAGCCTTCCTATTTTTTTTAAATGCCTCTTGCATGTGGAAAGGATGAGAGGGATCCTAAAACTCATTGATCTGTGGGGACATTAAAGACCTACTGGCAATGACCATGTCTGTCAGTCTGTTTTTCACATGGTACCTCAAGCCAAATATTCCTTCTTCACAGGGGTGTGCTGCTTACCCAGTCCCCAAGATGACTACGGTTAATCATGTTGGATATTGAGCCTTTCAGAAGGAAAAGCATCATACACATGTAAAATATTTTGTATGAATTAACCAAGGGGCAGCCATGCCTTTGACAATAGCAGGTTGATGGTTCACGTGTATGCTGAGACCAGTTCTCAGTTGTCCAGGAACAACCTACGTCATGGATTTATATATGAGACAGCAGCTGCTACAGACCAGAGGTTTCTAGCCTTTGCTTGTCTGTTGTTGTAACCTGATGAATCTTAAAAATTTCGCAAAGGTGCCTGAGCAATTGTTTGCTTTAGCATCTTAGTCCCCAATTACCTAAGAAGGATATTGCTTCTTTAAACAGAGTTCAAAAAGCCCAAGAATTTTTATAAATAACTCACATCCTCTTGATAACAACTAGGCTGCTATTTATTGCCCACTTCCCCTCAGACAGACAGGTTGGAGTGGTTAAAAACTGCACTTCCCATGGAATCCACAGGAACTTGGTGTTGTCAGGTTCCTACAATTGTTTGCGACTCTGGGCTTCCTTTTGCAGTTTACAACATCCAGCCAAGCTACTTTTGAAAAGGAGGTGGCCAAGGGATTGTTCAAATATGTTACTGCCTTGCTGGAATCTTAACCAGCATTTTCCATTTGCTTCATTGGGATATAAAGCAAAGCTCTGTCATTTCCCAGCAGCATGGGGTCTTTCTTAGTCTTTTTAACTTGGACCCCAATGATCCTTCTCTGTCCTTGTTATACCTCCCCATTTCCCATTCACAGTTGGACACAGCTTTCTAAGCACATTCTTATATCAGCTGGAGGGTAAAGTACCAGGAAAAGGTGACATTCAGGCTATTGGTTGAGCATGGCTTTAGGATGAAACGCTGGACTGCAGGCATTGTATTATGCAAACCATACGCGACCCCTGCACTAGTTTCACTTTCTTAAGCCCATGTTCTTAAACTGAGCCAGGTCTATAGTTGATACTTTCTGGTGCTGCAAATGAAATCACAATCCTAGTTTTTGTAAGTAATTTATAAAAATGGAAGGGTAATAGCTGGTCTGAATCCTGAAGACTTTTCACGTTGGCTTAGGATTTGAGAAACCCCCTCTGTTGCATGTATCAAATATATCAAGGTCCCTAAATACAAATGCTCTGATATTTCGAGGCCACCTGCACCTCTTCAAGTCTATGGAAGCTGTGGGAAATCAGGATCTCTGAACTGTGGACACTAGTTGGAAAATTTTGGTCATAATATATCATTTTACAACAGTTGGAACTGAGTCTAGAAATATATTCATTGTCTAGACACCGATATTTTATTGTCTTTGTAATAGAATAGCAATAACAGTGGGGTTAGAACAGAACAATAATTCTCCTCCTTCAAATATGGAAATCTCTATCAGACTTTGTAAATTAAATATATACATTTATTCTTGCTCTAGTAATGCTTTTCCTTCACTTATAAGTATCATGTGAGATTTTCAGACCTCTCAGCATTAACCTGACCCTATGTTTGTTGGAGTTCATGGATGTCTTACTGTTGACTGTAATGCAAGTAGAGTTGGCAAATGCAGGGCAATACTCAAAGGCCTGATCCAAAGCTCATTTAAATCAAATTAAATTTTTGTTGATTTCCATGGGCTTTGGATTTGGCTGTTGCAATATGAAATGCAGGACCAGTATTGCAAACTCTTTGCAACACTATGACAAGGAATACTGGATGTTTGTATCTTTTGAACCCATTTCAAAGAGAGCTTTGTCGGGAAGATTAAATTTAACCATTTACCTTTTACTACTGAGCAGCTCTGTGTGCCTGTGACTACAGTGCATGAGAATTATTTTTGTACTGTACAGATATGGACACTTAAATGGGAGAATTAAAAGCAAGGGACGTAATGCAGAATGTCCCAGTTCTATGCTCCAAGAAAAATATAATGTTTTTGATTAGGAAAAAGTAGTTATGTAATCATATAACATAATCACAAATATACCTAGAGCTGAGTGGAAGTTGGTTTATGATTTATTCATTAGGGTTTCTTTATGCATGCATTTCTATTTATACCTTGAAAGGGAGAAGCATGGTGATGAAAACTGCAGTGCTAAAGAGCAGTCAGAAAACAAAGCTGCCTTGAACCCTTTCCCTCCCTGCTTCCAATTCAGTAAGAATGATGGGCTTCCATGTTGTTACATTTTTTTTTTTTGAGTAGTAAATCAAGTTCTTCATGAATTCTTCTCCGTATTATAGGCAACCTAGGCAGTGCCATCTATAGTTAATGTTGCTGAACACTTCCTATGAGAAGACTATGCTTTTCTTGATTGATGTAAATGTTATCCAAACTGTTTGCATTTTGGCAAACACTTTTTTTTCCACGTTAGGTGTCTTCATTGGGTTGAATTTATCTTAGAAACTTTTTCTGTTGAAATGGACCTGCCATTTTCAAGAATAGGCAGAAAGATATCTATATTTTTCTCTTTTTATCTGTGTTTGTTTTATGTATAGAGATTCAGCCTTTTTTCTTGGGAAGCTCTAGTTCCTCCAGGCTTGGACTAAGAACTTGAAATTTAGGGGAAAAAAGAGTGTGAGTGGATGGTGATGAGAAATTGAATTTTCTCATTCCATGAAAAACTGACCAAGGAATAAGGCTCTGAAAATCTTGGTCCATACATGCTCAGTAAAGACTTGCTGGTATTAGGAACTGCACTGTTAAGTTAAAGATCTCAGTCCTGTTGATTAGCTATAATGAACCTTAATTCTCTGCTAACCTGGCGTTCTTTAGCTTTGCAGTACTTGATTTCATCATCTTAATATTTAAAATTTTTTTTGTCTGATATTTTAAATGTGGTGGATGCCATAAAAAAAACAAACAGTGCTAATTATACCCCAGTGTTTGACTTTCACTGCGGTGTCTGTGCTCCGCTCAGGATGGGAGATACTACAAATGCTGTGATAATGCTTTAGATAACATTTTTATTGTAAGTGAGATGCTTTCTAACTGAGAGTTCTAGTTTGACAGAATGGGCTGGCTCTTCAGTAGGTGTAAATTGGCATGGCTTAATTGAAGGGAAGCTATACCAGATTAGGATCTGGCTTAACACCTCTAGCTGGATGCAAAGGGTGCCTTGGAGACTGTTTGGAATTATAAGCATAGCTAGGGCAGGGGACTAGTTCTGTGCACTGAGAGGGGGTGCCAGCAGCACCCTGTGGTGCTCTGCACCCTAGCTCTCTGGCACTGGTCCCCTTTCCTCCAGCTTTGCAGCATCTTGGCCCAGAGTAATAAATTGCTAGTCAAATCTCTGATTATAATAATGGGAAATGCAGTGTTATTTGGAGGCAAAGTGAAGAATCTGGGGTGAATGAGAGAAATTGTTCTGCATGATGGAGAAATGACTCCGCTAACGATAAAGCTACTGGCCAGTGTCCATGGAGAAGATTCAGTGTGAAGTCTCAGTCTTTTGGTTTATGGACAGCACTCATGTGAGCACTGCTAGGAATTTGGAGAGGATGCTGGTTCGGTGGGTAGGGGAAGCATACGGAGGCCCATCTGAATAAGACACATTTCCAAAACCTGGATGTGCAATGTCAAGTATTACACTGAGACCCTTTATCAGTGAATAGATTAGCCACTGTGCCAAGAGTTTGGTGGACAAAACCAGGAGAGGAGTTGGTATTGTTCACAGTGCTACTCTTGGCAGCCCATTGGCAGTTGGTTATGGGGTCTCTGTACTTGGGGAGCCTGTAGATGACCTCCAAAGTAAATAGTGATTGCATTACAACTGCACAGTAGGGACAGACTTGGCAAATTTACTTTAAGTGAGCTGGGCAACATCCAAGTGAGTCCTAGTACACTTTCTAGTCCATCTTCTGCCAGCGAGAATGTGAACATACTATTCTGGCTGTCTGGCTGGCTCAGCCCGTGAGTTATGAATTATAGAACCTATCGTGCCTGGAAGCTCAGGTCAGAAGTCACTGAAAGGTCATTACAAGCTGATGATTGCTTAGTGACATATGTGAAATAAATTCAGTAATCTTGAAACTGGGAACCAAACCAAAGACCTTATCCGAAGCCCATTGAACACAATAGATCAGGCCCTGCTATATCGCAAAAAGGACTACCATAGTAGCTTTATGAAAAGATGATTTTGTCTCCGGCTTGGTGTAGTTGAACACCTGGAAAGTAAGGAAACTAAGACTCAAGAGTCTAATCTTTGAAACCTTGGATCTGAGGGTATCCAGAATGTTTTTGATAGTGAAAAAGGTAAATTTTTTACTCTTCCTTTCCATTGTGATGCAATTTGTGGTCTCTTCCTTGAGTAATTCTGCTCTTTTATATAATTAGTATACAGACTTTTCTATTATCACTTGTCCCAGACCATGCATAGAAGTAACAGTACAGAAAACTAAACACAAGAACCAAGGGTACAAACAGACGTTGCTCTTGTGCCACCATGATAATTCTTATCGTGGCACAAGTTGCAAGGAAACAAGATGTCCTGCCCTCTTATTGCACTCCGAGTGCCCAGAAATGTTGCCCTGACCAAAGGCAGTCACACCTTGTGACGCCCTAAATGGGAAGGTGTCTGCTTACTGTGTGCCACAGGACTTCCCGCAGTGTGCAGGGCGTTCCCACAGTGTGCATGTCAGGCTGCTGCACCCTGATTCAAGGGCACATCTTCAAACTGGGAAATTTGCACATCTGCAAGATGTGGGCCCCAAGTTAGGGCATGTCACCCAGGGCTGTTGCCCACAAATTTGGGCCCCGGAAGCCCCAGGTGTGGCAGGGACCTGACCCCGTGGGACAACAGCCCCAGTGACATCTGTAAATGACAGTAAAGCGAAAAGCATTTGCCAAAGATGCTCCGAAGATGATGTCTGTTTATAGCCCGTATTTTGCCTTTTGAAATACTTTATCTTGACTGACTTTTTTCCTCCCCTGTACCTTCTGAAAAAGAAGCATTGCTTCGTATGCAAACACAGGTGCCCCTGAAGTGGAAGCTGCTGCTCTCAACTTTAACTGAGATCTGTAAAGTTTTATGACTCTCAGGGGAAGAGTGGAGTGATTCAGTGTGTTGCACAGGAGGTTATCATCATTAGGAAGTAAAACAAAATGCAAAGGCAATTTATCTTTATCTGAACCATTTGTCTGGCTTGTAAAAAAAAAAAAAAAAAAAAAAAAAGCTTGGCTTTTCACATGGACACCATGTATTGGCCTTGAATTGTGCGAGTAAAGCCTACTTCTCACACAAGGGACATAGTTACCCTCTCATCACCCCAGATGGCACTCCATCCCACATGTCTCTGGGCATTCACTAGCTTGACTAGAAATGATTTATAAGGGAGGTAGTGACTTAGGGAACTGAAGCTGTAGAAACTGGAATTCCTGTTATGAAGCAGAAACCAAACTAGTTCAAAGCTTCTTGTGTCACAGTTCTGTACACAGCGCTCACTTCGGGGACCTTGTCCTTGGTTTGCTACCTGGAAGTTTGAGAGGTGAACGAAAGAAAGTTCTTGGTACCAGCAGCATGATATGAATGTCAATGTGCAGCCTTTAAAATAACTTTTCCAAAGCAAAGGAGGACCCTGAATTTCTTATCAGGTTTCAATATAACAAGAGCAGAAATTGCTCACCAAATGGAAGACTGCCAAATGACTCCTTTCATTTTGGGTGCATATAAATATGTGTGCGCGCGCAAATAATTTTGTTTGACATCTTGATTCACAGAAAATTTGGGGCTTTTTTTTTTGTTTGCCCCAAAGCAAATCATGTCTTTATTTTTTTGGAATCACAACTGAGCTGAAAAATCCATTATTCATCCAGCTTTTGATGTCCCCTTGGTTACTCATGAAAAGGTCTTAAAAATGGATACTAATTTTGATGGAAACATTATCACTCTAACATCTACCCCATAGTATCCGCAAGATTTTGTTGGCCAGTTTCCACTTGGGGGATGTGAATGTTCAATTAATATTTTAAAAGTACTATGAAGATGACCTCAATATGCCAAACTGAAATTCAGATTTACATAGATTGTCTGGGCTGGGAATATTCAACTGTGTTTTCCTTTTCAACATGAGTTGTTTGCAAGTTGTTTTTGTATTATCCACTAGAGAAACCCTTTCAGCTGAGTTTTGACCAAGTCTCGTGTAAAATAAAGGTCAAGTTCTTTAAGGTGCTGCAAAAATTTGCAACAGTGAAAGTAAATATATGCAACTTAAGTCCCAAATTGTAGCTTGCTTACTTTAACAGTTATACTTTACTCCAGTGATGCCCAGTGTTCTAAATGATCTGTACTCTTATGTCCTGCTGAGAATCCCGATCAATCAAGACTCACTCTCCAAAATATGTTAAATATAACAAGTTTAAATTTAATTACAGTATTTTCACGCATATATCCCCGTGGGGTATACGTGATTTTACAAAAAAAATGGATGGGTGCGGGCTATACGGGGGTGCAGGCTATCAACAGACTTTTTTTTCCGCAGGGGCTGGGGCGGGCTGGGCTACGCCACCTCCCCATGTATACGCCGCCGGGGGTGCAGGGAATACACGTGTGCGGGGTATGCATGGATTATTTTTCGAAAACACAGTTTTCCGCGGGTTATACATGGGTGCGGGTTATACCCGTGTGCGGGGTATATGCGCGAAAATACAGTAATAGATTTTCCATCCCACACCCAAGGACAGAAGGGGCCATTAGATCATATAGACTTGATCTTTTTTTATCAATGTAGGGAGTCGGCAAACTCCTTCACTGAGCTTAATAGCCTGTGTGAATAAACAATGTGCATGCTGAAAAGCAAATTGGATCTTTACAATCCCTTCCATTTTAAATAATCTAAATATGATATTGGTTATCTAGGAAATGGTATAGACTTTATCAAGCGGACAGTGCCTCCTTATGATGACTTCAGGAAAGCCAGTGTCCATACAAATTGTCTTCCAAAAAATGTTTGTGTCTCAGTTTCTCTGTTTCTAAAATGGAAATAGTGATACAGACCTTCCTTTGCCACGTGGCTTTGTCTTGAGCAGTACCAAGACTTTCCTTGTATGGGATTTGTATAGTAGTGTTGTCATTCTGACCACATTAATTCATGACATTGTTTATCATGTTCATCATCTTTCCCAAGAAAGCACTGAAAACAACTCTAGGCTAAGTCATGTTACAGTGAAGGGGGATTGGGATGAAGTAGCTGTGGGCAGTGTTGGATCCACCTCCTAAGGTCCCACACACGCATTTTGATCCTGCCCTCATTGCTCAGCATTCATGCAAGAGCACTTCGCTCTAGAGGTGTTCGATCTGGGAAGGGGAGAAGTGGGGCTTTCTTTTGGAGGAAAGATGACAGATCTCAGATTTCTTCCTTCTCCCCTCCCCCCCCCCCCAAAAAAAAAAAAAAAAGAAAAAAAGAAAAAAAAAGAGAGAGGTAGTTAGATTTTTGTTAAGGTCAAAGCTTCTCTTAATTTTTTTTAAAAAGGGGCTGAATTCAAGAGGTGGGATTGATAGTTTTCTCCAAAGTTTGTACTGAATCCAAGTCCACTGCTGGACATTGTGCATCCCTCTTGTTTCTGGCCAGGGCTGGTTCTGTGGGGAACTAGTTTCATGCTGGAGTCAGGAATGTCCTAAGTAGGTGCCTTTGTTCCCCGGGAGCGTCCTGCTTCTGTGGTGGAACTGCTGGTCCGAGCCAGCTGGCACAAGCTGCCTCTGAACTGCACAGGCGAGGTTAGTGGGGGGCATGTACCTCTTCCAAAAATGACTGCTCAGCTGACTGGGCATGGCTGAAGGTCAGGCTGATGGAGCAGTAGGGATGGAAAGAGCCTTTCCTTTTCAATGAAACCACAGTTGCCTGCATGACGGGATCGGACTGCTGGTCCTGATGGGGTAAGCTATTCGGACACCAACTGTAGATTTCTTCTTGCTCTCCAGAGGCTGTTTTGCAGCACTGATCATTTTCATTGTGCTTTACAAATGGGAAGAATTTTAACCTTGTTACCCCAGAGAGAGTGGGAGGGAGGCTGGTGTCATCCTCCTTGGTACAGTGGAAGGACTTTGGGTACAGAGGGTGTTGCTTGCCTGGAGTCCTGGAGTGAGTCAGTGATAAAGTTGAGACTGGCAGCTGAGAGTGCTGGCTCCCACTCAGCCCCAGGCTCTCCCTTCTAGACCACACGGCCTTCTCTGATATTTATAGTGTCGTTTTCCACATCTAAAACCTCATGCGAGGAAACCTGTGGTGAAAACCTAGTTATTTTACTCAGCAGTTCCCATGTTTGCACTTAGCAGAGGAACATTTTTTGCTCCTTTTACTTTCTTAGAAAAATATGAATAAAATCATAGGAAATGACACCTTCCCTTCTTGGAGATCTGCAGAGGTGCAAATTAATAATTACTCTCCCCTTTGCAGCTGTGCTGTATGCTCTGTGATGTTTGACATGAGGCTACATGACCATATCCTCCTCATGAGCCAGGGCTTTTTTCCCATGTCTTTGCAGAGGCACTACAAGTTCTTTTCGGTGGTTTCTCAGGAGCGGTATGCTATCCTCTGGGGCATTCTTGCAGGCTGAGCCTTTCCTTGGCATTTGGGCCCTCTTGGGCATAGGGCCTTAATTGTGATTGAACCATAATGTCTGTGGAAACCTCTAGGACATGTGCGGCACTGTGTGGTGAATCGCTCCCCATCCAAATTGTACACTTTCCCTTATAGATTTCATATGATGAGCAAACTTTTGCTTGAGACTAAGCCAGAGGGACACAGGGCCAGGCTTGATGCCACAGCCAGATCTGCACATGGGAAGCTTGTGTGCTGTTGGCCCTATTTCTGCCAAGCTAATCTGCAGTGATTACACAAAGACAATAATTTAGAACGCAATGGCGTTCTGTGCTCACCTCTCTCCCCAGAGAACAGCCTCTCGGCGTGCGTTGTTCCTCGCTCAGATCCTCTGTACTGCTTTGAAAACCCTATAAGAGAGCCAAGTGCCTAAACACCCGCAGCTGGCTGGCAACTGCTCTAGATCAGGGTTGGACCAGCGGCAAGATAGGCAAGATTAAGCTGCTCCCTACATCCCTGTAGTTCCGAGACCACTGCAGCACAACTTCCCCACGGGTTTCCACCCATCTGGTAAATGACCTGTACTTCGGCTGTTTGTCAGACCAGACCGGCTGCTAAAAACGGTGGAGTCTGAAAGAAGCTATGTGTACTGTACAGCAGACCCCCATGTATATAAATATGTGCGTGAAAAGGGCAAGAGCCATTCTGCTGTACACTGGAACTGGGATCCACGTATCCGCACAAAAGGGAGGGGAAAACATCCATCTGCGTAGAGAGGGAAGGGAGACTATAAAAGGGCAAGAATCTGAAGGGAGAGGAAGGGGAGTTTTTCAAGCCTGTAGCTGTTGAGTGTTAATATAGGTGTCAATACAGGAAGTGCCTTCTAATGACATGTGGAAATGAGAAGAGTTTTTCAATCATCTCCTGCTTAACACATACAGATGTATTCATAATTATCCCCTGCCTGAGGCTGGCAGGCACAGGTGGGCTCCGAAAGGCCTTGTGTTCCTGCCAGACAGCAGAGCCTGCAAGAATAACATGCAGACAATTGGAATGCCATTTATCGGGCAAAACAATAAAACCTGAAGCGTTCTTCCTGTCTCAGAGACCCATAAATTATGAAAATTGCACCTGCCTCAGGCCACGTACATATTGTTTTATTAAAGTTTGGATGAATAAACTTTAAAAGAGTTGGGGGGAGGGGCAAAGAGGCAAGGGGGGAGAGCCCAGCTGGCTTTTCCCCTGACCTCCCTCTCTGTCGCACAGTTGTCTGCTCATGTTAATCTGGTTAGTCATGACTGTACATTTTAAAGTCAACTCAGTGCATAATTGTTCTGGTTCAAAGGCCCAGGCTACATTTGAAATAAGGAGGAGAACAGCACTGGAGAGCAGGCTGGGGTGGTAAGAGAGGCCACTCTGTCAACATGCATGTCAGCAAAGTCTTTCTGCACCTCAGGGTGCAGACAGCCGGCCATATCTTTAGTACAGAAATGGAGTCAGCTTTTCTATACTAAAGATACAGCTACAGTTAACAAGAGCTTGATTTTTTTTTTTGGTTCCTAATATTGTTTTGGGGGTTTCTTTTTATCCTTCTTTTAAAAGAAGGAAAACAATCCTTTCTGGCCAAAAGCCCTGCATTTTTGCACAGCCCAGCAGAGGGATTTGCTCTCTCTCGTCACTCAAATATTTTAAACGTGAATGCACACGAAGGAGGAAAATCGCCTAAATCAAATGGCTCTACCCTTAGTTTGCACGATGCCTTCGGTGTCCAAATGCCCCTTGGGGTATGATCAACCCAGAACATTAAAGGTAAAAGCGTCAATATGACTGCATCCCTGCTGCTGCTGCTGTGATTGGCACTGTCCCAAGGTGGCAGTTGTACATGGTTGGGCTGGTTTTGCCGTTTCTTCCCAAAGAGCAGAGTAAAGTGTTTGATCCCTCTCCTGGGAACCAGTTTCCCCAGTATGGCAATGGAAGGATTTCCATTAATAGGCACCATGACTGATGCTTTGCTGAAGCATCAGTAAAGTGCCTGGGGTGCAAACCATAGCTGTTGTTTGACATTTATGGTGGGTAACAGACTGTGGTTCCTACTTGTCTCTTTTATATCGGTGCTTAAGTAGTAAGATCCCCAGACAACTGGGGTCCTTGCCTGCAGAAGGCATTTAAGGACTGGATATATAGAATAAACCCCTGGTTCTTTTTAATGGTTTTGGACAGATGAAGCCTAATTTGAAACCACTGATTTCAGTTGCAACTGCTTCCTTGGCCTAGAAGTACAAAGCAATTTCAATTAAAAAAAAATAATACTATGCTCCAGACAGTAACATAACTTAGCCTTAGTTTCATTTGTGTGTAAGAAACAGCCATGGCAGAACAAGTCCTGGGCCAAGCAAAATGAATAGGGTGAGAGGAAAGGAAGTTAATCCAGTAAATCCCAAATTCTCTACTCTCCTCCTTGCTCACAAAATGGTAGTGGCTGTAGCCTTCCCCATTCTCTTCTGAGATCTGTGTTGACAGAGTGATCTAATGAGAGTATGTGCATGGGGTGGATTTGTTTGCTAAAAACAATAAGAAGCTGCTAGAGGAAAAACAACTTGGCAGCTTCTGCTTTATTTCAGCCTTTGGATGGTTTCAGGCCAGGGCTCTCCTTGAACTTTCTGTTTTTGTAGCTACAGTGCCCAGCCAGAAAGCAGGATCATCGACTGTAGTGAATTCTTGTCTAAATAGTAAGCCTGGTACTTAACCCCTGTGAGCTGGGGCCTAGGAGGCAAATTAGCAGCTGTTTCTGGAATAATTGCTAAAAATATTGCACGCGTCCGTCTTTTAAAGAAACCACAACCACCATTTGTATATTTAACAATATATATTTTATATATATATATTTATATATATATTTCTAGATCAGTACATTCATCAGTACTTGTTTTTCTTCACAAACAGAAGAACTCTTACAATAGTAGACTTTCTAAAATAAATACTATTAAAATAGAGCTTCAAAATAAATATTCTATACAAAGGAAAACTTCTGTGGTAACTTCTCAGTGTGTGATGGGGGCAGGGGGAGAAGGGTAGAAGGGAAACCTTAAACAGCTTTCCAGAGCATGAAAGGAAAAAACCCCCCATATATTTATATATGCATATATACACACACATGCCCAGTGCAGAAGAGAGCCTGAGCTTGCCTACATGAGAAGGTAAAATGCCCAGGGATTAATTTTATGGTACAGTAGCTACACTACACTCCCCTCCCTGGGGTGTCTCTGGGTTGAATGGAAGGTCACTTGGACACGGAGTTGATGATGTTGCGCTTAACATGCACTAGGAGCATCCACACAGTCAGTGCAGGGTAACTACTGTACCATTAATTTGTTCTCTGGCCCTACCATTCTTGGCCTTCCCATATAGATAAGCCTGTATTGAGGAAATAAATGAGAATTTGCTTTTGCAGAAGTGATGAGAAGCTGTTTCTGAAAGGCCATAAAGCACATGTTGTGCCAAGTCCTACCCCTGCTCTCCCCCTCACAGCCCTGTTCAGGCCAGTGGAGTCGCACGCCTCTGGAGGAATGCTTTCTTCTGCTGCACTGGGTACGAGGGAGATCCAAAGAAAAAAGTGGATCCCCTTTCAGGGATGTGCAAAACCAGGCTAGTGCTCTCAGTGGCCTTATTCCTCCCACTCATGCTAGGGCAGCAGGAGTGTGCACTGTGGCAGGGCACGGAAGTGATAGGAGAGCAGCCCCACACCAAACTGGGCTCACTTGTGGCATAGCCAGCAGCTGTGTTCTAGCTGGAGAGGGAGTCTTAGCTTGCATGATCCTTGTAGCATGTTGGGGTGTGTTACCACTACATGACAGGGAAGGCACGGCTCCAGCTTTGGCCCAACTTAACACCATCCTACACTGTCCCTTTACACTTTGTACATCCTGGGAGCAGCATGAGGTCAAAGTACCTTAAAAAGGGAATGGGGTGGGGAAAGAAGAAAAGAACAGAAAAGAAAAGGGAGAAAACAGGTTGTTGGCTGGCAAAAGATATCCTCAGTCAGCAGAGCAGCCAAAGGCATCAAAAGGAATAGTGTCATGTTGTCAAGGCTCTTCTCAACTGGTCTAACCCAGAATCTTTTGAATGCTACACAAGAAACTCAACAACTTTGTTGCTATGCCTCAGGCAAAGAGCTGGTGAAACATCCCAGCCGACTGCTGCACCAGGGGCCTGAAGAGCACAAGGAGATTCATTCTGCTACATTTACCACTGCATGGACATATCCACTAATGCTTCGGAGTTTTCCAGCATGGGATCTGTGTACATCATAGCAGGGTTTACATATTAAAACAGAAACCTACAAAGAAATAGGTGTTTACAAGCATGTACAATGAAAGCCAAAAGAAGCCACCTTTGTAAGAAGACAGCAGAGGGGGGCAGAATCACCTGTGTGTATGTACACCAATAGACTGGCACAGTGGAGGCCACGTTTCAGTAATATGCAGCCAAGAAATAGAATCTGCTATTGCAAATTTGCAGTATTATGTGCTAAACAGAGGATGTGGGATAGAGGGGAAAATGTTTGGGTGGAGACCATCTGGGCACTATGTATGTTCACAGATGGAAGGAAAGGGTTGTTGCTCACCTCTGTGCTTGTTGCTGCATCTCCAAGCCTATTTATACTTGAAGATATTTTATTGACTTATTAAATACAATGCCCTGTATATTCAACCAGCTTGGGATGATTTTTTCCCCCCCTTTACATGGTTTCCTCAGATTTGTGCAAGACTCTGCATACAGCCTTTTCTCCTTCCCCTATCCCCATGCGATTGAAGGTAAGCTACAGGCATCAGGAACTGGTAATAGATACAGTATCCCTTTTTTCTATGATTTACCATATACAAGCCAGAAAGTGTTATAAATATAAAAGGATGATGGTTTTTCTTTTAAAAGATTCCTGCACGATAAATATATACAATTAAAACTCAACTAAAACCAGTCACCTGCTATGAAATGAATTCTAAAGTAAAAAAAACAAAACAACTCTAATCAATACAATTCCCCCCCCCCAACCTTTATACACAACAATTGTAAGACAACAATCAAGCAAATATGCTTCCTGGAAAATGCTACATGGGCTTATTGCTTATCTAATTAAAGACAGCATGTGTGTGTCATTGCTGGGCATCTACCTAGTACATTTTCTCTAATTAAAAGGGAAGGGGAACCCCCACCAAAGAAAAACAACCGAACTGAGGCCAGGATAGGCTTTCAACACGCAACAAGTACCTGTCTACCCATTTGATTTGTTGCATGTTAGGACACACATTTCATTTAGCACCTTGCAGTCGTCAAGAGAAAGGGGTTACTGCATCTGATGGAAGTGTGGAGCTGGCCCTTCTGAGTGCACAGACACAGCCCGTTTCATCTAGCTACTGAACTCCACGGGCAAGTTTTCATAAATATGCCTCCCCTGCCCTCCCCAAGCTTGTCCCCTATAACTTGTTAACACTAAAATAGACTTTATTAAAAAAACCAAACAAACAAAAAAACTCCTCTCTATATATTTACAAAGCCACACTATTGTACATAATGGGGAAAAAAAATAAAAAGAAACGGGCAGCAGCAATAGAAATAGGGGAGGGAAATGCTTCAAGCAGATATTATTCTGCCAAAAAAACCACAACCCCCCCCCCCCCAAATAAACAAAACACCAAACCATAGTTTCCTTAATATTTATCGGAAAAGTAGATCTGAAGAGCTTGTTCCATGAGAGAGAGAGAGAGAGAGAGAGAGAGAGAGAGAGAGACTGTTGGACTAATATATCACTTTAAAAACATATGTATATGTATATTGTGCTCAGTTTTTTAAACCCTCCTAGTTTTAGAGAGGAGGGGAGAGGAGATAAGTTGGAAAGCTCTAATAAATGCCGACAGTCTCACTGAGCAAGAACTCAAGCTGGGGAAATAAGGTTCATGCAAAGCCTCTTAGGAATGGTGTTAGGTTTCTGCGTGGATGTAAAAATACATTTAAAAAAAATCCTCTAAACATGACATCTGAGGCTACAAATTTGGGCTTACTGGCAAAACCGACATTTATTTTTGTTATTAAGCCTGAATTTCAAGAGGAATTGACATTAGGACATTATCGCAGTGCCTGTACTTGTTGAGGGGGAGGTTGCATTGCACCAATTTCAGGTTTTTTTTTGGGGGGGGGGGCAGAAAAAAAAAATTAGCCTTAACATGGCCAGGTAGGGTGTGAATAGAAATATACTGAAATACTAATGGTCTTTAATAAAAAGTTTGAAAACCCATTCTTAAAAAGGGGCATGAAAAACTGTTCTAAAGCATTTATGTTGGACTCAGCTGGCCTTTTTTAAGTGTCAAATGGAAGGCTGGGGGGGGAGGGGGAAACATCAACCTTTCACCTTCAACAAGCTGCTGGTAACAAATCAGAGTTGAAAGGGAAAAAACCCATCGTACTGTGAATCCAAATCTCCTTCGGTGAATGAGAATGAATATTGCTTCTGCCGACGTGCCTGCCGAGCTCACAGTTAATGATTCTCGCCGTGCGCAGGCACCCTGAGCAGTCAGCATGCTGAAGTAGACAGTAAAAAGTTTTTAAGCAGCTGTACTTCATGGCATGTGCACATTTTCGGCCTTCTCTCTGTAAAACGTTAAGAATTCTCCTTTGGCCCACCTGTCAAAGTTGTAGCTCGCCAGTTCCAAAACCCTGAATAACCCAAAGTGCTTCAGTTTGTGGAAATAGTTACTTCTGCTTTCTCTGAAGGCAAAAGGCTAGATGTTATCCTCAGAACACAGGTTGTAAGAAACCCACTCCCTGGTGTCTCTTCCACTCTCCCCAGCTTCCCAAGTGATCAGAAAGGCTTTTCTGGCCTGCTTGTTTTGCCATCCGGCACCGACTTGCAAATAACGCTGTTTGTGTTTTTACATCTGCATCCCGGCCGACGCACTTGATCGTAGCATCTCTGGGAGAGTTTCACGCAGCCTGTTGCTGGCAGGTAGCAGAGCAAGCAGGGCAGGACCAGAGAGAGGGCACTCATGAAAGACCAGCGGGCACAGCAGTTCGAGTGGGAGCAGGAGCAGGGGTGGTCTGCACAGGTGCCCTCGTCATCCTCGTTGGTGCAGTGGTAGAAGACACCCTTCACCAGACACATGCACGTGGA
>NW_005842067.1:1217525-1239445 GCF_000455745.1 Alligator sinensis | reverse complement strand
GCATTCCTGGTTACACACCCAGCAAGAAGGCAGAGTCCTGGGTAGGGCACACTCCTTGCACTTGCATTTCCCACAGGCTTCGCACAGTAAAAAGTGCTTATCAAGTTCCTGAGACATGGGTCCCTTCAGATCCAAGGGTTTGCAGTTGATCACCTTGGGCTGTATCCGGACTGCTCTTGGAGAAGACTGGTCTGCCACAGGAGCTGGTGCCATGTGATCCAAGAGCCTCTGGTCTGAAGATGTGCTGCTGCTGCTACTGATGGAGCTGGGCCGTCCACTGAAAGAGATCCAGGGGTGGGTGACATCCTGCTCGCACCTCTGCAGGTGCTGGCTGATCAGCGTGGGTTCATGGGGCCCTCGGGGGCGCTTCTGCATGGCCAGCTGGGCAAGGGTGGGATTGTCAGTGTAGTCGTTCTCAATGTGAATTGTCTTCATTTGGTCAATTGGTAGGATGGTGAGGGGGTGCTGCAGCCTCCCATAGGGGATCCGGCCATCTAGCAGCGGCTGGACCATGACAGAGTTTGGAACCACCGTGATATTGTGGGGGATCCGGGGCTCCATTGGTCAGACTGGTCTTTGCTAGTAGGGAAAACTGCTCTTACGTGTCCTGAAAAAGAGAAGGAAGAAAAGGGGCACGTCCCCAAATTAACTGGGTGCTTGCAGTCACTCATTGCCAAAGCTGCCATTGCATGGAAGGGGTTATAGCCCAAAGCATGGGGCAAGGGGAGATAAAGCACTTGCTCTTGTATAAAAGGCCAGACGCTCGCATTGTCCTCTAGCACTGTTCTAGTCTCCCTAATCCTGGCCCAGCATAGCTCTTCCCAACCACGGCTAGCCTTGCCAAGCTGTACTAACCTTCCTCCCTCCTCAGTGATAGGGAGGAAAAGCAGTGAGGGAGCTGAGACTGCCGACTTGAATTACCCGTCTGTGTTCAATTAGGCTTCGTCTAGTAAATAAGCTACTCCAAAAAGATATTGACCTATTTTTCTCACCAGTCCTGAATCTCCACCCCCTGACTCCAATGTGAACAATTGCTAGGAGAGCCACAGCTTCAACTGGCAAACAGCTGGTCCACAGAGTTTGGGATGTGCTGGGTTACCAGGCTCCCTGAGCACAAACTCAGAAGAGCAGTGTTTGGCCCCGGTGGAGTCGGTATGGGGCATTCAGGCTGTTCCACAGATCTGAGATCCAAGTGTGTCTGCCCTTTGCAATTGCGTCTTTAAAGGGTAGATTGTACCTAGCATCTGTAAGGTGTACCCTTGCTGTCATGACAGTCCTTTGCCTGCTAGTCTCTCTCCCTGTGGATGGCTTGTGGGCAGGGCAGAGGTCCAAGCCAGCTAACGACAGCGGCAGAATTATTTCCTGTGGGAGAGTTGCAATAGCTTCTTAGACGATGACATTACAGAACACAGATGTCACCAAGTTCTGCCTCTACCCAACCACACCCCAAAATCCAAGGTCCAGCCATATGCAGTTCACAGAGCATGGCTCCCATAGATCTGAAGGACAGTGCCATTGTGAAAGGTCATCAGGAACGATGCTGCCAAACCAGCAGATACCAGGGTGGGAAAATTTTTCAATTAACAATAATTGTGCCTTGGATCAACCCAATTGACTAAGATACTGCTGCTGTGCAAAGGGTGGGGAGTGGGTCATGGAGACCTTACCAAGGGGAAAATTTAGTGTCAGAGGGGCTTTTACCCTTTGTACCTTGGAGTACGACCTGCTGCTGCTTGCCCAAAAGCTGCCTGGCAAAATCTGAATCCTTAGATGGTTTCAGGTTCCTGGCCCTTTGGGACAGCTCCCTCCCCACACACTTTCTACAGAGAATCTCTAGTGCTTAATTCTCCATTCTCCACAAATGCTACCTGCAGTTCTGGATACATTAACCTCCCTTCTTCCCATGCACACCTGAACCCACCCAGCTCCACTGTTCCCTTGAGGAGATGGATGGTGTGAGTTTGGAGCAGACAAGTGGAAAAGGAAGCATCTGACCAGTTTGGATTCTGGAGCCCAGGTATCCCCTATAAAGTCCCCAAATGTCATCTTAAATAGTCTGAGCCAAATCTCCCTCCTTTAGACAGATACTGTGTTAGAGGCAGTATCTTCTTTGAGGGAAAAGAAGACCTTTAAACAGGCAAAGGATGTTTCAGCCACAGTCACCGCATTGATTGCAGTGTAGACAGAACTCCCTCGTTCAGATACTGGTAGCGGTCTAGCTGTGGGAGTGCATAGCTCCGTGGGAGTAATCTACCTAGCTTGTAAGGCAGGTTTTTGCAGCCTTCTGTAGTTACACTGCTACTGGTACCTGTGCTAATTGTTAATGGAGAACTAGCTTGGATATGCCTTCACTATACCAGCCATACCCTACAACTGCAACAACCATTTCACGGATGCAAAGTACAGGTAGCTCATGCCTACAGGTAAAGCTTGCTGCAGTGAGACACTGAAAATGTGATCAGACATCACGTCACCCAAGTAACTGAGTAATCTTCAAACACCATGAATGATATTTAGTACAAATGCTGTTTACTAGCGAGGGCAGCTAAGCCCTCTATTGCTACGGTTTCTAATTTCATTGAAAGAGTGCAATTCATACTGGAGTCAGGCCAAAGACTCAACTGTAGCGTAGGACAGGAAACCACAGGAAGTAACTAAACTTAAATCAAAGAACGGAAACTACGCGGTTCAAATTTAGAAAGTGCACATTGTTTTCTAGAAGATGTGCCATTTCCTCCTTGAGTGACCTTTATATTAGTTATTAATTATATTTGAGATCAGTTAAAAGCAGCAAGTAAAACTTGAGAGGGAGTGGAAAGAGAGGGGGGCCTTCTAAAATCCAGAAAGGAAGCAGTGAGCAGTCTAAGCCCTCCCTTTTTTAAAAAGAAGAAAAGATTCACTTAGAAAAGTGTGAAAAGGTTATTTGGCCTTTACTGCAAAAGGTCAGGGAGAGAGGATAAAAGTCAGCAGAAGTTGTGCGTATATGGAAAGTACATTAAACTAAGCTATCAGAACCATGCAAAACACTATCCTAGAAGTAAAACTACCGTGTGAACTATTCACACTATCAGCAATTACCAAACTATTTCCCACTAATTAAAACATTCACTGATTTTAATACTAATGAATACACAAGCAGCAGCTGTGTAGGAGAAACTTTAAGCTATAGTTGTCCGTCTTAAAGAGATGACGAAGCTCTGTTGTAACAATCAGTTATTCTCTTGACCGAGAACTTGAACTCGGATTCTGAAGCACTGAACACTCAAACCTATCCTGAATTTGGAGGAAGATGCTGCTCTAAGCACTTCAAAAATGGTGCTCAGCATCCTGCAGGATAGGGCTTTTGCAGTGAAACTGGACTCCAGAACACGAATTAGTGCTTAGAACAGTACATGCCTTTTCTGAAGCGTTGGTTGTAGCGGTGTTGGTTTAAGGACATAGGCAGATGAGGTTCTCCAGGGCTAAGTACAGACAATCAAAAAGCCCAAAGCTTTACTGATTCAGTCTTTGCAGGTTAGTCTGAGCTGCAAAGACTGAACTAATAAGCAAATGAACAGACAGTCGCTTTGGATTCAGGAAATGCAGCCACATGTCTGCAGTGGCTCAAGCCAAAAGCTGGGGGGGGAAGGGGAGGTGCTAGAGGATGGCTCCTCTGGCACATAGCCAGCATAGGGTGTGTGTTTGCTTCCTCTTTCTGCTGCCCCTCAGATCTCTGGGATTTGCAGTCCAGACTCACAACAAACAAGACTCTGCAGGGTTGCTCATTGCTTCCTCTTCCAGGTGTCTCTGGGATTTGCAATCCAGTCACAGCCAGCACTAAGTAGGCAGGGCAGGAAGCTCCATACTCAGAGGAAGAGAAGTTTAACTCCCCTCCTTGGTCCCAGACCCCAGCAGGGGTTTGCCTGGGGAGTCCAGCGAGCCAGCCCTCACTGCTCCAGCTAGGGATCAGAGGGCAGGGCCAGCCCTGCTCTCTGGATCAGATAGCACTCACTCACATTCACAGAAGTTTAGGGCTGGAAGGTACCTCACAGCTCAGCCCAGGGCTGCAAAGCATGCTAGGAGACTCAGATTTAACTTGAACTGGAAGGAGTATGGGACACAAGTTTCATAAACTGGTTTGACCTAAAAACAGTTAAGTCTGATACTACATTGAACCAGGTTTATCCTAAACCAGTTTCAAAATGGCTGAAGCTGGTTTATGTGCACTGAGCTTGTGTTCTGTTACAGGTTTAAACCAGTTCCTGATCATTTAAACCAGTTTCTATGCAACTTGTCTCCAGTCCAGAACATAAAACACCAGCAGACTCCACCTATGCCTGAAGAAGGACATTTGTGCCTGAAAGCTTGCAAAGAAAAGTTTTTCCAATTATGTAGTTGGTCTAATAAAAGATATCACATTTACCCAAAGAACCTTGTCTGCCTATGCCTTTTCTGATGCATTAGTATAACATGTTGGCTGCTATGCTTGAAAGACAAGAAACAAGACAAAAATGCTTTCTCCACTAAGAATAATGCAGGTCCTTATTGGCAGCTTAGTCATTAGGCTACTGTCCTTTGCCATTCAACAAGTCTCTAGTTACTTTTCCTTAATTATTTGCCAAGAGTAAAGAAATTGACAATGTGCTCTTTTAAAGAAAGAGAAAGTAAAAAAGGAATATTCCCTACTCCTGTTCTTATCTCCAACATTGTGGAACTAGCAATAAAATGCTCACATACCAAATGCTTGAAAAAACTGTTTGTTAAAATTTAGCTGTGATATCCAATAATTAGGGGAATAAGGAAAAAACTGGTATTTTAATTTTGTCTGCTAGGGTTCAGTGTTGTATTTATATAAAAGTGCTACCTGCAAGTAAGAATTCAATATTATACAACATGTTAAGCTCCACGATTGTCAGGGGTTTTAACTTGTAAGAACCTAGGATTTTTAGAAAGCTTGATGGGGAGAGATGCAGCACTTTTGTTTGGAAAGCTGGGCATTTCAGCACCACTGACCATACGAGTGTTGATGGACCGGTATAAGAGGGTGGAATTCTGCAGGCCTACATCTCTTCCCATCTCACTGTCAGTGGTATGTTCATTGCACACCTGTATTTTCTTTTAGTAAGCTAAAGCATGTTCACCTATAGCTTCCAGAAACTGGCAGGAGTTGATTTAGCTCCAGCTGTCTTTTAGTACAAGTTAGTGGCATTGTCTCAAGTCACAGCAGGTCTAAGTGGAGCCCATAGATTATCATTATTTTAATGTGTTTTTTATGTCAATATACATGATGAAGGGGGATCGCTTTTATCCTGTAGGCTGTGTCTAACAACCTTCTGTGCAAACAGCATCAGGTTTAGTAAAAATTATGATTTTTCTATTTATGTAGCACCTTTCATCCCCAGAGAAACATTAAACACTTTGCAAACTAGAGGACTGAACCTGCACCACTGAATTCAGTGCATGTGTGTACATACCACATCAAGGAAAAGCAACTCTCTAACAAAGGGCAAACAGCAGGATGCTTTTAGGGAAAGTGCGAGTGCATACTGCGTCTTTGGTGTTTAAGTCTTGTCTTATGGGCTCTGCCAATCAGAGATGGTTGCGCAGAACTAGTGATCATACCACTTGTATTCAAGGTGTTCCCCTAAATTAGTATCATTTTCTGTGGCGTAGTGTCTGTAGCCAGGTACAGCAAGTGTTACTCCCAGAAGTAGCTCACATGCAGGCAGGCATTAGAAAGTGGCATTAACAGAGATGATTATGGTAGTCAGAATACATTTTTAATGTAGCTTTCCTGGACATTTCAAGATGATCAAGGCTGGGGAAAAAAAAAAATCACAACGCAGAACATTTTCCAGACACCCTCAAATCACTTGCCCCACAATAGGCAAGTCTGGCAGGCAGGGAAATGGAAGTATGCAGAGGTTAGTCAATAAAGCCAAGGTAAACCCAAACATCCCAGCTCCTAATCCTAAACATGCTACAATATCCTACCCTCTTTTAGTATTTGAATTAGTTTGTCTCCCGATTCTTTAGAAACGTAACAGCTGAACTGGGGTCTTATCCTACTAAACCTTAATTGTTCGGACTCGAGCATGTTTAGAACAAAGTCCATTTTATGATATCGCTGGTATTTCCCCAAAGGATTCTGCTGCGTGATCTGTGGCCACCTGCTCACCAAACCATTCAGTGGTAGAAGACTGAACTTCTATAAGGACTAACTAGACATGGACCTGAGTGGCATTCGATCTGCAAGGTGGTTACCACAATTTAAATCACTGGTGATGACAATGACATTTTATGATCCACTAATTTTAGCTTGTGTTGGCTCACCTGCTCGGTTCACCAGCATGCGCTCTGAGCTATGGTACTGAGGGCTGGCAGCTAAAGTCCTCCTTATCTTTTAATAACTGGGCCATGATAAAAACAGCCCTCTGACTTGCCAGCTGTTATGCACAGCTTCCTTGTGGATGACAAGCTGCTTGTAGGTAGAGCGATTAGAAGAGTAGGAGATGCACCGGACACCCAAGTTCTGACACAAGATTTGATGACTAGCCTTTGACAGTGCCTGGAGAGGGTCCGAGAAGGATCTTCAATACATTTCACCCAATCCCCTGTACATGGAACAGGATAGCACTAAGATAAGAGCCCAAGATTAGGCTCAGGACTTGATCCATGGACCTTCTTGACCCAAAACAAGACAACACGAGGGAGTTTTCCTTCATACGGTTTCAGTCGGCTCATTTCTGCCTTCATGGGCACATTCTGAGCTCTCATCAGCTTAACTGGGAGCCTTACCACAACCATCACAACTTCCCCCCCATTTGGTTTTATTTCTGGGAAGCAAAACAACTACACTTGGAGCTAGAGGTGGCATTAACAGAGATAAAAGACTCCAAGAAGTGTGGTGGGGCGAAGTAAGAAAGGCGTCTTGTATAACAAGTCAATATAATGTTGGGTTTAGCTGCTGGAAGCATGCTGAGGCATCAAGTTCTCTGCTAAAGAGCTGAGAAATGCAGCTCCTCTTTGCCAAGAAAGATGGATTATACATTCAGGGCACCTGCTAGGAAGTCACCAAAATGCATGGCTTGAAATGATGGCATCCTAGAAAGCGCTCTCTCTGTGGTAACTACATCTCTAATCAGAACCATCTATTTGGCAAAAATCAAGACCTTGGAAGGAAGGGAAAGGAAAAGCAAAGCTGCTGTTGGGTGAACTGCTACAGTGTTTCACAGGAAGCCCCTCCCCCCCCTCCGAAAATTAGCCTGTTTTGCCCATGTTGAGCAGCCAACTGTGCCTCAAGTCACTCCAGGGACTCAGATGTTAAGATGACCTAATTCAGCACAGATCGCTTGGAGCTGGTCACTGTGTCGAGGTAGTGAAGCGGCTCTAGACAGAGGAGGATGTATGCACAAGTCAATGCTGTTGGACAGCTCAGGTTTTGCTGCTTTTTTGAACTGATGCGTTTTGATTCTGGCCTTTGAAGTAGTCTTGGTTACCGGAGGCCGAGAGAGAGTTGATCAGAAAATGTTAAAAATTTGATGAGAAAAAAGGAACATTTCTGCTGGTTCCTACTGACCAGCTGCAAAGGACTGGTCAGACTCTTGCAAACTCAGATTTCTATATCCAGGGCTATCATTTGGGCACTGCTTACAAACGCCAAATTCACTCACTTTTCCTACCCAGCCCTGCATGTTGTTAAAGTGCCTTCTTGACAAACATGTAGTTTTGCAGGTGCCCACCCTGTAGTTCGTCTGCAGGGAAGGGATTGATGCTATCATAAAAAGAGAGAGAGGAATCTCCCCCTGCTTTGTGTCTAGAGTGAGGAAACAACTTGCAGCTTACATAGCTCTCTTCCAGATGGCATCCGAGCCAATTGAGTATTCAGAAAAGAATGCACAACTCATGTTGATTAGCCTGTGTAAGATAAGCATGCACGCAGAAGGCCCAGCATGTTGTAGGAAAAAAAAAAAAAATCTGTTGACTTGTGATGCAAAACATGAAAGTGATGTATTTTAAAAAAGGAAGAGAGAGGAGAGAGGAAATAGTAAGGCAAGATAGATACTCTGTGAAGACTTCTGTTCACTAGGCAGTAAAATAATTTGATAAAAAAAAATTACAGTATCAAGTTAAACTTAATTCTCTGTACAGGATACCTAATATATAGCCAGCCCCAGACAAAGTGGTGCCTTGCTGGTTCTATTCACATTCTGATTAAGTAACTGGCCCTGCCTTCAGGCCTTGATGCTCTGGTGCTTAAGCAAGTGTGTCACTTGAGATATGTTGGTATTCCCATTGTGCTGCATGAGTGCCTTCAAATCCACAGCATCTCTCAAGGTGCTGATGCAATTCTAGGTGAAGATTTCATGCAAATTCTGATTCAGGACTGCTGTGCAAATACTTCTTGCATAAAATTAGTTACTTTATCAATAATCAATGCAGACATGCCTATGCCAGTAAACCAGGCATAGACTTACCAGGTCTGACTTTACAGGCTTTTTTCTGAACTCAACAGGAGGATAATCTAATGAAAATAGTCCCAAAATTAGTTGAACCTTTGAATTTAAATGGGCTCCTGCAGGTCAACTGAAAGCTCCCATGAGCCAGAGAAGTAAAAAATAAGTCATCTTTATACAGCTATGTAAAACTTTTAAATGTAATGAATAGCCACATCACAGATCTGTACCTTTTTTTTTTTTCCTAAAGCAGAAGTTGGTCATAATATGCAGCTCTTCCCAAGAATGAACCTTGTGGTTACTTAATGTTAGTTCCACAAAACTGAACCACAACAACTACGTTGAATTTCTCCACCTAGATAAGAGATTTTTTTAAATATACATGGTCTTGCCAGTATCTGAACTATTACTGTGCTGCAAAATAGTTTTCTAAAATGTTAGGGTTTGTAAAACATCATTTTAAAATGGAGCATGGCATAGCACTTCTTGTGGTACCCATTCAAACTTGGAAGTTTTGTTGGATTTCCTTATGGAAAAGTCCTACAGAATTTTTTGCACTATTTTTATGTACGTATAGAATTTAGAAAGTTAGTCTTCCTATAGAAGGCTGTGAGCAAGTCACAAAAACCTACAGTAGAACGTATTCTCTATTCAATTCTGTAGGTTTAGGGCAACCTTCTATAGAATCCTATCTGTTTAACACCTATTAAATTATTTTTCATTTTCTAGATGTCAGGCAATTTTCTCTTCAGCTTGCGGGGGGAACAAAATGGTCTTTGCATTGTTTAATACAGTGCTGATATGCAGTTTGATAGTGTGTCTTATTCAGCTAATACCCACTAGCTTACATTTATGTAATGGGCACGTAGGAATAACAAGATATTGAATACGAGTGCTGGACAAAGAGCCTAGTCTCCACTACCCATTTACTATGGCCCAGAAATGCATCTATACGTTCAAGACTGAAAAGTTTCTATTCTGAAGGATGCCAAGTGCTCACACCTCCTATAAATCAACAAAAGTGGCAGCTGCTCAAGCCCAAAGCAGCACTGCTGCATCTAGGCCACTTTTTGCAAGGTTCAGTTGTTAACATGCACATATCCTGCCCTTAAATCAATGCAGTCTAAAAAGAGAAACCCCAAACATGTTGTGAGCTTATTCGGTAATACATTTATCACCACCTGGATCAAAGCTGTAATGCAGTTCGGCACTGGGAGCTCTCTGCCATGTCAGTATCAAGTATTGATTTTGGGGGGTTACAATTAGTGCTTTTAATTAAGATCATGCTTTATAAAAAGTAAGAATTCTTCTTAGGAGGTCTCAGAGACAGCAGTTAGTCAGTCTTCAGCCTTCTGCACAGGCACGTAAAGTGGGACTTTGCAGTGGTCACTCACCTTGTCACTTGGAGGTTTCCGCTGGTGCCTCTCAGGCAAACGGGTTCTTTCCCAGGATACCGGGCTGTTGTGTGGCACGGGGGTGTGATGCTGCCATGGCTCACTCCACCCTCGCTACCATCTTTAGACAGTGCTCTGTTCATATCAATTACCCGGACCCAGACTCGAACTCTGGCTACGTGCTGACCCACGGCAGAGGCTTCCTTTGAAACTCAAAAGATCCTCACAGCATTGAACTCTGCTCACTCTTCAAATGCTCCTCTCCTAGGCTTTCATTTTATGGCAGTATCCAAATGGGGCGGAGCCTAGTGCAGACCAAGGTCCGTCTCTCTGCCTTTCAGCATAACCTGTAGCAACCCTCCTAGCATAATAAACAGCGAGCTCCAATTTCTGTAGGATCCTCCCTTCAAGCATTTCAAAGTACTTTCCAGGCATCATGATCCCTAAATCCCCGAGGTATGGAGATGCTATTGCAGAGTGGCCAAGTGAAACATCCTTATCTTATGTGATTTCAAAGAAAGAAACTGGCCCCAAGATGATGCAGTGGGGAAGTGTGTTTGGAGCAGAAACCAGAGATCTTCCAATTCCCTGTCCTGTCATCTAGCCACTAGATTACGCTTTGTCAGATTCCCAGCAAGAAGCTATTGGGTTTTTGGGCTCTCCGCATAGGAATGCAAGGCCTTTTCTTCCAACAAGAAAATCTGGGCCATATTACAAGCTCATTTGAAATACTTTTGGAACCTAAATTGCTCCTGTTGTTAGCACCAGAGAACCTTGGCACACGTAGTCTATCAATGAAATTGTGCTCATTCTTCTTGAGGTACACAGTCAGCAAACTTGAGATAAGGCAACAGGACAACAAGAGCAGAAACTCTGGCGCGAGAGCAAAGTCTAAACACAGATTAATAGTCCAAACCCTGAAAATCAAGGAAAATGTGTAGAAAGTGTGGACTGTAAGAGCCCATGGTGAATCCTTATCAAGGTAGTTGCCATTCTAATATGGCATTATGCTCAAAGGGCTCAGGATTGTAGCCTTCCTTTTCTGTGGTTTGCCATACCGTGGTGTAGAGGCAAATTCATCTAGAAAACCCCCCTAAGCTAACCAGAGCTGCAGAATGTCCAATCTTTACATCCATGCACAACAAGAGCATAACCATTCTGGTGTCAGAGCAACAATGAACGTCGAGATTTACCACTGTTCAACCACACGGCTCCAAAGTTAGTCGGGGGAGGGAAGAAAAAAAAAGACCAAAATACGTAGAATATGGGCTAAAAATGAAGCTGGATTATCTGCTTGGCCTGTGACAGGGCAGCTGGCAATGGAAATATAGAAAGGGCAAAGCAAATGAATCCTTTTTGTGAAGAGTGGGGAAAAAATATGGGGGTTAATTGAAGAGAGATACCAAGTGATCTGGGATACGCAGGAATACTAGAGTCTTATTCACACCTTCACTGAGGGTAGACAGCACAAAAACCATTCTGAACGGTAAATATTGCTCACTATATCTACTGCAAGGAGACCACAAACTAATCCTGCCTAGGCAGCAAAGCTGGAGGATGAAGAACTGGTTTGATCTGAATCTTGGCAAAAGGGAACAGCTGAACGATGGCTGAATAAATTCCAACCTTGCCTTTGGTTAGAATGATGTCCTCAACCAAATTAAAAGAGGACCCTGTAGTGTGTGCACATTTACATGAGAAGGTTTATGAATGGTACCTTTATAACTGTAAACTTCATTTAGATTTGATTAAAAAACTAAACAAAACATTGAAACAGAACAAAAACAAAATAAAACAAAAAATCCCATTAATGAAGGAGGAAACCCCCCCCCCTACAGACTTTTCCCATTTCTATACAATGCCTACCACCCTTTCAATCATATTGAAATGAATAAGACAGATGAATGTTCCTCCCTTGGCCATATAAGCATAGCTGAAGTTTTCACCAAGAAGAATTGGAAGGGGGGAACCACCTCCCACCCCCAAAAACCCCGCAAAACCTGGAAAGCTTTATGGGGAAAACCTGCCTCTTGCAGATGAGGCACTAGATCTGTGCCAGTGGTTCTGAAATTCAGAAGCTGGGAAAATTAACCTGCAACCATTCCAAAAGCTGCCCCTGTCCAGCTGCCCCTTCCTGCAGTGCAAGTGATTCACATCATGAATTTCCTGGTCTCTAGGGTTTACAATTCATCTTCAGTAGCTCCTCTGCTTTTTATGGTTTTGCCCCTGTACGGCAGTATTTATTTTAAGGTCAGAGAATTAAATAAGAAGTCTCCAAATCAGCTCTTTTAAGCTAATGCAAGTGCTGCTCATCATTTAGAAGGCTTTATGCTAAGTGTAGGAAATTGTACTGCATTAGATTTAAAAAAAAAAAAAAAAAATGTCGAACACAGCTATTCCTCCAGTTGTTTGCCTAGAGAGAGGCAGCTTTAGATACTAAGGCTGAACTTGGAAAGCTGCATATTTGGAAAGTCAACATGTTTAATGAGTTTTTTGCTATTTGTGTTAATATTGGAAGAATGAGATAAAGCGAACTAAACATCGTTGCAACGGGAGTAAAAGGGAGGTCAATGCCATTTTGTTGAAGTTGGGGGATGATTTTAAGAAATAATATTTCCCAACCTGATTTGGGAATCAATTATAGTTTTATAAAAAAAGGCTTCTGCTTTAAGAGGTAAACAAATCATTTTCTCCCTGAACGCACCTCACAAGGAATTTCCAAAGAAGGACTGCAGCTTTCAGAAATGGTCCTTTTTATTTTGCAATACCAACAGAGTCCCTTCTATCAACAGAACACAGCAGCCTGTGCAAAATGGCACATTTATCAATGAGACATCCACAGTAGGGTTCCAGTAACAGAGAACAACCAATCCTCCCTCTATCATTCATTTTTATATGGAGAAGGGGGAGCTAGTCATCGAGATCATTGCAATTCAGTGCACAAATTGCAGCTTTATTGTTTGACCCAAAGAGGGGGGGGGGGGGGGGGGGGAGGGCTTAACATTGAACATGTACAGCTTCAAATCATGGAAGATGAATGGAGACTGTGAGCTGATTTTTAGCATACTGTAGCCTCAGCCTGCTTTGGAACGAGGGCAGTACAAGAAGTTCTAAAGAATGAAAAATGGATATTCCCTACTCTGGGTAATTCATGAGTGTTTTCCCTCCATCTTCCTTAAAATAAAAGAAAAAAGAAAAAAAAAAAAGCAGTTTGGCCATATAATATTTAAATTAAGAAATCAGACCCTTTTTGGGGGGATTATATTGCAGAACAGGCAGCCAATGCAATAAATTATTTTTGAACACTTGAGGAGAAAGAAAGAACGAAGCCCTTTCTCCCGTGATTAATGCTCATTCCTGTTTGCACTGCCATTTCCAAGGTCTGCATTTCCAATCCTGCTCTCTGCTTAGACCCCTGTGCAGAAGTCCCTTTCTGGTTTTTCCATTTCCTCTCTGATAATGAATTTTCAGAACATGTAGTCTGTAGTCTCGTCTTTCTCCTATGATGCTAGAACTGGTACCAGGGAAGAAAAAATCTGAGCTTCTCCCTGCTACGCAGTTGATGAAGGGCACCCAAGACGCAATTCTGCTCCATCCATGTAACATGCATCATATCGGTTTATCAGTACATGATTCTACACACAAGGCTTTATTAATGATCCACAGTTTGAAACCACAGCCCCATCCAAGAAAAACTGAAGCAACACAACCCCACAGCAGCACAGGGGATGGCATAGGGGGAGCAGAACAGAGCAGAAATGGAGCAAAAAGTAAAGGAAAAGGGAATTGCAGGACAGTTGCATGAAATAAAATGCTAAGGAGCAAAGGTCATGCAGCAAAGATCTGACGCTCCCGGGACTCAGCTCTGAAGTGTCCTATTATGGAGACAGCTCCGGATCCACTTAACATTAACAAGAGGGAGAGAGGGCTTGGTGGGGAGAAGAAATACATAAGAGCTGTCCTCAGACTCCAAAGAAGTATGTGCTGCTCTTAATGGTAAATCTGGGGGAGCCTGAATTTATCTCCTTTTGGTGTAGGAAGCATAGGGGTGGGGAAGGGCAGAGAAAACAACTCCGCACCCACAGCACCCATCCATTTCTACCACAGCCTCCCCAAACCCCAGTGTGACAAAAACCGCCTGCCCTGCACAGGCACCAAAGGCAGCTGGGGAGCAGGGACAGGAGTTCAGCCGAGACCAGCGGCGACACCAATGCAAATCCTGCAGGAACCAGGACCTTTCTTGCTCTTTCCCCGAATGCAAATCCCGCTTTAGGTAATGAAGGGCCACACAGCTACATAGGTAGATCCCAGATACAAACATGCGTGTGGGCAGACACGCACACATGTACGTGGACGGAACTGCATACACAGGCTTCAGAGAGCCAAGACGCACCCACACACGACCCCTTTCCAGCATTATTGATCAGAAACACATACATATATATACACACACACACATATATATAGATTATCTATATCCAGATAGACATATAGATAGATAGATTTTATATAGAGAGACAGAGAGATCTATATATCTAGATAGATGGATATAGATCTCTGTGTGTGTGTATATATATATATATATGTAAATAAATCTATCTATATCTACACACACACACAGATGTGCGTGTATATTTAGATATACATATACATATATGTGCACACATACATATGTGCGTGTACGTGCGTTTCTGCTCACTAGTGCCGGGGCAGCAGCGACCCCGCACTCCCCCGGGCAGGACTCAGTCCCCGCGGGTCTCCGCGGCCCCCGCCCGCCGCGCTCCGCACTTACTCGCAGGAATTGAGCCGAGACCATGTCTCACCGGGCGACTTAATCCCACCTCGGAGCGAGATGCGAGGGCAGCCCGGCCGCGAGGGAAGGAGGGAAGGCAGGAAGGAGCCGAGAGCTGCGCTGTCAGCCGCAGCCGCTGCCCCCTCCCGCCCGCCTCGCTTCCCCCAGCCGCTGCCTGGGAAAATGGCTATTTTATGAATGGGAGGGTAGGGACCCCCCTCTACGCATGCGCGGCCGCCCGACTCTATGAATGGGTGGGCACCGCGGCCGCAGGGCGCATGCTCTGCTCGCTTTTATGAATGGGGGGCCGGAAAGGAGCGCGTCGCGGGCTGTGAAGGTTGGAGCCGGCTGCGGCTTTTTATGAATGGAGGCAGGCGGTAGCTGCGCGCGCACCGCCCCCAGCCGAGCCCGAGGTAACGCGCCGTGCCGCAGCGTGTGCCCGCGGGGGCGCCACTCACTTGTGCTCTGGGTGGTGCCAGGGCGCGTGCACGTGGTCGTGCAACGGGCACGCGCACCCCCGCCTCGCAGTAAGGGCTGGCACCGCGCCGTCCCCCCGGGGCCGCCCCACGCGGGACCGGGCTGCTGGCCGCCTCCGCCCCCCCGCAGGCTCCGGCTGCCCCTTGGGACGTGCCTGCGGGCACGAGCGACAGGCAGCGCCCGGGGGCGCAGATCTGCGCTCGTTGTCCCGTGATGGAGACGGGGAGGGGGAGAGGACACTGGCAAGTGAGCGGGTGGGAGAGGAGGCAGCAGCTCCTTCTCCTGGTGCTGGAAGGAGCCTGGGGCCGGCTGTGGCCTGCTGCGAGCCACCCAAGTGCTGCGGTGGCAGCTGTGGCCCTGGGTCTCGGTCCCTCACGGGGCTGCGACGTCGCACGAGACATTCCTGAGCCCCGATTCTGCCCTCTGTGTCTCTCTCCCCTTGGTGCAGCGGGTGCAAAGGGAGGGCAGCGCAGGTGTCCTTGCGCTGCTGCCCAGGGGGCGGCTGGGTGTCCGGGAAGCTCGACAGCATCGCTGCAGGCTCCGTGTTGCCACGCTGTAATCCTATCTGAAGGCCTTAGCAATGACGCCCTGAAGAGGCGAAACTGTGAGGGCCACCAGTGTACATAAATGAAGCAAAGGACTGGCCATGGGCTTTAGGGAGAAGCCCCTAGAGATGAGGCTTGATGCCAGCTGGGAATTTATCAGAAGTCAGGGTCATGGAAAAACTAGAGGGTTTTTTTTGTTTGTTTTTTTTAAATCCTATTAATTCATTTCCTCCTCTGCTTCCTTCCCTGTCTCTGTATTTGCTGGCAGGCGTAGAAGGCGATTTCCACAGGAGCCTCTCATCGGACTGGTGCCTTGTATGAGTGGCCCCTAATTGAAGCAGTATCAGCTCTGTGCAGATTTCATCCATTTTCTCTCACACTTGTCTTCTTGCACAGTGGCTGTTGACACCACTTAGTGTTTCTGGATATTGCATGTGTCTGAGGCAGGGCCTGTTTTATCAGGGAGTTCCCTTCTGGTAGAAATAATCGAACTTTTGAAACCTAATGCAAGATTGATAGTTTCACTTCGGAAACTGAAGGTAGAAGAGCAGATATTAAGTGAGTGCTTAGTTACTTGGGGCTGCCTTCTGAAATTCTGGGGCTAATTCACAAAGCTGAGTACTGGGGTACACAACTCACCTGGACTTTTGCACATCCTCAGAGGTGTTCAGATTTTTGTCTCAAATCCTGATGTGAATGAAGAAATGTGACCCTCCTCCGGCTCTAGTGTCACGATTGAGCCCCATGTGGTACTTGAACTATTGCTGCTTCTGTTCCCAAGGGTGATGCAGTTTCGAGTATTGTTAGTACTCTGTTTAAGATTACTTTTCCTAATCGTAATCCTTGTAACAGACTACAAGATGCTATTTGAAATGGACAGTTTGTGCCCAGCTTTATGTAAAGGTTTAACTTATGGGATCACTAGTGATTACTGGTTAATGTTTGTACAGCACAGTGAGATCCTCAGGCAAGTGCCAAGTACAGGTACTTCTACACTTACGTGAGGGAGGCACACTAAGGGTCCACATTTCTGACAGCCCTGTCACACAGTCGGGGAGGAAGTGCCTGAGCAGCTGCACGTATTCCAGGCCAGTGGAGTGGGTGTGTTCAAATGTCAAATGCCCATCTGGCCGGTTCCTTTCTCCACGTTGTGTGTTTTAGACACAGAACTGCATGGAGCATATGCAGAAGAATTCAAGCATCATGTGCCAGTGCGCAAAGGTTGGACTCGGGCGGAGGAGCTGTAGCTAATGTGTTTTCAGCAAGGTGGGGTCTGCTGAGTCTCATTTGAGTAGGCTTCTGTCATCAAGCTTCTCTGCCCAAATACATATGGCAATGGAGGCTATCACGGAGGTTGCCAAATGAAGAAAAAGCTTGGTTATATCAGCAGTGAATAGACAGATTATTATAGGACATATACAAGAATGTCATAATCATCCCATTGGTCCTGCTGTATTGTGAAGGTATTGTGAAGATGATCTACCTTTTTATTTTCTTTTTAAAAGCCTGCTTGTATTTGCAAAGAACAGTTTGGCCTCTGAACAGTTGAAATATTAGTGCTCCATGTATTGCAAAGCAGCACATTCGTTTATGCTTTTAAGTTGAAATCCTAGTTTCCCATGACATGATCAGTCTGAAAAACAATCAGTCTTAGTCAGGAGTGTTAAAAGGCTAAACAAATGTAGTGTGTAGGCACTGCCTTTTATAACCCACCATCAACACCACTGTGGCTGTCCTTCCCAAGCAGCTCAAATGGTAGCCCCCAAATGAGTCTTTCCCCCCCACTCCCAGTTTGGTCCACCCAGACCAGAGGTTCCCAACCACCCGGCTGTGGCAGGCTGGCTGCCGGGTTTTGTCTTCCACTGCTGGCAATCGCATGCAGGTTTAAAGTTGGGGGGCAGGGCAGGGCAGGCCCAGGAGGGAGGCAGCTGGCTCCATGTGCCCCGTCTCACTCCCACTGCCATGGCCATGTCTGGTAAGGTGCTGCCCATGCAACAGGTACCGGGGCCTGTGCTGGGCCAGGCAGGACCCCCCAGCCCTGCCTGTGGCTGGGAGTGGGGGAACGCGAGTGGGGAAATGCCCAGGGTGGGGAGGCGGCCCTGCTGCTTGCTCCTAGGAAAGGCAGCAGATCCCCTTCTTCTCAGGCAGCCCCAGCTGGCTCCCCCGGCCCACCGCCTGCGCAGCCCCCTCCCCTGCAGAGTCCCCTCGTGCCTGTGGCTGTGATGCCCCAACCCAATCTGATCCTTACAACCTCCCCCCCTCCCTCTCCCCCTCGACATAAAAATTAAATTTAAACACGTAAATTAAATGTAAATATACAAATTAAACTTGAATATGTAAATTAGATAGCTTGCCAGTCTGCAGCATAAGAAAGTTGGGAACCACTAATCCACACTACGGTGTTAGCACAGCCTGTCCTGTAGGTTTTGGCTGTGTTGCCTGACTGTCTGGAGAGTATCGAATCGGAGAAAAGTAGGGCTAGAAGGAACCTTTGGAGATTATCTAGTCTAGCCGCTTGCTCAAGGCAGGATCATCCCTGACTAAGGATGGATATTCAACAACCCCTCTGGGTAGCCTGTTCCAATACTTAACTGCCCTTGCATTGAGAAAGTTCTTCCTAATCTCCAACCTAAACTTCCCTTGCTGCAGCTTAAAACCATTGCTTCTTGTCCTGTTTCCTGGAGCCACCAGGAATAGTCTATCTTCATCCTCTTCATAACCACCCTTCAGATGTTTGATGTTTCTCACCTGCTCCCTCAACAAGAATGAAAAGTGGCATACCTGTAAACTGATGGGAGGAAATACCACAGTTCTCTTGGGCAGTGGCTTTTGCTGGCTACCACTGAGGCCAGTAGCTTAATATGATTAAAAATGGGACTAGGCATTCACATAAATGCAAGAATAGCCAGAGTGAGTGTAGGACATACTAAAGGATTTGGCAGGGAGATAACCCTCCTTTCCAGGGCACTATCCAATCCTGCCTAGAGGGACATGGCAGGAAAAACTTCCTACTGTGGGCTTTCTTGTACTTCCTTGTGAAACAGCTGGCACTGGTCATTGCCAGAGACAGGATCCTGGGTGAGGAATCTCCCTGCTCCAACTTGTATGTGAAACATGTTTAGTGGTCTTGGGCCTGCAGACACGTGTCCATGTCATGGTACACAACAGCTCCACGGTGGTGGAGACAGTGGCAGCACAGATGTAGGAAGCTAATGCTACTGTTGCCTGTTGTTTGATCTCCAGCCCGCACCTTTCATAAGCATGGAATCCATGTTAAAGATCTTAGGCATACGCATAAACCAAGCCATATGCTTGTTAATGTTCAGAGAGGTCAGTCCGTTCAGACACTTCCTTCCTCCCTCCCCACTCCCTTCTGTAGCAAGACTGGGCCAGGAGAATTTGGATTAAGCTCAGTGTTCCAGGAGCAGACAGTAGTCTCCTTTGCTGTTCACTTTGGAATGGCTGGTTTTCTAACGTGGATCTCCAAATCTGCGTGTTGTGAGAATGTGGGCTGGCAGGCCTCCAAAAAGGGTGTGTGGGCTTTGGCCAAAAGTAGGTGGTTTTAGGAAATGCATAGTTCCTAATCTACCATCTGAAAAAGGCAAATATGAAGGCAGTTTAGTAAGTGAAAGTGCAGCTCACCCGGGAATGCATAACTTGTTCTGCTGAGCCATGTCAGATGTGTAGCCAACAGGAAAAATTTTGGCTACTTGCTTTGTATCTTTAAGTTAAATCCATGATGTATGTGAGGAGTTAGCCTGTTGGGGTGCTGCCTCTGTTTTGAGCCCTTTCCTGGAAGTTTTTGTATATGCTATTCTGCTGATTTAGTGTGCACATGGAGTATGTGGGCTGCTCAGCGTCCAAGGAGCAAATTGTGTATGCAGTCCTGAATTTGCTTGCATCATTTCAGTGCCTGTGGGCTCAAATAACAGTATGCAAAGAGCTTTTTCAATAAACCTGGTCTTGGTTTTGGTAACCAAAAGATGCCCATATGGGCAGTTTTGCCATCTGTTGCAAATGTAATCCTGAAAACTCGTTTCTTTTTACTTAACTCTTTCCAAATATGCTATGTGAAGGGAAAATACAGAATGGAAACTTTGCATTAAAATTAGGAAAGCGGCTGGTGGTATGTTATGGCCCAACTCCTACAGGCATCTTGTGTCCTGGCTTCTGGCCCATAACACATAGTCGTGGTCTCCTCTTTTGCTGAAAGCCAAGTTGTATACCTGGAGAGTACTTTTCTGCTGCAGAGCACTGCAGCCCATAGCATGCTCTTTCTCTGTGTAGCTCCTGTGTGATTCAAGCCAGGAATGGAATAGGTGAAACAGGAGATAGTTAACTGTGTATGTCTAATCATATGTATTGGTCATACCCATGTCAGAGTCTGTTTGCTAACGTCTTGCTAAGAGTAGTCGTGCATCGCTAGCAAGAGTTACTATAATAGGTCTGTTATGGCTGGGGAAAAGATAAGCAGGGAAGCCTGTTCAGGAGGCAGAGATGAAATGCTGCCTGCCAGGTTGGCAGATGGTCAGATTTGGAGCCTGCAGCCACAGCTCCAGACAGATATGGAGAGAAGACACGCGAAGGTCTTCTGTCACGGCTGCATAGGAAGTAGGACTGGATGGAGCTCTTTGGCTTGTACAAATGCACCGCTGAGACTTGAGTGGATGTGTGGGCCGATGTAGGGCTGCCTCTGTCTGGCACCTCTCTTCTCTCGTGCCATCCTCTTCAGTTCACAGAACTTGTTGATCTAGAACCTGCGATACCCAGATTTATTCTTGCGTGGTGAGTCTCCACCCATACTCTCTCCAGACAGGTTTGGGTAGGAGCAGCATCCTGCGTTGGCAGTTGGGAAGGGTGGATGGGGAGTTCGAGCCTCCAGGTTTTACAACAGAGGATCCATTAGCTTGTCAGTTCTTATCTTGCCACCTTATGGGCTCTGACAGGCACCCTCTCTACTGCCTGTACCGTGGCATGGAGGTAAGGGGTTACATATAACACAGGGGTTGTGAAATAGCAATAGTCCTTCTCCTGCCTATCTGAAGCTCTTAAATCATTTTGCAAACATTTCTGAAATGAAGCCTAAACCACTTTTAGGTGACTCAGTAACGTTATCTCTGCAATACAAATGGAAAGACAACATTTGTCCACCTCCACTGCCTAGATGGAAGTGCTGGGTTTCCTCCTCCTTATCAGGCACCTGTTGTTCGCATCCTTGCATTACTCACATCCGATAAATCACATCTTATTTTGCATAATTAACACCAACTGTGCTTCATTTCCTTCCTTCCCTTGCAGTAGTACTCTGTTGCCATACCTGACAATGGAAACCCGCTCTGTTTTAAGCCTGAGTCTTAATCAACGTGGTGTGTGGGTTTGGTTGCATGGGTGTTGCTTCAAGTATGGGGAATCTCTGCTACCAGAGAACCCAGCTGATGGGAGGAGGCAGGAATTTGTGTTGTAGGACACCTTCCTAGTTTCCTCCTGGTGGCTTTTGAAAACCAACCCAACTCATCTGTACACAGTGCCATGCAGTGGGGTATGGTACTAAGTAACCAAGTGTCCCTTTCCCTGCCTCAAAGGGCTTGCATTTTACGCGCACAGGCTGGGACAGCATAGCTTTATGCTTGTGTTCTCTGGATGGACTGAGGCTGTCTGCCGTGAGAGACATTTATAGCAACAGGAAACCTTTCCAAAGCACATGTCATCTTGCCTTGGCTTCATGTGATTCCTATCATAGGTCACTGCCTTGTGCTGATAGTCAAAATAATATGCAATTTAGTGTATAAACATAACCCAGCACTATCCTCTGTTGCAGTTGCCCAGCATTTGCTTGGGGTTTATTTTGCACTTCACGGCTTTCAGTAACAATTGATCTGGTTCTGCCGGCACTTAAGCACCTGAGTAATTTTAGGTAGTTGAGGAGAGGGCTGGGGGGCCTACAGATTACCCTCTTTGAGAGCTTCATTGTGGGAAGTAAGTGAAAGTTCATCAAATGTTACACTTGCCTATTTATAATGCTTGTTTATAGAAGGGGCATGAACAGCAGACTGACTATATTAGCCCTACCTAGAAGGACTTTTCCTGTAGCTCAAGGACTTAAGGTTATGACAGATAACCAAGAGGATAAAATAAGAAACGAAGGAACGAATAGGTGTCCGTAGATTGTTCTTGATTGGTGACCAGGGTCTTGAGGGGCTGGGGCTGCTCCATCTACCGGCCTCCCATTTTGGAGTTGTGGGTTTTTTTGTTTTCTGGTTTTTGTTTTTGTCTTTCC
>NW_005842067.1:1175504-1217441 GCF_000455745.1 Alligator sinensis | reverse complement strand
CCATCAAGACTTCCAGACCAGCTCAACCACGAGGACTCCTGGCTATTGCCAGCAAGGACCCCAGCCTGATGCACATGAAATCAAGCTTTGCCTTTCCTTCTGTGTTTTTTTTTTTCCAATTGTTTTTTCCCCTCTCTTGCTATCTTCCTTCTAGCAGCTTTTTACTGACACCAACTGCACTGCATGGCAGCAATGTGGTGGGCTGAGATGAGCAGCTCTGTCCAGCCTGGGAATGTGAAGGGGAGAGACCTGCTCAGGCAAATCGGATCTTGAAGTGGGAAACCTGCCAGGGTCTAGAGAGCAACAGCTGTTGTGGCTGACCTGCCAGACCACAGCTTCCATCCATGACTGCCCAGCTGCTCGGTGCCCTGAGAACATCAACAAATGCTGCATCTTCCTCTGCCTTTTATTGTCCTCCGTCTCCTTCCGCTGTGTGTCTGTCTTGTCAAAATCAGGAAAGTAAAAACCATTTTCACAGAGGTCAACTTGAAATTCAGCATCGGACCTAACCTGTTCCTGCCCACTAAGGAGAGTGTGACAGCAACCCAGCTTCCCTCTTACCATTATTTATGTGTTCAAATCAACCAGCTTCCAAACACTGGCATGGATTCCCTCGTGTGTCTGCCACGGCACTGAGCAGAATGAGGTCTCTGTATTCAAAGCCCCAAATAACGTTAAAGGCCATACAGTTACAAGATCACGTGAAGAGCTTTACTCTCTGGGCTCATTTATTCAGTTGGAGTTGGCCCAGGTGGAGGCAGGACTAGGATTCTTCATGTCTATGAAGTTACCCGTCTAGGTTGAGGTTTGTAGGAGGAGACATTATAACTGTAGGTGTTGGGAGAGAGATTTGGTTTGTCTGGTATGTTAGAAGTCCTACCTGAGCAGGCTCTCTTCCTGCTTCTGCTTTTATAAATATTGCCAGTATTATGAGGGTGAGAGAGATTCAACACTCCTGTATATTCCCTTCCTCCTGCTTTTAATTGGCAGAAGATATTAGCCAATTGCCTGTAGATATGTCAATCTGATTAGGTCTCACACTAATTTCAATATATTTTGCCAATGGCTTGTTTTTAAAAATAGTTCACTTTCCTGGAAGCTCTGTAACTGGTTCCCAACCAGCTCAAATGGTAGCCCCCAAATTAGTCTTTTTTTTTTTTTTTTACCCCCCTAGTTTGGTCCATCCAGACCAGAGGTTCCCAACCACCGGGCCACGGCGGGTTGGCTGCTGGCTTTTGGCTTCCACTGCTGGCGGTCACGTGCGGGGTCATCCTTGCAGATGAAGGACTCTACCTGCGCTGTGACATATGTGATTTGTACTTAGCTAGTGTCCCTTGTAGAGAAGAGATGCGACTTGGCTGAAATGAATGAAAGGAAATCTTTATGGATGTTGCTGGATGCAGACAAGACCCTCTAGCTCTTTCTGGCTGAGGGGCCAGTCTGATCATTTAAATCAATCTTCCCTAAATTCAGATGTTGATGGTAAATCCAAGCCTGAACTGGGATCTGTTCAGCATCCATAGAAAGGACTATGGTTACTAAAAACTTCCAGGACTTGACTCTTGGTAGGTAGGTCAGTGAGACATAGCAGTCTATTTCGAATGGAATCAATCATCTCAATGACTATTTCGGGGACTCTTCCCCCCCAACTTTATTTACTGTTCAAGTCGGTAATCTCCAGAAACACAATTCTGCTTACAAGCTAAATTCCTGGGCTGAATTCCCAGGCATTCTCATGTGACTTAAACATTTGTAGCAACTAAATTAACAAACGCAAAGACATGAGGTTTGCTGTTTACTACTGTAATGGTGTGGAGCTCTGGTCCCAGGCTACAATATGGGGTATAAGTCGCTGTACCCAAGCAGAAGAAAAAGATGGTGCCTGTCCCAAAGAGTTCACACCATCAAGCAGAGCTAACTGCTTAAGGGTTTGTCTACACTGGGAGCTTGCAGGGAAGCTGGTTTGAAACAGCGAGGAAGTGAATGTAGTGCCTGATAGATACGTTGTGCCAATTCTCAGCATGGACACGCTTGTTAAGACTGCCTGTATGCTGTTTATGTTAATCTACTTCCAAAGTGGATTGATTTTTAGCTGCACCAAGGCTCTCTGGCGTCTATCTACCTGATCAAGTTTGATCAAAAGAAGTTGTCTCTTGCATGTGCATCTGCATGCAAATCTGAGGTAAGCCACTGACCCCCACAACTTCCTGTGTGGACCTACAGGTGCCAGTAGGTCCACACCCTTCTTCAGTATGGCAATAGCAGCTGTTTTTGCTGCTGGTGACACCTGCCAAGGGTGCGTGTGCTCTGGCAGTACAGCACGGTAGGTATCTGTGAGGCAGCCGAAAGTCCTGGTGGCAACATTGCCTAGTGTGTAGATATGGCCATGGTGTGGATTAGCAGGGACCTAGTGAGCATGGGCTGTTTTCCATGTAGATAAGTCCTGGGTAAGGAAACATGTAGTGAAGCTGATGGATTTGCTTGGTATACCTGTGGGGTTGTTTTTTGTTTTTTAAAGAAATAGATTAGTAAATTTATGAAATGGCTACGTTTTTTCTTTAAATACATTAAAAAAGAGAAAACATTGCTCAGTAGAATTGGATATTTTCAACTGGTAGCTGCAGTCAGTCCTTCCTTAGATCTATGTCCTTTTACTTGGAAGGGAGGAAAAATCCTATGTTTCTAGAGGGGAAAAGTCTTTTCTCTGACAAACGTAGCATCATGAGCAAAACTTGTAATAAAAAGTTAGAGCAAATATAAAACAGCCTTTTACTACCCTTTTGGTGTTCATATTGCTGTAGCAGTAAATAAACTGTGGATTGATGAAAAGTCAAGTCCTGAAAAGTACAAGAGCTATTATTTTTTTTCTCTCTCTCCTCCCCCTTCCTGCTTTAATTCCTAAAAAGAACAGCAAACTGTTGACAGTGAGATGGAAAAATACTGCACCCTTTATTCAAAGTTATGTCCCATTAAATATTGCCCAGAAATTCCTTAACTTTTTTTTTTTTTCCAAAGGGGAAGGAACATTTCACTGCAGAACTTGTTTAGAAGGGATCTAATTTAGTTAACAGTAAAGCAAGCCCTTAACTATCAGGCAGTCCCCAACCCAGTGCTAATCAGATTACACCTTGGCGGGTGGGGGGGGGAGGAGGATATAACCAGATAAAACGCAGAAGTTTTCATCCCCGTAACAAATGCTGAGATCACAGCTGTTCGAAGTCCATGCTTGTTACACTATGTGTAAGCTAGTTAGGCTGAGATGACCTATTATTACAGATCAACATCCAGAGTAAATTTTGTATCTACATAAAAATTCAGAAATAACTGTCAAATGTAGCTCCTTTTTTACTAGAATGCGGTTTGATTTACTGAAATATATTTGTGGAAGTGTCTCTCTCCTCTGCAATTCAATATCGATATCCCAGTTTTAGAAATACTTTGCAGTGGAAAATCAATTTGGAACAATTGGGTAGGGCTGCTAATTTATAATTTAAAAAAAAAAAAAAAAAAAGGTTTTACTTGCCACACTGCATTTCTGAGTATTTTGCTAGGAGCCAGCTTCCATGCTCTGCAGTTCGGCAAGTGGGAGTGTGCAGGTGTGAACTTAATGGGTGCCTTCATTTGGTATTGGAAATATGGTTCACGTTCTGGATCTTTAACAGTCTCGCAGAACTGGGAGTAATTAAGTGCAAGTTTAAGCCATGCCTCCTTCCTGGGCTGTAATAACATGATTTTTCCTGTTTGAACAAGTGTCTTTTTTTTAAAATGGACTGTGGAGGGTGCTATAAAAACAGAGCGAGATAGGGATCAGGATCTCATGTTGTGGGATTATGGGTTAATCGGAGGCTGTAAATAAGGTTCCTGCTACGTGTTACATATATTATGCAATTAACTGGTGAATCGCACAGTCAGTAAATGTAGACCAGCTACATGTGTGCAGCAATTATCCTGCAATAAGAATGTCCATCCAGCTGTAAAAGAGCCAACCAGCTACAAGGTTAGTGCTTGAACATGTGCAATAACTCTATGGCTTGTTTCTATCCAGCTTGAATCTGAACATGTAGCAGGGCCCTTAGATATTGCAGAAAAAGGGAAGTTCCACTGGGGCAGTTGTTTGAACACTGGGAAGCGGGGTTATTCCACATTCATGTGTCCTGCTTAATGCTTCTATCCACCTCCTGGTTAGTTAGGGTCTGTTCTGCTTGCTCCCTGCTGATGGAAAGCATTGAGCAACAGCAGCCAGCCAATCCCCAGAGAGGTGGCAATGGCAAGTCCTGCTTTGTGTCCCTCCCCTGTGTCCATAACTTTGGGAGGGGGTGGGGGGAGGCCAATGTGACCTTGTGTGAAACAGCCTCTGCTCCTTGTACCTGTACCCAGTGGAGAAAGCTGAGCTCCAGGGGCTTAGACGTGCTCTGTCTCCATGTGATCTACTTCTGATCTCTCTTTCTTGCCCTGGGTGGTGACTCTGTCTTGGGTTGGCCAGGAGTCTACTGGAATCAGCATCGATCTCCCAGTGACTATTGAAAGCAATCCAGGAGATTGATATTGTGAATGTGTTGAACAGTACGGTTAACGACTAGAGGTGCACAGATACGTCGGTCCCATATCAGATCAGCACTGATATAAGGAAAATTGACAGTATTGGCAATCAGCTTTTTTTGGCTGATGTGGTCGATAATGTTGCTGACAAATGCCTCGGGCATGCGTGCAGCCACAGCGCAGCACGCAGGCGGCCAGGAGCACAGCCTAGCATTGTGGAGAGCAGCCAGGTCTCGCTGGTAAGTCTGTTGTGAGGGAAGGGGTGTTGGGGGGAGGGGGGGCAGAGCAAGGCACCAATATCCAACTGTGCCCATGGATCTGCATGCAGGGCAAGGGTGGGCTGCCGCCAGAGGGTGGGGCTGGGGTCTCCCTGGTGGGGGAGTTGGGCTGGGGCTGCACTTGGGGTGGGCGGTGGTGGCACTGGGTGGGGGGGCTACAGTGAATTTTAGGGTGGCAGCAGGCTGCCCCTTTACCCCTCTTCCCAGCACCACCACTGCTTGCCCTGAGTGCAGTCCAGCCCAGCCTCCCTGCCAGGAATAGCCCATTGCTGCCCATGGCCCCAGCCTGCAGCAGCAGCTCACCCTCGCCCTGTTTGCAGATCCGGGGGCACGCGCCCCCCGCCATGCCCTACTGGGGTGTGCATAGTGGCGGGAGCCACCCCCCCCACACCCTGGATGAGCTGCTTGCGGCTCCATCCTGCACTCTGGCCTGGCTGTGCAGTGCCTGCCCCTGCCTCGGCCCCACTCCCTCCCTCACCACGGGGGGCCTCAATCTGCCCCCTGCCGTGTCCTTTCCCTCCCCCCTTGTCCCTTCTTCCACAACGGACTTAGTAGCCAGATGCTACTCTCCAAGCTGCCTGGCTTCGTATTGGCAATTGTATTGTTATTGACTGATACGACTCGTTAAAAACTTGCCATTTGTATCAGCCCCAAAAATCCCTTTCGTTGCACCCCTATTAATGACCTGACGTCAAGTTGGAGGAAAAAAAATCTCTGGAAATAGCTTCAGTCAGAGTTGGCAGCCCTACTCCCAGCCCTCCCCTCTCCCCATTTATCCACGTGCGATCCCAGGCCACCTGGGAGTTTGCCCCCAGCCCAGTGATTCAAGGGGTGAGATTGTGCCTCTGCAGGGCGAGCTGTTAGCCTGGTCGCCTCACCCTCATTCCTCCACTTCCTCGGGTCGGAGAAACCTAGTGGGGCTCCTTCCTTGGTGCAGCATCCATGCCTGCTTGTACAGCCTTAGCACGGGCTGTGACACTTCCACCTTTTCCTAATTTTCTCCCTCTCTCCAAAATAGCCAGCACAGGCAGAGAAGAAGGCAGCTGGTTTCCACAGGAGTTTCTCACTCCTCGTCGGCTGTCTCAGAGAGCTTGCTTTTTATTTTCCTGCTTCGAGCTGCTAAGGTGCCAGGGCTTTTTTTCTTTGCATGAAGGCCTGAAATGCCGGAGGCTGCAAGTGGGAAAGGAAAAGTGGAGGGGAAGAAAACAAACCCTGTTGACATCTTCTCTCTGCCCCTGTGTGACGCAGCAGACTGGGCAAGGTGGTCTGACCCAGGCGATGGCAGATCTCTCCGCCAGGCCCGGCTTTGTTACCTTCTACAGCCTCTGCTCTTGTTTTGGTTTTGAATAAAGAAAACCATCTTGTCAATCTGAATTGCATTAAAGTGCTCCTGGGCCTCATCCAGCAGTCTCTTTACTCCGCCGACATCCCCCAGGAGTTTGCTTGAGCCATGGGGACTCTTGAGTCAGCAAAGAGAGGGGCAAAATATGAAACGTTTTTGCTTTTAACCCAAGCTTTGGTAAATTGATTCTTGGCTGATGAGATCTTGATGGAGGGTCTAAACACTACTACTATATTTGTGCCTGGGTTGTCAGTAAACTTGGCACGAGTGACTTGTAGATCTGAAGGAAAATAGTCTGGAGTGGACACCTGTTCTTCAGCTGATCCTGCTCCAAGGTATAATAGATGTTATGCAGTTATTGAAAGAGAATATTGGTTCCCGCTAAACAAAAAGTGACAGTGTTTTGAGAAATGTGGTGCAGATTCTGTTATACAATAGCTAATTCTATGCCATCCTCTTGACTAGAAAAACGTAAAGGCTTCAACGCAAAGAATAAGATTATGAAGAATAAGACAACTTGACTAACTTCTGTTTTACTTGAATACATTAACATGCTCTTTTATATTAACATTTCAATATATTAAATGGTTTTTTCTGAGAACACAAGGAAAAGCCCAGGAGCGCAAGACAGATTCGTAAATGGAAGGCACAGAGAGAGACAAGTCAGTGTCTATCTTTGCATTTAGAAAAAAAGTGAGGTCAAATGTGCGTGAAATCATTATGCAAATCTGTGCCATTTTGTGTGTAGAAAGCACTCGGCTCTGCATCTCCGCCAGTGAAAACTGTTGGATAATTGGATGCAATGCTGACATCAAGGTGAAAGGGAAAATACGAGTAAGGCAAACCTCTCTACAGGAAGCAATGAAAGATGCATCCTCCCAACCCAAAGATGTCTCCAGTTTTACCTCCAGTGGGCCATCAAGTCCATCCCTTCCTATTAGATTAGGACTGATTTAATTATTCGTGAACCATCACTAACAGATGGATTTCTAGGCTGGCCTTGAATATTTCCAGCATTGGTGATTCTTTTGGGTAGTCCCTGTTGGCAAAATGTTTTTAGGGTTAAAAAGATTTTTCTTACTGCTGAAAGCATGTTTTTCCTGCTGTGGTTTGTCTTGTTCTGCTCTCCCTTATCAATGGAAGCAATTGATTCCTGTCCCACCTGAAACCACCCCCTTTGCTTCTGTCTCCTTAGTTTTTTCCTTTTCTGGATAGGACAGTGGCTTTCAACCTTTTTAGACTCAAGGCACCCCTTGGAAAATGCCAGCTCTTATCTTTCACCCATTTTTTGACTATGGGGAAAATTGTAGAACTATTCTTCTGTTGCAAAGAACCTGGGAGGAAATGTTTCTGACATTGTGGATTGCTTTTTGGAATCCTTGCTTTTGTCTTGTGACTCACACGTAGGTGTTTGCACAGCTATTATTGCATGGCACCCTTTTAAAGGACCTCAAGGCACCCCAGGGTGCCACAGCACCATAGTTAAGGATTGCTGGCACAGAACAAAGCTATTTCTCTTGGGTCTTGTCTACATGGCAAAGTTCTGTTGGCTTTCTGTGCTTTTTGAACTGAGGTCAGAAAGAGCTGCTAAGGAGAACCCATAACCAAGCACAAATGTTTTTTTGAGTTGTACATTCCTTGGGAAGGATTGGCTTTAGGATCTGGATTTCAGTGTCTTCCTCAAATTCAGGGGACTATCGTTTGAATAAGTCCAACTTTTTGTTTAGTCGGCAGAACTGGAGTTGTGAGGAAGAGCCGTCCACCAGAAAGGAAAGAAACTAGTAGTGGAGAATGCCCCCAAACTTACCGTCGGGTCTGGCATTTATTGAGGGTATTGGTGCTGCAGAATTGGAGAGCGAGTTGAAGTCTGCTCACTGACCCTTGTATTGTTCTGCTCAGTTTAAAAAACTGTGTCCGAGGGACAGCTACTGTTGTAGTTTTTCATAGCCAAGCAGAGTTTTGGCCCAGAAAAATCAGTAAAAATGGAAACTTTAGCTTAGTGTTTCCATTCTCTGATGCCACTTGCCCTGAGCTTCCCAAATGAAATAGAGCAGCTGGTGTTGGAAGACACAGCAGAGCAGGGGACGTGCAGCGGTTGTCGGTGGGATCGAGGACCCGAACAGGAGCGAGGAACTGAGTGGAAGGGTTCTTAGCTGACACGGTGGCTCCAACTGCCCTCAGCTGTTCAAAGGAGCCCAATTTCCTGGACCTAACGACTACTAGACTATTAGGTCTGGAGAGATTTACACTAAACAAGTGAGGACAAAAGGTGGGGCTATGTGTTGGAAAAGAGTTTTACAGAAGACTTAATTGAGGAGCTTTTGAAGGGGATAGTGAAAATCAATAAACACTTCCTTTTACCACCATCTTCCATTAAAACAAAAGGGAGTTATTTGATTAAAGTATTGGCTGGTAAATTTAGCTTGCCAAAAGGAATGCAGCTTTACATGATGTTGTTCATCTGTGGAAGTTGCCGGGCGTTAGGTTAGGCAGCCGGAGACATGGGGGCTGGATAAGTTTCACAACCATCCACCTGCAGTGCAGTTGTAGAGGTCTCTCCACCTTGTCTGTGTGGGTCGGGAAGGCAACCGTAGCTGTGCAGCTCTGCAAAATTGTCCCTGCCCATTTCTAGTTGGCATCAGTTCGAGCCATTCTCTGAAGCACAAGTACTGGTCTCTACTGGAGACGGTATATTCAGCACACCGGGCAAGCAGTAGCCTTCCTCTGAGATAGAAAAGTGGTGTTTGGACTTTGAAGAATGTGCTTGTGTGTTAACATGACTGACTGATGCACATGTGTTGGTTGCTTTTGTGTTTTTGCTCAGCGATCAATCTGTTGAGTGTGTGTAGTAGTAAATAGACCTATTGTGCTAGGATCTGGAGCCCTGGGACTAAAGCTCTGTTGTGCTGGGCACTGTGCATATAAAGAAATGATATGTACTTAGCCTGTACAGATACAGCAATCCCTTCTCCAAAGGACTGGGAAGTTTCTCTAGAGGTAAAAACATTCAGATAAAGCTTTACGGCTGAGGTCCTGATTGTTCACATTCATTAAGTAGCTTGGGATTCTTTTCATAAGAGTAGGAGTGTTGCTGCTAACTTTTGAATCCTGGTTAAATTCCACTGTGGGTAATGAAATTCTGTTTACCTAGAACTTCCCCCGCAGTTGCTATTGGAGACAGTATTCTCTAACCACACAGTAGTGGACGTTTAGCTCAGAAACACTTTTCTAATTAGCATCCTTCTTTTCTGTGAATTGTGCAGGAGCTCTCTGTTTTGTTCAACGTGTCCTAGAATGCATTATTTTCCAACACTGCTTTTACACTGGGTCTCGTGTGACACCTAACTAAAATCAACTGATTACTATTATTTTTGGCGAGGCGGAGGCTGATCTCTTGTCTAGTATAAAGTAATAAGTTTGCTATGTAATGTATAACGTAGTAAACACATATAACAAGGCAGAATCGTGGTTTCCTGGTGGTGTATTTCTCTGAGAGAGGATTAGCTAGACTTACGCTGTGTTGTATCCATTGGGGTTTGATACCTCATGGAAAAGGTTTTGTTTGCTTAATATCTTATCTGTATCTGTTTGTTTGAGCCTATACTGCAATGCAGTATAGTAAACTGGAAAAGCCAATGGACACTTACTCTGAAGCGTGCCATTGCTTTTGGCCATTCTGCCCAGAAGGCCGTGATCTTGTCCACTGTTGCATATTTGGCTGGAGGCATGGCTATTGCTACTATCATCTGCTTAATTAAAGGAAATTTGGGATCGGGAATCTCCTGAACTGTCCTCAAGAAGGTATTGACATCACTTGCTTGGAATGACTTCTGGGAAAGTAGCAAGAAGTAAGGTTTGTTTGCAGTATCTTTGATTGGACCAACCATATAGTTGGGAGAAATGTTAGACAAGCTTTCAGGCACACTTCACAATCACCCAGTTGCCCAATTACCCAGGCTTGACACTTTAAATACAGGATTTCAACCCGTTATGGTGCATTAATTTCACACAGGCATTTTCTGACCTTTTAGTAATGCTTACTGTAGTGGAAAGGGTCACTTCTGCAGCACCTCCCGTCTCATTGTTAGAAACCACCTTCTCCCTGGGTGTTATGAAGAGTGATTGCTAATAAGTGACTATTTACTGCAGAAATAAAGAGGGCAGAGGAGGGTACATTTCATTTAAACTTTTTAAGGAGAATTAGATTTCTCAACATACAGAGCTTCTGACTCCACTCTGCTTAGACATATACATTCAAGCAATGCTGCATTCCCCCCACCAATTTGTCTTCAAGCTTAAAAAATAAAAAGCACCCCTAAAAACCATTACTGTGAAACATACTGTCCTTTGCAGACTTAGAAGCCTAGTCCTCTATGCTGAGAGCATGTTTCAGGGCTACTCAGGCCATCAGCTTCCCCATGTAGCACTCTTCAGTAGCCATTATGAGTGGTCTTGGTTGATTCCTTCAACCCCATGCAGTCATTGCTAAGAATGCCAGTAGGATCGAATGAGATGACTGTCTACAGATCCCAGGATGTCCTCCTCCCTCTGTACTTGGCCTTGGTGAGGCCACAGCTGGAGTACTGCATCCAATTCTGAGCTCCACAATTTAAAAAGGACGTGGAGAAGCTTGAAAGAGTCCAGAGGAGAACCACGCGTGTGATCACAGGGCAGGAGAACAGGCCCTGTGATGAGAGGCTGACACCCATGGGACTCTTCAGCCTGGAAAAGCGCAGGCTCAGGGTGGACCTGGTGGCTGCCTATTAGGGCTGTGTGAAATTTTGTTGGCAGTTTCCTTTTGACTCGTTTTGAGCTCGAAACAGAGAGCTTCAAAACAGCCTTGAAACGAAATGAGGCAAGCCGAAGCATTTCGAAAATTTCGAAACTCAAGCTGGGCTTGCCTGCAGGGAAATGGAAACTAAAGTAAGGAGGGGGAGGGGGAAGGCCTGCTCTCATTATTGACTGTGTAGCTGGCCAATGATTGTCACCTTTCCCTGAGGTCTCTCCCAATCTCAGTGCTCCGGGGGAGGGATGGAAAAACTGCATAAAAGGCAGCATTGTTTGAAGAAATGCAAAGTGCTGCACCTAGGGAGGAAAAATGTCCAGCATACCTACTGCCTAGGGACTGACCTGCTGGGTGGCACGGAAGCGGAAAGGGATCTTGGAGTCCTAGTGGACTCCAAGATGAACATGAGTTGGCAGTGTGACGAAGCCATCAGGAAAGCTAATGGCACTTTATCGTGCATCAGCAGATGCATGACGAACAGAACCAAGGAGGTGATACTTCCCCTCTATCGGGTGCTGGTCAGACCGCAGTTGGAGTACCGCGTGCAATTCTGGGTGCTGCACTTCAAGAGAGATGTGGATAACCTGGAGAGGGTCCAGAGAAGGGCCACTCCTATGGTTAAGGGCTTGCAGGCCAAGCCCTATGAGGAGAGACTGGGGCACCTGGACCTCTTCAGCCTCCGCAAGAGAAGGTTGAGAGGCGACCTTGTGGCTGCCTATAAGTTCATCACGGGGGCACAGAAGGGAATTGGTGAGGTTTTATTCACCAAGGCGCCCCCGGGGGTTACAAGAAATAATGGCCACAAGCTAGCAGAGAGCAGATTTAGACTGGACATTAGGAAGAACTGGCCCAGCCCTCTTTCCTGCCTACGCAGGGGGTTGGACTTGATGATCTATTGAGGTCCCTTCCGACCCTAGCATTTATGAATTTATGAACTGCCCTACTTTCTGCCTTGGTGTCAGTTGAGTGAGGGCGCACTGTAACGCGCACACAGTGTCATCCACCCGTGTCACGAGTTTTGCCTGTCAGCATCTAGGGGTGCAGGGCCCCAGAACCCCCCTGCACCGATCTCCTCGACAGCTGGCAGGCTTGGTGGCCTCAGCAGGGGCTAGCATCCCTGCTGCTTTCACCCTGCTGTGCCTTAACACACACAGTGTCACCTGTCACGAGTTTTGCTTGTCCGCAGCTTGAGGTGCAGCTTCCCCAACCCCTGCACCTATCACTTTGAAACTTGGCAGGCTTTGTGGCCTTAACCAGGGCTAGTAAGCCTGCAGTTTTGACCCCGCTGTGCCTTAACACACACGTGTGACCAGAGTTTTTGCTTTCAAGGCTTTGAGGTGCAGTTTCCCTGCAACCCCTGCACCTGTCTCCTTGACACTTGGCAGGTTTCATGCCCTCAGAAGGGGCTACCATTCCTACAAGTTTCATGTAAATCAGGCAAGAAATGACTAAGTTATAGGCTGTTTTGAGCTTCCCCATTATAGCCTATGGTCGAAACAGCGTCGAAACAGCGATACTGCTTTGATTAAATGAAACAGAACAGCAGTTTCGAGTCGAAACTAAATTCAAAACGAAACGCTGTTCCGTTGAAGCAGAATGGTGCCGTTTCGCATAGCCCTAGTGCCTATAAGTACGTAAGGGGTGTACATCAGGGTCTGGGGGAACGTTTGTTCACCAGAGCGCCCTAAGGGATGACAAGGTCGAACGGTCACAGACTCCTCCAAGACACTGTTTTGGGCTGGACATAAGGAAGAACTTCTTTATAGTCCGAGCCCCCAAGGCCTGGAATAGTCTGCCTCCAGAGGTGGTGGAAACACCTGCTCTGGATTCCTTTCAGAGACATTTGGACGTTTATCTTGCTGGGATCCTATGACCCCAGCTGACTTCCTGCCCCTGGGGCAAGGGGCTGGACTCGATGATCTTCCTAAGTCCCTTCTAGCCCTAACGTCTGTGAAATCTATGAAGTGGAGCAGACTCCTCTCTCTTCTTCCTCCCCCATCCAAATTTAGTTTTGCATAGATCTCTTATGGCTGCCAGTTATAATAGTTTCTGGGCTGTACCAGCTAGGGCTTGATTTGAGCTGGTGATGGAGAAGCAGAAGGCGTACAGGCTCTGACCCTATCAATGAAGCCAATGGGAGCTTTATTGTTTTCTTCAGTAAGACCAAGAGCAGGGTCCAATACATGGCAGGCGTATCTTTTTAAAAGTTAAAAGAGAATTGCTTGTAGTATTTTAGGTCTGTGGCTCTCCTTGGTACTCCAGTACACTCTTATTAATGTATTGCAGATGGTTACATCCACTTTGCTTTTGTTAGGATTACGATGGACGTCACAAGTCTCAGTCACTCAAATGATCATAGTCCTCCCTGAGTGCCTTCTTCCTGGTTGGATTCCCATGCAGATTATTGCATTTAGCAGCACTGGAGCCCTCACTTCACGCTGTTCTTAGCCTGGCTGCTCTGTCACTTAACACAATCAGGGCGTGGTATTGCCAACCCTCAGCAGGGAGTGAATCTTCTAGCTTTGTTACCAGGCTTCAAATGGCTACACAGATGTTCCTGGACAATTCTGCCTCTTGTGCCCTCAAGATTCCTGAGTAGAATTTATTTCATATGGAGGCTTTCAAGACATCAGGGACTTGGTCAGATTTGTAATCTGTCATTTCCACCCCACCCCCCTCCTTTCTCCCTCCCCCCAAAGTATTTTGTTTTCATTGTTAAATAGGATATTGTGCTCATATACATATAGGTGGCTTTCAAAAGCAAGCCATTATCTATGGATGGCTAGGAAGCTACAGCAGGACATGTTGATGAATTTCTAGTAATTTGGTAAAAAGTATAATTATATGAGACGGGAGGACTAGATAGAATTAGATGAAATAGTTCTCTCTAATCCTATTATCTTCTTTTGGACTGGGGGAAGTAAGAGTTTGCAGCTTCTGGCTGTTTCATTTCTCATTTAGAGAGGGGAAAAGACCCACAGTACTGGCACATCAGCTGTCTTCCTGCAAGGGAAGATTAAGGTCTCCTGATAAAGGACTTTAAGTCCCGAATCCCCCAACGCTATTGTGAGTCACTAGGGGGACTGTGACTGCTAAGCACCGCTCTAATAAGTAGAAAGAAGATTTTTCACATATTACTCTGATGCCACACTTGGTTTTAGCCACAGGCTAAATACAGGCCTGTAGTTCAGGACAATGTACCTCTATTCTTGAGAGAGATTACTTTACAATGAATGCAGCTGGATATGGACTCTTCATCTGCATCATTTTTAAACAAATTGAAATGACTGAGACTCCTGATTTAAAACATCACGATTCGCAGAACGTTCTCTACCAGCAAGAGGTGGGAGGAAAGGACCTATCCAACCCCACTGGCTGGGACTGAACATTTGCATTGTCTTGAGTTCATTTGTCATATTGAAGAGTATAAGCAGCAATACTGTTTTTTGGGGTTTTTTGTTTTGTTCTGTATTTTTGGTTTTTCCTCTTCCCCTCCCTCCCCTTTCAAGTGCACTCTAATTTGAGAATCAAATGTTGATTCCATCGCCGTCTGAACTGCAGGCTGCCGTAACAGGATGTCGTGTGTGACAGTGAACTTGCTGTACAAATAGTTCTGGTTTTTCCCATCTTAAAAAAAAACAAAAACAAAAAAAACAAACAAAAAAAAATACAGCTAGGAATTCTTAGCGCGTTGTCATGCAGCACGCTCTGTTTCCTGGCTTGTAAATTCAAACTGTGTAATAATATTTATATACAAATGCTGACTGTGATTTTTCCATCCCGGAAAAAGGAGATGTCATTTAAAAGCTCTTGGGTGTGATGTAAAGCAGAGATTTTTGACTTGCAAAGGGGGCGTGTGCACTGGAATTGTTTGAAAAAGGATTGCTTCCTTAACAAATTGCTATGCGCGCACATCCTACTGAAGAAAAGGTCATTTTGCTTTTGAAAAGATTGTTCTGAGAAGGGTGGGGGGATGTTTTTTGGTTCCCGTCTCCAATCCTGCCTTTGAAAGTTATTTATAATACAATGGCGATGAGCTGTCAAGCTATGACAGACTTCTAAGGCTTGTTCACACTGGGACCAGTAACATGATAGCTTCAGCCGTGATGGAACACGTATGGCTTCCTTGATCCCTGTGAAGAGGATTTTTTTCCCCGGGAACCATGCTGTTGGACAAACTTTCTCCCCAAAACTGTGCTACACACTAGCACTTCAATTCTGCAAATGCACATGGTGACTTACCTGTGTGAGGGATTAAATTGATTTAGCAGGGTCAGAGCCTTACTTCCTTTGGGCTACTCTGTAGTTGGGCTTTAAACCATAAATTACGGCAAAAAAAATGCATATCAGCTTCTGCCACGTAAACTGTTCCGTAATCCTAGTGAGAGCATATTTTTGATCCTACTGTATATAGCGCCTTTCGTTCTCGTGGTGAAAACTATGCCTCTAGGACTTCTTTTATGGAACATACATCTGAGAAACAATTTCACAAGACTATAGATATCTGAGCTGTATAATTTAGCTCCTGGCCCAAACATGCCCAATGTTTATAGAGGTCTGGGTCAGGATTTTGTTTTGTTTCAGTATAAAGATGGCTTGGATCTCGGCGCTCTTGATGTTCTTGTGGCTGTAATCCTTCATACGCTCTCCAAGGCCAAGATTTTCTTTATTTATGTACAGCACCTAGCACACAAGAGTCTCTTGAGTCTTGATTTAGGTCTACAGTAACGATTATTATTATTAATTCAAAAAATTCTGGATTAAGATGGTTACTACACTGAGTAGCCAACTTTCATTTTTCAGTAAATGCTAAAAAAGCTCAAGAGACAGCTGTAGTTATACAAATCACTGACACTTCTGGTTGACCCCAAAACAGATATGTGGAGTCAAAGAGGAAGAAGAACTACTGAAATAAATTTAACAGTGTGTGGTGCAGAAGGCTATTATGATGGGGTGAAATATATTGTATTATGGAAAATGTGGTAACACTAGTTTTCTGTAAATTGTTTTTAAATGCCTCTTTAAGACCATTGGGATTATGTTTGTGTTTTCCTCTTGCTCTCCTCCCTCTTCACCCCCATGCCCTCCAGACCCAATGTACTTTATCAAGTTATTTTAAAATACCTTCCAATACAAGGTTATTATGGGCATTCTGAAGTGGTGCACATTAATCCTAATTCTAATGCTATACTGTTAAAATAAGAGTAAATTATATATACATGGTAATACTGATTTTGTTAGAAACAGTGTAGGGTTACATAGAAACCACAAGTGATTTAAGATGACTAGTTTTTTAGCTGTTGATCACCTTGAGACTGCTTGGAAACTCTCCCAATATATATTTTTTTAATTCTGAGCATGTCAAGATGCTGGTACTATTTATTTAGCTACCATGTGGTAGCTAGGTGTTCTCACCAAACGTTGACCCTCCTTAGGATGCAGAACACTTTATAGAGTTGCTGTATTGAGAGGAATTAAACTAGGGCTCGAGTTCCAAGATCCAAAGGCTTTTGACCTGGCTTTCCAAGGAAAGCTATATAAAAAGAGGGAAGTCCTTGGATATGTTATATAATGCTTCAGCCAATCCATTTCACATATTAAAATGATAAAAGGCAATAAAAATATATATATTATATGAGCAAGCTGGGTTCTCATTTCTTCTGGTTTAGTTTAAAATATTTACAAGGAATAGGGTGTGTCTACACCTTCAATTAATGTGCTTTAGGTAACGTGCATTAAATCTAGTACGTCTATAGAGTCTAAATACTGTGCCCTGAAATTTGGCCTATTTTATCTAGGATTCTGCTTTAAACCCAGCACTTGTATGAACTGGCTCTCTACCTGCCTATACTGTACATGAAGGTTTGTGATTGTTGTCAGTTTATAAAGAAGTGGCAGAAGGTGCACCCTTAGGTGTGCATCAGCCTTTCCCCACAGTGATTTATCTGACCTCTGTTCCATTGCCTTGCCAGTAAAAAATGACAGTGTCCCTTCACTTCCCACATCCCCATCACCAAAGTATGTAGGCACGTGTTTGGATGGGTCTAGTGAGGCATGACTAGTTTCATGACCACCCAGGAAGCTTGTAACAGTCAGGACTAGACTGACTGACTCTTCTCACTCTTTCATGCTCCTTAACCACTAAATATCACCATTTCTCAAAATGAAGAGTCCTAGGAGTCAGGAGTTCCTAAATCAAATGTTGTTGTACTCGGGCAACTATCAACACCGGGAAATGTGCTTATGAGGGCTGATAAAGATATATCTGGGGGCTGTTTTCCTCTAGGTAGATGTTGCTTTTGTTCATTTTGTTTCCATAAACCACAAAATAACCTGTCTCCAGTTTGTTTGGAAAGAGCACAGTTGGTAGGAACTACTGACTTCTGGGCTGTTCTACTTCCAGGCATCCATCACTGAATACAATAGGAATGAACAATGAAGTCAGAGTTGCCCTCTAGGATAAATGGTTGTGCTGTCTTGTTTTCCCAAGATCACCGTTTGCTTCCTTCATCACCTAGAAAAAGATTTACAAATTGTAATGTGATCACAGCTGTTTCCAGCAGTCAGCACCTGGCAAAGTAAGGCCTCCAGGACAGTAGGTGTGAATTGGTTAATTCCAACCCTTCCTGCTATTAACTGCTACTTTGAGGCATCACCCCCTTCTGTTAACACCTGGCCTCTGTGAATGAAGATGTCACAAAATGCTTGGAAAAATTACATCAATTAAAAAAACCCCCCACCCTGTTTTCTTCATTCTTCTATATAGAACATCGTCCTTTATATCCAAAATAGATTTCAGTGTCTATTTTAGATGTAATGCAATACAGTGTTGTTGCTAGCAGTCCCTTGTCTTGTAACCACTTCAAGCTTGTTACTACTCTTATTTCCAGAACCTGATGCATCTATATGTATATATAACTACATTAATATTCATTGTGCATTAATATAACTGTACATGTGGTCAGTTTGACCATAGCAGCAGGCTGGCTGGGCTTTTACAACTGGCTAAATAGTGCAAAACCTGCTATCCATTTTTTATTTGGCTGGAACAAGAATTGGTCTATACATATAAGCTAACACACCAGCAATGATGGTACTTGACCAGATACTGGCAATGTAAATGATACGTTATCTCTTTCAAAAGGCTGCAAAACTAGCTTAAATATAGGGATGTGTGATCATATACAGTGACTATACCCCATTATATGCCTCTGTTTTAAGGATCCATTGACCTGTTTTGTCTTCTGCATAGAGTACTGGGAAGGGTAAGGGCTGATAGCTAAATTCTTGCTACAATTCTACCACCCGCCTAGGACGGGATTAGGATGCCTTGCTGCAAAGTGGTGTGGTTGAACTGAGAGAGAGAATGCAGTCAGGTGATGAGCTGAATTAGTAGAGCAGAGACCTTGAGCCTCAGCACCCCAGGCTCAGAGCTGAGAACAGCTTCATTACCAGGAAGGCTTTCTAGGGTCAAGCAAAACATCTCCCTCATCCTTTGAGCAAGGAGTGTTCAGCTTACCCCAACTGGCTTCATTGTTCCTGCCTCTGCTAAATGCTGCTTTCCTCAGGAAAGGGACCCTAAAAAAAGAATAAAACTGTTGACTGTTTTGAACAATCTTTACCACGGGGATGACTGGGTTTTTGGCCCAAGCCACAGTCGCATGTAAGCAGAATACCTGCCTTTGAAAACCAGACTGACATAGCTTTTGAAATACTGCTGGGTGGGAGATCAGTAGCCAGCGCTTCCTCCCCTAACTCATTCAAAAGCAGGTTTAAATCGGATTAGGATTTTTAACAAACACTTCATGGTTTTTTCTCCACAGGGAGGATCAAAGCACAAGGAGGACTCTTCAGCTGTTTGCTTTGCCAGGGCTGCATTACAAAAAAAAAAAAAAAAAAAAAAAGCTCAAAAAACCCAATCTCACAACCACAGACTAAAGTCCTATGCATGTCTCAATTTTTGTTGACATTAAAAAAAAAGTCCTTTATGCTGTTTTGCTCACAGTAGTTCTTTTTACCTGATAGATTGAATTTCTGTCATCTTATAAAACATTTTTAATAAACTCATTTTAATAAACAAACATTTTAATAAACATTTTTAATAAACTAAAGTTTGCTTCTGCTCAAAACAAACAGCTGTTTTGGTACTTTCTGCCAACCAGGAGCTAGGTCACAGCATAGAAGCAAATAGCAGCACCAACAATAATGACAGCAATGTTTTATGAATGGATAGGACTGCAAGAGTGTGCACGTGGTTCAAGAAACATTATGACCAGTCTGGAATTCTGCATTTCTATTTCTGATTTTGCCACAGGATTTCTGTGCGACTTTGGGGAAGTTACCGACGACCAGTGCACTTTTTAAAAATTTCAGTAGAGTCAAAGCAGTGAGGTCAAGGTGATTCATACTGGTCTATCTACCTCAAAATAATTGTAGTATTGTGAGCCCTAGCTGTACTCCATCAGTGCAGAGCAGAAGTCATCTGTAATAGCAGGACTCAAGTAATAGTGCAGCTTCCATCACGTTCTCCCTTAAACTTTTCTTTCCGATTCACCTACAACTGCTCCAGCTAGGGTATATGTACATCTCCTTCTAGGTAGATGTGGATTTGTTTTGGAATCCCTTTCTGAATGTGTTTTGTTAAGCTGAATATCAGTTTCTTTCTAAGACTTTATTGAAAACAGATAATAGTATATTACTGTGATGGCAGCAGAACTTCCTATAATTAATTACATGCTTTCTCTCTCTCTCTCTCTCTTTTTTCCTTTTTTTCCTTTCTGCTATTGGGTGTGGTGCTACAACCAAACAGTGAATACATGGGTCTAACCCCATCATTGACTCTTCCATTTTAGTGTATGGAAAAAAGAAAAGGAGCAGTATATTTTTAAATTCCAAAGTATTTTTGGTTTCTTTGCATCCACTTGGAAAGTTTTAACCAGAAACAAATGAGTGTCCTCAACTGCTCAACTTCAGGCATGGAAACAAATCCTGACATGTTTGTTTGTTTTTCTCATATTAAGCCACTACTCTTCATTGACTCCTTCCTTCCCACCCCCCAAATACTGGCTTTATTTGTGAAGAGAGGGGGGAGGCTGGGAGCGGGGTCATTTTACCTGTGACAGTGTCCAAATAATTGCTGAGAAAGGAAGGAAAGAAAGCTTACATTGTTCTAACTGCAGATGTTTCTCATCTGGAATACAGGCCATTTTATCCACTTTTTTTGATTGCTGTTTATTTTAGTTCTTTATTGTGCTGCAATTACCACAAAGGAAAAAGTGCAGAAAAATCTAAGCAGCTGAGATGCAGTCTGTAGTTTAGCTATTTATTAAATTACTGGGTTTAAAAAAAAACAGCTCTTCTTTCCTTTCTAATTTTGAGACTTCCATCCAGATATTCACTGGAAACATTACACTGTGATCGTGAGGCTGTGGCTGTTAATGCATACTACAGTAGGGAGGGAGCCACTTGAAAGATTATAGACCTGTGAGTCCTTTCCAGAAGGTAAGTAGCAAGGACCTGTTGGCCTTTTTTGCCACCTAGTGCCTCCGGCCCTGCATTACTGTGAAAGCATCAATATTTGGAAAAACTCTGGCTGCAACCATCTCTGCCAAATGCCCTTATTTATTTTAACAGCTTGAAATTTCCCTGTGTGGATAGAGTGAACCTGAGCACGTTTCCTTCCTGCCAGAAAGATGCTCGGTGGGCTTGGAGACCCCTCTGCAGTAGTATGAGGAAAGAGCCTCAAAGCTCTTTCCTCATACTGCTGTACATATACAAAGCATATACATACTATACTACATATACAAAGCTTCATTTTTTTCAGGCTCTGGGGCAAAGCATGATCAGCTCATGTGGCTTTGAAACATGACTCGTCCTTCTTTACGTAATGTGCTTAGTCATGTTTGACATCACATTACTTAACGTGCTTCCTAACACGATGCATCGCCCTGGGTTCCTGCATGGCTCGGACAATTGTTTTCCTTGTTGACCCTCAGCCAGGGGATGCTCTGTAGTGTCATGTCCCTTCTACATATTCCAGGCGATTTATTTTTAAGTCTGCTGTTTCCATGGTACAAGTAAACAACAATGAATCACTGATGATTCACATCCAAAACTCCCACTGCTTTCAGGTTTGCAGCCCACGTTCACTTGAGCACGTGTGGAAGTCCTGTTGACTTCATGTGACAGTAGTGGACATGCTTATATTTTTATTGCTGAATTGGGACCCTGAAGGCGTGAAGTTTAAATTGTAGGTCTGTCCCTTTCAATTGCATACATAGCTTTGCCCTGGTCTCCCGTGCTGAGGGTGCCCCTTACTTTTCCCTGCATGCTACCATCAGCGCTAGCCTTGGTGTACTGTTGTGGTCATAGTGCTAGTTCTGAGGTCTCCAACACACTGCATTATTCCATGTAGGTGTACTCTTAGGTCATGTCTCCACTGCCTCCTGGGTGAATGTGAGGCCACAGCCATGGATAATAAGTCCTGCCTACTTGCTTCCACTCTGTGTGCACCCAGGCTGCATGATTAGGTAGTATGGAGAGCTGAGGGTGGTCCTGAGGGTGTTGTACTGTTGCTGTTTTCAGGATCTCCCAGGATGGAAAGACTGAGCGCAGTGGTAGGGGCTGTGCTCAGGGCCTGTAAGCCATTTATATTGCCTAATTACTGGGTTTGGGTGCATGTGGAACATGTGGTGAGCGAGTGGGGCTGACTTCCTCCTCAGTGGCTCTGAACTCAACAGGGATGCAGCTCAGACATAGCATTACAGTAGTTCCTTCCTTCCATTCATTTCCTGTCTTACCACCTATGTTCTAAGCTCTTCCCTGCCTCTTGCACAAGTGATTACTCTCTACATTCAGTCCTTTCTACAGCTTCAGTGATGCCTATGGGGTATGGACTGAAGGATATTCTCATATGACCAGTAATCCCACCCCAATGTAGCTCTCCAGATGACTTCTATCCCTAAGTCTACCCAGGGAATCTGTTTCTATTAGACTAAGTTTTTCAGAGCACTAACTTTCAATACTGCTGCCCAGAACTAATTGCTGGAACTCTTTTTTTTTCAAATAGAGTGGCAGCATTTGTTAATGTTTGCAAGATCTTCTGATCAGTTTACTGACATACGTACGTGGAGTGTAGGTAGTCTGTGCGCAGTATAACACAAGCACGCTATATAATTTTCGAGTGCAGTGGCATCCTGGTCTATAGCAGACAAAAGTCTAAATCAGAAATTTGAACCTGAACTTTGTGGCTGGAAGGGGTTGAATCTGATGGAGCATTTGTAACTTGGGCCTGTCAGTAGTTTATAATGAAGTACAACGGAAGCCATGCATGATAACAGGGCATTTTAATGTGCAAATTCCAGCCCTGGTATGAGCAAACTTTGGGTGAAGCAGAGGAGTTTGTTTTCAATGAATGCAAACAGGAGGGGAAAGAGGTTGGGATCAGGAAGAGGTTTTTTACCTTACCGGTTTTATTTTCAGCTGGCTATTCTCCTACTGGAGTTCCACTTGATATTATAAATTATCAATTTCCTCTTTTTTTTTTCACCCCTCCTTTGGCAACCATGGAATGACTGTTGTTGCTGAGCTCATAGTTTCACTGCGTGTGCCACCCTGCCGATCAAATGAGAAGGCCTGCGGCTGACTGGGTGAGTACCCTGCAGTGCTGCGTGGTGGTGATGATTGTGTGTGCCAGTAGCATTACGGGTAGTGTGTAGTCTATTACCTTTTGGTACCTGGCTGCAGCATCCATTGAGGCAAGAGAGGCAGCAGACCTCCCAACATTTCATAATCCACCAATGGAAAAGTGGCACTTAAAATGAATTTATTCAGGTGAGAGCTCTGTCAGATGTGAAAATAAGGTCTTTGAATTGCTGCACATAAATGCTGAGTGTCAATGAAACGGCTTTTATTTGGGTTTAGAGCCAGACTTTTGGAAGGAAGCCGGTGTGGCACATGGTCTGGCACGTAATGTTACAGGTAGCAGATTGGAACGGGGGGGACTCTGAATGGTGAACAAGAGAATTGGGCTAGCTGAGCTGGACCAGCCCAAAGCATCATCGTGGAGTCATGTTGTAGAAAAGCTGTTGCCTGAGGAACACGGGAGGCCGGGGAGCGGGGACAGGACCGGTACTCCAGAACGCTGCTTGATTGATGTCAGGAGAAAGCGCAAGGTTAGCAGTGTCATCCGTTCTTCAGCTTTATTTCCAGCACGTTGTGCCGCTCCTGTCAGTCTGCTCTGCATAGCGATTTCTCTGCGTGTTGTACAGGCTAGCAGGATCAGGGAGTGATCTTACACTTCTGGTGTACTGCCAAGGTAGCACTGTAAGATTTGCTTCAGTAACTTTTCAGTTCAGTTCAAGTGGAGAAAAGCTGCCTGTACCCTAAAGACAAAGCAGAAGGGAACCAGTGAAACAACTGTGCATATGCCGAGACAGAGATCAAACTTTTCCTTTAGCCGTTTATTTAATTTGACACTGTCCTTAAACATAAGGTCATTTTATTGCAAGCTTGAGGCCTGCCAGACTGAGGAAGTTACCTTGTGAAGGAAGGAACTAGACCATACTGTCTAAATATTGTTGATTGTGTATTGAATGGAGGCCATAGCTTGAAGAATCTAAATAGTACTTTGTGTCCCTGTTTGCCTCTTGCCAAAGTACTTTCCATAATTAGGCTTAAAACATATTTACATTCCTGTTGTCTTTGGTACTAGGTCTATACCTGTGTGTGTGTGTGTGTGTGTGTGTGTGTATGCACCTTCTATATAGTGCATGTGAATGTAACTCAAATGCATATACACACAATGTCCATGTATACCCAGCTCTTGGGAAAACTTTAGCAACAAAGATAAGGAAGCAATGCATGCTTTGAGAAGGCCTTGGGTGGTAAGAATGAAAGATAGATGTGTTAAAGCCATTCCTTATGCCAGCAAAGATATGCTCTACATATGGAGGGAAACTGTATTTTGTCTGAGTCGGAATAGTCCCTTTTGAAAACCACTGATGTATGTATGGAAACTAGATGTTTGCATGGCTAAAAACTGAATAATCATACTGAACCTTTCCACCCTCCCTCGCATCTGCTTTCCATAGCAGGCGCTCACTGCTTTCTTGAAGCTCTGTGCTGTGTTATGCGAGGAGAGAAATACCCATATTCTTGTTAGAGTAGTATGTTGTTGCTGTGTCTCTAGTATTTGTTAATACTACAGAGTGACTGGTGCACAACAACTTTTCCAGATGCTTTCTGCCTTGCACCCTTCCATTGCTGCTAGTTAGTTAATCCATTGATTAGTTCAGTTTTAAAAACAAAAAAGCTTGGATAGGCTAGAACAAAAATATGGTCAGTGGAGAACGGGTTGGTCACATGGTACTAGATGCTTGTCTTCTTCCAGCTGCCCAATTTAATTAAAAGGCAGCTAAAAATAAATTAATTACCCTCCTAACGCTACTTTCCTGTTTAAGCGGTTACTATAGCTTCCATGAGAAGGTTCTGAGATCACAAAGGGAAGAAATGAGGTGTGGGATGTGTGATCACAGAAAAGATGACTGCAAGGTAGCGCCCATGTTAAGATGTTAGCCCATGTTCTAAGGGAAGTTTTGAAAGTTTGCTGGATTAGGGAACTGGCAATAATAGCAAATGTTTCACCTCTGTGTTGGTAGTTCAAATGTAGCCCTGGTCAGTAGGAGCTAAAAGTCGGTTCTGTTTGCTGGCTGACACTGTCAAGGGTCAGGGCACCGCAGCATAAATGCTACCACCCCCATGAGAGAGAATTAGCATCCTTGTCGGAAGTGGTTGCTGCGAAGGAGAGGGTTGTATGGGCTAAGCAGACCAAGGCAAGAAGAGGTCATTCCTTTTTGCCCCCTTTGCAAGACTTCCCACTGTTCTGCCTCCCTCCTGCAGAGCTTTTAAAGAAAAAATGTGTAGTGTAAACACTCCTCCGAATAGGTTCCCCTACGCTGATGAGATGAGGGTGGGAAGCTTGCATTGTCACCTGTTACATCTTTGCAGTCAGTTAAATCCAAATCTTCCATTTCCGGGTTCTCCCTCTTGCATTGCTCCTGACACACAAGCTTGAGAAGTCCCATGAAAACCAAAATATTTGCAGAGTCCTTAGGCCCTCCTGGCTGATGGCAAATTATGATCATTTGAATGCAAAACTGCCCTCTCCTCAGATTAGTCAGATTCAGTAAAGGGATCTGCAGGCTCTTCTGTCCCCTCTTTCTACCCTCCCCGCCCCCTTCCCCTCCCCCCTCCAGCAATACTGTCTGACCCTTGAAGTAGCCCTGATGGAGGTTTTACAAGGCTTTGTACACAGAGCCACAGGAGTGCAGTAAAGTGTTGTTTCAGGCTGACAGATCTATTTTTTTTTTCCTGCTTGCTCAGAAATCCCAGATGTTTCTGCCACTCTTATGTGACCTAATGTCCCATGTGTGTGTGTACGTGGCGAGTACATGCGCCTTCTGAACGGTTGGTAGTGACCCAGCTTCCAGCTCAAACATATGGCTGCACTTGTGCAGATGAGTGACTCCAGAGCTGTCGGACTGCACCTGGTTTGGTTGCAATGGGTAATGGAGGGGGTGGATCAAGATGACTAATTCTCAGGGTGTTGACTGAAACAGCTGTGGGAACTACCCAGCAAATGAAAAGGCAGGAGTTTTAAATGGTTTTATATCACGTAGCTACTTCTTCCTGTCCACTGGATTCTTCAGTCTTACAGTATGGCTCTTTTTGACTAAAAAGCTGCGATATGTGTGTTGGGTAAATTTCTAATGCAATGTGCTTTGACTGGGGCGAGGACGTTTGGATGAGCTGGTGCAATTTTATGCTGCGGGGAAGCGGTGGTAGACAGACACATTGGTTCAGCTGGACTGAAGGTGGTATTGTGACTAGCCAGTAAGCGCAGAGCTTGCCTATGCTACAGAGCCTCTCGCAACAGGTATGGTTGGCTCTGTAGAGAAGTCTAGTGGAGAGGCAGCATGCTCTGATGGGAGATTTTCTGGCAGCATAGCTGTTTGGAAGTGTTTGGGGATTGGAAAGAATCATTAAGGAAAAAACACGAAGGCCGCGCCAACTGGAGTGTCAGCTCTAGATCTACCACCCACTGTGTGGTCAGAGAAGGTTGGGGCAGAAACGCACCCAGAAATGTAGAATTGTAGGAGTGAAAGAGTAAGTGGGCTGGAAAATATTTACATATTAATGACTTTTTTATTTTCAGCATGCTCTAGTTGTAAAGGGTCCCAAACTGCCTTAAAAACTATGGGTCAAATCATTGTAAACTTTATTTCTGCAAAACTCACATTGAGGTCAGTGATAGGTTTGCCAGACTGGGGACTGCAAGAATTTATCCCTGTATATGTATGTGGCAGCTGTATCTGGTATGCCAGAGCAGCAATCGGTCTTCTCATTAGCATGATGAAATTGTCTAGGCAATCACTTCACTCTGCCTAAAGAATATTATCTACGGGGCACAATTCCTGTTCAAAGGTACCCTGAGCTAGCTGTGAAGGCCCTAGCTGCAGAACTGGAACCAGTCTGGCTGTGTTAGCATGGCTCTAGTCCCAGGCTAATAGGCTTTGCTCAGAAGAGTTAATTTGCTGGGGAACAACCCTGTACTAATGCAGCTGTTGGCCTCTGGTTCTGGAATTACCACATAGATAGCTAGTTTGGGTGAGTCTCCATAGTGCTGCCTCCAGTGTTGGAGACTGAGGATGTTGTGGGTTTGTTGGTCTGTTAGTTTGTTTGTTCGTTTTTCACCCCAGTACAGATACTCTACACCGGTGATTCTCAACCAGGGTGTTTGCTGTGGTGCGCTGGTATACCCAAAGATCCTTTCAAGGGTGCCACAGGGTGCCATGCAACGTTTAGCACTGTTATTTGCAGATGTGATTCACAAGATGAACCAGGGAGGAATCCATAATGTCAAAAACGTTCGGCTCCGTTGTGGTCTTTCCGAGTTCTTTGCAGCAGCAGAGTCGCTCTATTATTTTTCTGTAGCCAAAACAATGAGTGAAATTTTGAGAGCTAGCATTTTCTGAGGAATATTTCAAGCCTAGTGAAGGGTGCCTCGGGTCTAAAAAGGTTTGAGAACTGCCACTCTACACAGTATGCTGCAAAGTGCTCTATTTATCTGTGTCAGGAAAGGAAAAATCTGACTGACCTGTGTTTTCAGAGTCCAGCTGTTTTAAACTTAACACAGACCTCAAAGCCACGTCCTCTGGCCATGAGAAAAAAAGAATAAAGGTCAGAGTGACGGGGAACTGCTGGACAGATCCATAGAAAAGCTTGAAGATGAGGAGAGATTTTTCTTATTGGAGTGAAACAAAGGCCCCTGACAGACGTTTAGGTAAAGGTGCAGTGGGATCTGATGTGCCATCTCAGCTATTGTGTCTCCTGCTATGCTATGCATACACAGCAGGAGGCACAATTGTGGGATCGGGGTAGGGGGGGATCGTGGATCAGATCCCATCATGCCTTTAACTGAACGTCTGCCAGGGGTCTTTGGCTCCAATGTGCGCCTGAGGCTGGGAGCCCTGATCAGCTGCTGCTCGCAGCCTCGGAGGCATACCAGAGCCCCTGGCTCCGAACACCTGGTGGCTGGCCGTGTGTGAGGAACCAGCCACAAAGTTATTACACATTTTGTGTAATAACTTTGTGGCTTGTTCGTTGTTTTATGACACCATTAATGTGTGGCTAGTTTACTTCTTCAGATAATGCGATTAACCAGGTAATAGTATCTTAGTGTAAGGTCTGCTATGGGCCAAAGGAGCTAGTGAAGGGTGTTTTTAAAAAAGTACCAAAAAAAAAAATATTTTCTGTGTATTATCAGCACTTGGGAGTCTCAGGTTTTGTTTGTGTGTTTTTTCTTCTCTCTCTCTCAAACGGCAGCCATAATTTGAGAAGCCAATCTCTAAAAATGGTCATGTTAAGCCTTTTGGTGACTTTGCATTTATTGGAGAATGAGCTGATTTAAATAAATACATACATTTCCTGATGGTAGAAAGGCACAAACTATATTTTTAGTTAGCTGCGTGCATCTTGGGTAGCAGTTGATCTCCTGTTATAATGTGACAGTTATTTTATCTCCGTGTTTCTTTGGGAAGCAGCAGTGTCAGTACCAAGGATACGTTTCGGTGACGCTGCACGAGCTGGGAAGTGCCAGGAAAATCATCGTCCTCCGCTACTGTCCAGCAACCGCCACCAAGTTGAGGTGAATTTAGAACGTGAAGTAACAAGAATGCGCTGCGCTTTTTTTAAGTAGCATTTTTCACTTGAGTATCTCAAAGCCCTTTACAGACATTAATCCAGACTCTGTCTAAGCCATACCCACACTTGCCCAAGGTCTCAGGTCTTGTCTCTCAGGTGAAACTACGATGAACTAAGCTAAGAAGTGAAATCAAAATGCACTAGTTATTCCCTGGACATTCTCTTCACTAGGGGAGCTTTTTTTTACTGCCTAAGTCCACTTTGGAAGTAGATTAACCTAAACCACACAGGGCTCCTATGTATGTGCAAGGAGCCTGCTCCAGTGCACTGGAAATCCAGCGTGTTGGAGCAGATTCAATTAATCAAGTCTTCTGGAGCCCAGGAATTAGTGCGTCCTTGAATGAGCTTTTGTTCAGAGTGCCCCGCCACCATTTTTTCGGCATGGGGATGCTGATACACATCACAATTTGGCATTTTAAATTAGCACAGCTCTTCTAGGAGTGCAGGGAAGCGTAGGACCTCCAATGGCAGGCTCACTTGCCTATACACAAATGCCAGGAGCCTAGGCAACAAACGGGAGGAACTGGCCCTTCTGCTAAATGGAAATGACTGCTATCTCATAGGGATAATGGAGACCTGGTGGGACTCCACCTATGACTGAACTATAGGTATAGATGGCTATAGCTTGTACAGGAGCGATCGTGTTGCAAGGAAAAGTGGGGGTGTAGCTCTATGTGAAGGGGCAATACACTTCCCTACAGGCAGAGATTGGCAACCAAAGAGGGCGACTTGAGACCTTCTGGGTAAAAATATGGTGGGAACATGGTGAATGGGACGTAACAGTAGGAGTCTACTACAGACCTCCTAATCAGGAGCAAGAACTTGACCATGAATTTGCTAGGGAACTGGCTGAGGCTGCATGCTTTCGCTGCATGGTTACAACTTCAACTATGCTGACATCTCACGGGAAGAGCACTTGGCCAAATCCGATCGGTCGCAATGCTTCCTTGCATGCATTGATGAGCTCTATTTGTCTCGAAGTCTACAGACCAACAAGAGGCAAGGTGCTGCTGGATCTGATACTGGCCAAAGAGGACGATCTAATGAGTGACCTGAGAATTGAAGGGAAGCCGGGTGACAGTGACCTCGAGTTGATCACTTTATCTACTGCATAGGTGGCGAGTCCGTCAGCAATGCAGAAGTCCTTGACTTTAGGAAAGCCGCTTTTCACAAGCTCAGGATGCTAGTTGTTGAGGCCCTATGAGGCCATAATCCGACAGAGAGAGGAGTCCATGACAGGTGGCTGCTCCTCAAGAATGTGATCCTTGAAGCACAAGGGAAGTCCATTCCAGCCCAAAGAAAAAGTAGCAAAAGGGCTGGGTGCCCCTATTGGTTTAATAGAGAACTCACGGACATCCTATAACTAAACACAGAAGCTTGTAAAGGATGGAAGATGGGAAACGCCACTAAGGAGGAGTATTCAGCACTGGCCCCTGCCTGTAGGGAGCAAAGTAGGAAAGCCAAGGCTGAAACTGAGCTCAAACTAGCTACACAAATCAAGGACAATAAAGAGTCTTTCTTCAGATATGTGGGAAGTCAGAAAAAAACCAAGGGCAACATTGGACCCTTGCGAAACCAAATGGGCCAGCTGATAACTAATACCCAGGAAAAAGCCAATCTTCTTAACAATTATTTTGCGTCAGTCTTTCATCAGCCCAAGGGGATCACCCTGCCTGATGACATGCAGGATCACCAGGGGAAGGGTGAAGAAATGCCCATCAAAAGGCAACATCATGAGAGAGAGTCAACATGGCTTCATTGCAGGTTGGTCTTGCTTGACCAATCTCATTTCCTTCTATGACCAGGTGATGCATCACCTGTTCAAAGGAGAAGAGGTAGACATGATATTTCTGGGTTTCAAGAAAGCATTTGACCTGGCGTTCCATGATGCTGTCATGGAAAAATTGGGGAACTGCAGTTTTGACAATCTTATGGTCCGATGGCTGGGGAACTGGCTCCGTGGATGGACCCAGAGAATGATGGCCAATGGAACTGAATCAACATGGCATGTGGTGACCAGTGGCATCCCCCAGGGCTCCGTTTTCAGACCTGTACTCTTCAATGTATTTATAAATGATCTGGACTCTAGTGTCAGAAGCAGACTGGCTAAGTTTACTGATGACATCAAACTATGGGGAAGTGTGGTCACCCTAGAGGACAGGCTGGCAATCCAGGCCGACCTCGACAGGCTTACAAGGTGGGCAGATCAAAACCCGATGGCGTTCAACACTGAGAAATGCAAGGTGCTCCACCTAGGAGAAAAAAACTGCACACCACACTTAGGCTCAGCAGTGCTACACTCGCTAGCACCACGACTGAACGAGAGTTGGGGGTCATGATTGACCACAAGATGAACATGAGCCACCAAGGCAACACCGCAGCTGGCAAAGCAAACAAAACTCTGGCATTGCATCTACCACTGCATCTCAAGCAAGACCCAGGAAGTCATCCTCCCACTTTACTCAGCCTTGGTGAGGTCTCAGCTGGAATACCGTATCCAATTCTGGGCTCTGCAATTCAGAAAGGATACTAGAGAAGCTTGAAAAAGTCCAGAGGAGAGCCACGCATATGACCAGAGGACAAGAGAGCAGACCTTATGAGGAGAGGCTGAGAGCCATGGGACTCTTCAGCTGGGAAAAGCATAGGCTCAGGGGTGACTTGGTGGCATCCCATAAGTACATATGGGGTGTGCATCAGGATCTGGGAGAATGTCTGTCTGTCTGTCTGTCTGTCTGTCTGCTCACCAGGGCACCCCATGGGGAGACAAGGTCCAATGGCCACAAACTCCGGGAAGATAGTTTTAGGCTGGACATAAGGAAAAACTTCTTTTCTGTCAGAGTCCTCAGGGTCTGGAATAGACTCCCCCCTAGAGGTGGTGCAATCGCATACTCTGGATACTTAAAAAAAAAAAAACACTTGGATGCCTATCTTGCTGGGATCCTATGACCCCAGCTGACTTCCTGCCCCTTGGGCAGGGGGCTGTACCCCATGATCTTGCGAGGTCACTTCCAGCTCTAATGTCTATGAAATCTATCTAATTAAAGCACCCCCTCTCCCTCCCCACCACACCTCCAAGAGGTATGTGCAAAAATGCCCACAGGGAGCGAGCGTGGAATAGCTGTCTGGGGACAAACCCACAGTGACCCAGTGAATCTACAGAAAAGCTGCCTCACGTATCCTGATAACCCAATGTCTTGTGCTACTTAACACCCCTCTGGTTCTGCACTGTCTAATGCTAGAGGTGGTAAAAGTTGGACACCTAATGAAGACAATATTTTCCTTTTGAGAGAAAACTGAAGCGTTCTCTGTTTTTATTCTCTCTCACTTTTGAGTTCACCATTTGTACACACACCACTACGTGCTCTCTCTAGCAGGTAGTAAGTGTCTTTTCCCTAAGCCTTTCCATTTCCAAGGCCTCTCCGCATCTTTTCAATGTAAATAACATTTTGCTTGCCGAACGTAGGCCAGTGAGACGGTTGTGAACTGCAGTTCACAGTTAAGTGTTTGAATTTGACCTAGTTTGCTGAAGGGTTGGTTTGTCGACTTTATTGGAAATAGACCTGCTTGGCTCAGCGTATGGTCTTATGTCACCTAATGACTTGTCAGCCTTCTCCTTTCCTGTCTTCCTGTTAGCAAATATCCTCAGGAAGTATCTTAGTAGAGCCAGAAGGTGTAGTAAGCTGCGCATAGGGGAGAACCGCAGCTAGAATGAAATTGCAGAGCACAAAATAACAAAGAATAACAGCGAGTTCTGGGCCAGGCTTTTAAAGGTGCCCAAGGATGCAGATACGTGTCTAGCGTGACTTTCAAGAGTGTGTCAGATGCCATGGGAGTTAGGCACCTTTCGTTCTAAAAAAGTATTAGGTGCTTATCTCCTTCAGGTATTCAAACCTCTTTTAAGAATCTGGCTGGGGCCACTAGAGCAACATTCCTCCAGCATTGCCTCCCCCAAATGCTTCTCGTTTTCTTAAAACCTTCTCACATAACCGTAGTTTTTTGTGAGTAAAACAAGCCTGGCAGCCCTTGGTGAGGCCCTGGGCTTGTCGCCCAGTCTTGCTCCAGGATGCGAGCACATGAGATCTTGCTAAGCTTCTGTTGGGCATTCTGGGCAGTAGAAGAATTGCCTTTAGTGCCCAGTATCTCACAGGCTCTGGCCTCTCTTCTGAGACTGATTTACCAGAGGCGTCCATGGGGATGATGTGATGTCCCACAGCACCTGGATCAGACCTGCAACTAAAATCCTGTTGTGAGAGGATGTTTTCCACCATTTCCCACTGTGATTATCCAACTAATCACTGCTGAACTGGGATTTAACTTCCCATACTCAGGGCTTCTAAGATCTGTAACCAGGTTTGGACCTGGTAAAGTGTGTGACTTTGGGCAAGTCACTTAATTTCTCTAGACAAACCCTTGCCCCATTGAAATGACCAGGAACTTTGCTATTAATTACAATGGGTCCAGGTTTTCTCTCTATATCTTATCCCTTGTCTTATCCTTTGTCTACATTACATCACAAAATGTTCTTGGAAGAGTTAATTTGTGTGAAAAGATTGGACTCTGGTGCAGGAGTGTCAAACTTGCCAAGCCTCCATGGGTCAGATGAGTTGCTGGGACCGATTCATGGGCTGGATCAGGTCTGTGGTCTGGGTCGGGTCATGTGTCGTCCCCCCACCAAACATGTTGGATCCAGTGAATGCAGTGACTCCTCCTGCCTGGTCCCGGATTGCACCATTTGGGTGGGGGGGCGCTGTGCATGGCACGTAGCATGGATCTGGGACCAGCTAGGGTGGATGCCATGTGTAAAATGGCATATGTTCTAGGCTCTGCATGCAGGGTCAGTCAAGCAGCATGGAGCTCAGTTGAGACCTAAAGGTAGCACCAGGGGCTAGGAATCAGGGCTCTGTGGACTGGATGCACCCCACAGGCAGCATCCTTTGCCACCTGCTATGGCTGATACAGCTCTACTGGACTCCCACGTTTAAATGCAGCTAAGCTGATGGAAGGAGGCTATTGCTGGCATAACCTCTGTGGTGTGGGGGAGCTGGCATATTTTGGGTGGCGGACATCTCACAGGTCGAGCTTTGTCTATGCCAAGGAGTCTGGCCACCATTGCTAAAGCAGCAGCTGCCCCCACAGGACGTAGACCTGGTTTGAATCTATACAGGAAAGCAGTGTAGTTTTAATTCGCATAAAAAAAGTCCCCAGAGTCAATCAAGCTTAAACAGTATAAGCTTCCCTTAAGCCAAAATAGGGCTGAATCGCACTGTTTAAACAATGCACCTTTAAATGGTGCAGGCCTGTCTGGACACAAGGCCAGAGTCTGCTCAGCTGTACTGGGAGGTTGTGTGGCATAATCGCTGCGTGCAAAGCATTTTAAAAACCTTGGATGCAAAGCTACACATAAATGCAAGTGTCCCTTTAGTATTAAGCATAGAATAACCTCTGGTGCTTGCCTCCCAAGGCCTGGCTTGCCTTAGCTTGCAGTTCAAGGAGGTTGAGTTTGACAGAACTGAACAGCAAATAACAGCTGTTTGGGTTTTGAGATGGTTCAGAGACGCACATTTTTAAAAAGGCCAATTTAAATAAATAAACTCCAGACCTTGTTTTTTCTAGTAAAGCTACAGCTGTGGGGAGTGATTTTCTATGGAGCCCTTCTGCCTTAATCTCTGTAGGACTGCACACACCTTGACATAAAAGCATTTGTTCTTAATACTAACCCAGCTCATGTGCTGAGTCTGAAGTGCACTGACAAAGCTGAAGCTTCAGGTCTAGTCTTATCTGTCTTCCCTTTTCAGGGTCATCACAACAAAAAAAAAAAAAAAAAAAAAAGATGATGACCTGCAGCATTGCAAGCAAAAGGCAACAGCTAAACACTTTTACTTTGTTTTACAAAATCCCCCCCAGCTGGTTTCAGAGTTGTTGCTGCTAAATTCCTGCCATTGATCAGACTTTCTTTTAAAAAAAATAAAATTCCCAATGAATAAACCCAGAAGATTTATCTACAGCTTATCTCATGTCTGATATCTGTTCCTCCATTGCTGTGAGGTTCTCTTGCAATAATGACTTAATGAAATTCCCTGCACAAAGGTTAAATAAAGTTGAGAGGTTTTGATCATCGGCTTCATGCCATGAAGGTCTGTTTTACAAAAACAACTCCGCTGTGGAAATGTCTGACTTGGGTTCGGAAATAAGCTAAGTGCAAAAAAAAAATAAAAAAAATCCCCAACCAATGAGGGCTTGGGTTTCAGTCGAGAGGAAAGAGACTTAATGTGAAAAAAATGATCAGAACAGACAGATTCTACCAGATCCAAAGAATTTGTCCTGTGCAGTGTTTTTCATGCCCTTCCTTCCATCCAGCTTATCCTTTCCCTGGCTGGATTTCAAAGCTGAATACTGTTTTGATAGGAGGGAGTGTGTGCGTGTTTGTGTTGTTCCATCTTTGACAGCAGGGAATATTCACAATTGTGGAAATCGGGAGTGGGAGGGGGATGGTAACCAAACCCACTGCTGCTGGTCACAGGAACTCGTTTGCTGATCTTTTGATGCCAGGCTACAAGAAGACAAAGCAGTGTGACATGGGACACGTCCTTCCCGTCCCAAATAGCTGAAAGAAGACACCTGAAACCACAAGTACACAAAAGCTTCACAGAGCTGATCCAGGACTGCTGTGTTCAGTCTGGAATCTGATGTTCAGGACCCTGCGTTTAGTACCAACCCGAGGTTTCGTTACATCAGGTGAACAGGCCCTTGAAATGCTTTGAGCAGTGCTTTTGCATCATACCTAGGGCAGAGTAAATCTTTATCGCATTGCTGTATTTACTTCTAAAGGCAGAAGTAAAATGTTCATAAGTGAGGAGCAAGTAGGTTTCAACTTGCAGAAGCCTGATGCCATTTCACCCCTGTATATAGTTGCTGCTTTACAGGTAGCACAGGATGTAATTCCTTTAAGTCCAAGCTGTGCACTGGTAATTATCTGTACCGGCAAAACTGTGGGTGCAACACTGGAAGCACAGGGCCAAATGACTGTGCTAAGAAATGTGAGACCAGATTAAGCTAGTGACAGTCACCCTCACTGCTCATGTCCTCCCTCCCTCCCTCCTTTTCTCTCTCTCTTTTTTGCCTTACTCCAGTTCTGTAAGGCAGCATCGTAAGATACTGCAGTTAGGAGAGGAACTGGTCTCAGTTTTTTGTGTAGCTTCATGCAGACGCAGAGAACCTAGACCGCGAGGGCGGTGGTTTTTAGTGTTAGTGTTTTGTCCAGTCCAATTTCAAACATCCTAAAAAAGGGGGTGCTAAGAATTTATTTGCTGGGTTAGCTAGAAGATCTGAAGGAACCTGGGGCTCTAAGTCTCCAGAGTTTCTGCAGTGTTGTTTCCTATTGCATTGGCCCATTACATCCAAATGTCAGCAAAGTAAAGAATTAGCAATTCTTTTTGAGACAGAGGCTACATCTCATTCCCTGCCGGCCAAGGATCTCCGTTGAGAAGACTTGGGGCAGGCTGGCAACTCATTCAATCAGTGAAACCTGAAGATCTGTCTGTGCCATAGACAACTTGATCTGTTTTGCAGCATTCTCAGTGAATACAGTAGGATGGAGATGAGATGGGATGCAGGGAGCTTTTAACATCCCAAAGCATTTGAAGATCACTGGGCCTTTCCTGTCCTTGAGAAAACAGCAACACAAGAGGACACCTGAAACAACAACCTCCTCCCTTCCTCATATCTGTGGTGAGAGTCACAAATCAACTCCTCTCTTTTGCTTTTATGCATTCCTCCCATTTATCAAGTCAGTTTTTTGTTTTCATTCCTCTGCACTAAGCCAAATCTCTGTGAGAGGCAGGAAGTGCTGTAATCGGGGGAATGTTTCTAACTTTAGTTCTTTTACTCCAGTGACAATTGCCATGTTATTTTATTTAAATAAATGTCTCCTTTTACGTGAGTGTGAATTGGCCTCAGTGTAAGGACCTATGCTGTATAAATGGATGTGTCCAGGAGCTTGTTACCAAATGGTACAAGTGGGACTTATGCTGAAAAACACTGTTAAATGAAAGTTTTGGTGTGTGTCTTAGGCTGTTTTATACTGGAGGGGATAGTGCTACCAAGTCGCAGGCTTTGGCTTAGCAAACCAATTGTTGATGGAGATATTGGTTTCGGTCTTTGTGGGATCCAAGGCTTTGAGGTCCGTTGCTTGGGAAAGTGGATGGAGATATGAAAAAAGAGCATGGTACTGTGGCTGCAAGAAGGTGAACCAGGCTGACTGTTACCGAGTGCTTTATTTTATTAGGTACAGGCTGCTGGTACGTCTGGTCATGCTAAGTTACATACCCTGCATGAGACGGGAAGTATCTAGTTTCATCAGTAGAATATGTTGGGATATATTAATGCAGAATTATTTAGGCTTTGCATTGGCTCCAATTCTTAGAGGGACAATAGCAGACTATGCTTATTCCTAGGCAGATTGCACAGATACTGCTTGCCCTGAATGATGGATAGCTGTTCACATTAGAAAAAGATGTTTCTAACTCTCATCCCTGCCAGTTGAAAATTGGGGATTCACATCCCTGGTCTGTCCCACCCCCTTTTCTGTATGTTTGGCATTTGCTCCCCTAGTTGCCAGGAAACAAGGCAGTTAGTTCGAGAGCTGAGTCACTACAGCTGTTCTTGGTGGAGCTACCCTGCAATTACTGTATCCACATCCACAAAACATGAGCCGCTACTATCATTTTATTATTTACATGGCACCATAACCGTGCATGGCCCGTCACAAACGGGGACAAAACAAAGTTCCTGCTGCGCGGCTCTTGCCATCTTGGAAAGCTCCTCTGTCACACGGACATGCTGCAGGCTTGCTGTGTTCAAGTTAGTAGTTGGACTTGGGCCTTGCTCACGGGTACCAGAAGTAGGAATTCTTTAGTGGGTTGTTACAGATAAATTCAAGGCTGAGTTTCTTTTCTTTGGGGAAGGGGCAGAGTGTTGAGATGTTGCAAGTGGGGATCCCCATTTGTCACCCCCAAATCACTTCCAGCTCCCTGCTGTGAAGCAAAGAATGCCGCTACAGCACTATTGCAGCCCTCGGCTTTCATGTTATAAGTGGGGATCTACTTAAAGCATGCAGAGGAGAAGCAAAAATCACGGACCACGCGTAGTGCCTGGCACCCTGTTTGTGGTCTTTTTGCTGCAAGCTCCCCCACCGCCCCACCAACTGCTGTCTGGCTGAATGGCCCTGGCAGCCTTGCCCCCCGCCACTGATTTGGTGGAGGGGCGAGGCCACACAAGGCAGACAGCCCCTGCAGCTGGTCAGTGGTGGAGGGAGCAGTTGCCATCTTGGCTGCTCTCCTTTGTGCTGGCGCCCCAATCTCCCCCCCCACCCCAGTGGACTGTGAAGCTGGGCTGCAGCGGTTGCGGGTTCCCACTCGACTGCCAGAATGAACATTTTTAGTAAGTTATTTTTTTGTTATTTTTTTGTTTTTGGGGGGATTTTTTGGCAAGCCCACGCACAATCATGGGGAAGACCAGTTTTCATGGCGATCGCAGAAACCCTTTTTTCGTGGTTTCTGCAAAAATCACGAAATTGCAAATTGAGTAGGTCCCTGATCATAAGCCAGCCTTCTAAAAATCTTGAGATTTGGCTTTAAGATCATGAGATGATGATTTTGAAGTTCTATTTACTTGCTTTTTGTCTTATGACACTTTGGGCACAGTCAGATCATATACATCAAGATTTTCTCCGTAACTGTGAGGCCTTGAAACTTTAAAATAAAAGCTGATATTAGCCTGCAGTCACCGGATTCCAGGAGTTGTAACTTCAATTCCATGAGAGTCCCAATCAAAGTATACATGTGGGCAACAGGACAGCTTACACATTAAGAGGTTCAAGCTCATACGGAGAAATGAAATGAAAAGCATTAGTAGCACAGCAGATCTACTAACACCAGTGGCACCAGTGTTGATCATAGTTGTTGGGGACTGGAAGTTTTTGGCAATGTCTTGAAAGTGTCCTCAAGTTATTTAGCACCATTTTGTTCATCCATTAAAAATCAGTCTCTGCAATGCAAGTAATCCTTGGGTAAATGATTAAATTGGGTTCTTTTGCTTCATGTTTATAAAGAGGCTGACTCTTTAAAGGATCTTCCCCCAGGCCTATGCACAAAAAATTGGAGCCTGTGAGATTGAAAACCTGAGTGGGTGCACATGCAAATCCATTTGTCAGTTTGTGAATATGATTCTGTAGCTGCCTATTTCCATTTGGGCGCCCAGTTTTTGTGCAGAGGTGGCTGCTCCTATAAAACTGGGGTCCAGAATAATTCCCTCACACCATAAAACATCAGCAGGAAAGGTACAGTATTCCTATTTTTTTTTTTAAGTTGGACAGTCTAAGATAGAAAGTGAGTCATGTGGTTAGTCTTCATTGCAGCACTTAGCTCCAGTTGACACACTTGTTTTGCTTCATTCAAGCCAGTCTTGCTTGAACAGGAATGAGCACGTGGAAATAAGAAAATCCATAAGAGACAGTGGAAGGACTAGATGAGCTCTGCTTGAGGGGATGCTCCCTTGGGAGCATCTTGGGAGAGATGGGGATACTCCCTGGCATGAGAGGGTCTTCTGGGTTGACTTCTCATCTTTTTTCCTTGGTCCTGCTTTGCATCAGCTCCCACTTGATGTCTTGGTACTTCCTCTGAGGACCAGATGAAGCCTAATTTCTATCCCGTCTGCAACCTCCAGACTAGACCGCTTGGGGAAGTAAAGAATGAGGGGTGTTGTGCGCGTCTCAGGCGAGTTATTGACAAACAGGGCGGCTAAGCTCTTGCTTCTCTGTCCTTTCTTGCCCGTATCAGCTTTCAACTCTTCTGGCTTCCACATCCTGCGGAGGTTGCAGTTCATTCAAAGTAGCAAGATCATCAAAGAGAGAATCATGAATAAAAACCCCCCTGTTTTATGACACGTCTTCAAAGTGCCTTTTTAAAAGTTCAAAGGACGTTAAGAAAGGAGAGGATCAAAATCAAAGGAGGGATGGGGGAGGGAAACTGAAGCCTCAGAGGAATTTTACGGCACATTTTCTGTAACACTTTCAGTGCCCAAATCCAGTGTATTCTCAGCACTGCTTTCTGGTTATGTCTAATGGATGTGAGGAGGGCAGGTTCTTTGTTCGCTTGAATTGATTTCACTGTAGCCCAGCAGCTTGTGTCCAGCTCATGCTTGGGCTCACAGATAAGAGGTGCCAAAGTTTCCGTTTTATTCTTTTTGTTTGAGTTTCAGCTCCGACCGGGGCTGTACCCGAATCCTGCTGCCTTGGGAAGGATTGGAAAGTGTTTGCTGTCTAGGCCCTGAGTTCTGACTCTGAAGAACTGCTCTGTCCCGGGACAGGGATTGCCATGAGACCCGAGAATAGTAATGCATGTCTGCTTGCTGTGATAGCTGGAGATGAATTCCAGCTAATCCGTCTGTATTAGGTCTTGGTTCCTGGGCCAGAGACCTAATTACTGCCCCTCCAATTTAACAGGCTGGGTTTTCAGTGTAGCTACAGCCTCCATCTCTGTGTAAGAACAGATCGTGCAGGTTGTATTGAAGAAATCCCAGACCCGTAGAAGGGAAAGTCTTTGCCTACAGCAAAGAGTGCAGGACTTGTCTCAGTGGTTTAGGGTAGAGATGCAGCATGTGCACTGTGTTGCTAAACTACAAGCTGGAGATAATGGTTTGTCACGGGAGATTTAAAATGGTAGTACAGATAGGAAGGCAGTGAAGAAGACATAATAAATAGATGAATGGCTCTTAGTGTTCAGTTCTGCTGAGTCAGCTCCATTAGTTTTATAGCTCTTCTGCTTGTCAGACACGGAGCTTCTTTTGCTTACCTGTGTGGTGTTAAGCAATATGGTAAGTAGCAAAACATGATAGGATGGGCTGTTTTTGTAATAGCGGTCCAGATCCCAGGAGTTGTCCCACTAAGGCCATTTGGAACCACTTTGAGTAAGCGAAGCAGGATCTGGCCCAGGATGTCAGCCAGCTAGAAGGGATGAGTCTTGGAAAATACATTCATCTTGCCATGTTGTATTACCAGTTTTTGGGTCTGTATTCATATACAGATGCCTGGGGTGAAAAAAATGGGAGGACATTGTATCAGTTTCCTGAAGAAAGGAAAGGGGACTAGTGCAGATTTGTGGAAGCACCATGCTCCAGGGAGCTGCCAACAATTTTCTGCATGCTCCAGTAAATTTGCCTGAAAAAATGTGTGGCATATTCTGTTACCACCCATTACTGCACCATCAGGCAGGTTTGATACAGACAGGAACAGATTTTTTTTCCCCCATTTGATTTGCTGTTTCAGAATTTCTGGGGCTCAGTTAGGTTTTTTTACCCGCAATGTTATAAAATCCTGTCTCTGGCCAGGTGAAAGGCCATGAAAATTTCTCTTTTTCTCAACAACTTTGACAGTTTGCATTCACATCTGGTCAGAGAACCTGTGCTGGGCACTTCCTGTTTAATTCCTACTTCCCCTGTTTAGTATATATTAATCCTGCACCTTGCTCTGCTCTCTGCCTTTAGGCAGCCTTCCAAAAACTGTCAGGAATGATGAATCCGTGGGAGTTCAAATCCATTTTACACTGTGGATTTAAAATGTCCTGGTGGAACTGAACTTTTGGTATAGTGGGTGGTATTTCACAGGAGAAGTGGAGCAAAGAAAACGACGACTTAAGTTTGTATAGTGTCTCTCACCCAGAAAGATCCCAACTCGTTTTACAGGCTGCTCAGTAATTGTTCCACCCACCACTACTGAAATGGCACCTTGGGGATGGGATTCAGCAAGAGCTCAGTCTCTTTCAGTAGCACTAGGAGAATTGGCAGTTTTCTTCATTGCAAGTGGGGGAAGGAGGAGGGTGGAATTAATGCAAGACAGCTAATTACTTAAATTGGATTCTGGCCTAGATACCGGAGCTAAAATCCTTGGAACTGGTCTACACAAGAATATCTTCACTGAAGTGAGGTTCTTTGGGGCTAATGCTTTGTTTGGACTGGTATGAAGTAGATGCTGCTATATGAATAGCTAGCTTTTACTTCACTTGGAGCCCTTGGATTCCCTCTGAAGTTCATACTTTGAAGCAATGCTCTGTAGGGTTGCTTCTGTGATGTAGGGTAGGATATAAGTAGCTGAAGGCATCCAGAAGCCTTAGCTCTGTGTTTGATAGTTGAGCTGAAACTCCATTGATTCTTCTCTTGCTGTCTCTTGATCCATCTCTTTCTTTTTTTGGTAGTCAGTGTTCTCTTAACTGAGAAAATGCAGGTACATGCCTGCAGTGGCTCAGGCTAGAAGTCAGGGGCCACTAGAGCAGCCCTCCCATCCCTTCCACAGTGTTGAACTGAGGAGGAGTATGGCCAGGCCGCAGCAGGATGCTCTGATAAGGGAGGGATGTCCCATTTCCCCCCCCCAAGCTGCTCTTGACCAGTGAGGGAGCTAGCAGGGAGTTGGAAAAAGTTGTTTAAGAACTGCTTGAACTAATAAGAGAGGCTTTTGTTTTCTTGATGGGCTGCTAAATGCTGTGTTATCAAGGAAGGAATAGAGGGACATCGCCAGCTGACCTGTTGATTAGCTTCAAAGAGCCCTAAGTGGACACTGTCCTGTCTGCCTTACACAGACACCTCTCAGCATTAGCTAGCATACCACATGCTGGCTCTGGTCTGTGCTGTGGGAGAGGGATGGGTGGGGAATTCCTGCTTGAGCAGGGCGTGGTGAGGGG
>NW_005842067.1:1174291-1175494 GCF_000455745.1 Alligator sinensis | reverse complement strand
AAGCCAGGCAGACGCTGCCGTGCCTAGAGTCTCCGCTGGAGCTCTGGCCAGGGAGCAGAGGGTGGGCCCAGCTCAGCTCTCTGGAGCAGGCAGCCCAGCCCAGTCCAGCCCAGCTCAGCCTAGGGCTGCAAAGCATCTGGGATGCTGGGGTCTCTGCTTTAACTTAAACCAAGAAGGGGTTTGGGACAGACATTGCATAATCTGGTTTGACCCAAATCAGTTAAACCTGGTTGAACGTAGTATCAGACTTGTATCAAACTGGTTTCAGCCATTTTGAAACTGCTTTATATGCACTGAACATCTGTTCTGTTACAGGTTTAAACCAGTTTCTGATCACTTAAACTGGTTTATGTGTAATGTCTGTCCCTAGCCTTTGGGACATTTGTCCCCCAAACCACAACCTCTTACACAGTTGGCCACTGCTTGCCAACAAGGACCTTGCACTGCAGTAGCCGAAGTTGTTGCAGGTCAGGTTGGAGTTGCGTGCCTATATCTGTGTGGGTTTGTTTTCACTTTCAATGTAGCAGAAGCTGTGCATGTTTGTGTTTTGCAGAGTAGGCCTGTGCGAAGCGGAAAGTATTCGCTTCGGATTTGGATTCAGTGATTCAGAGGGACAGTGACTCGATTTGGTGATTCAAATCACTGACCTGATTCGATTAGGCCGAATCCGAAGGTATTCAGCACCGAATCTTATTCGGCTCTAGAATATACAGGCAGGCAATTGCCGGGGGGAACAGCTGGACGAGCCCCAGGTTGAACAGGCAGGCCCGGGAGAAGCTCCTGGCTGCCCTGCCTCCAGAGCAAGGCGGGCAGTGCTGGCAGCCCTGGGAGAAGCCACGGGAGCTGGGGGATCGAACTGGGAGCTGGGGGAAAGCCCCTGTTCATTCCCTCAATTCCTGGTTCGATCCCCCAGACCCCGCGACTTCTCCCGGGGCTGCCAGCACTGCCTGCCTTGCCCCAGTGTGGGGGCAGCCGGGGGAGCAGCTGGACAAGCTGCAGCATGAGCTGGCAGCCCTGGGAGAAGCTGCAGGAGCTGGGGGATCAAAATGGGAGCTGTGGGGAAGCCCCTGTTCATTTCCCCCATCTCCCCAATCATTCCCCCAAGCCCCCACGGCTTCTCCCCGGGCTGCCAGCACTGCCTGCCTTACCCTGGTGCGGGGGGCAGTGCGGGGAGCAGCCGGACGAGCTGTGGCTTCTCTTGGG
>NW_005842067.1:1167657-1174281 GCF_000455745.1 Alligator sinensis | reverse complement strand
CTCCCCCTGCCAGCACTGCCTAGTGTCTGCCTCTACCGTCTATGTCAGAATCTCTCTGAATCGATTTAGTGGCTTTCGATTAGGAAAGATTAATGGGTCTCTCGATTTGATTTGGAGATTCAGCTGCTGAATCGGGCCAAATCTCCTCCGAATTCAATCATCTACTGAAGCTTCACACAGCCCTATTGCATAGCCTGCCTGCCTCTGTACATCATACTCTCTTGGGAATTTCCTTCATAGTGAAGATATTTCTAGGCTTTTCTATTCTCCTTCTAGAATTGCAAATATCTACATAGCTTCCTAAATATTGTGAATAAATAAATAGTTCAGTATTTTCTTGTCCCCAAAGGGCATTTTAGGATTTCAACCCTATTTTATCCTTTTCTTTGCTTTTAACCTGCCTCCATATTTTCTTTGAACTTTAGGTTGTTGAGCAGCCCCTGCAACGTGGAGGAGAAGTGAAAGCCAGTCTGTGTTACTGGTCACAAATTAGCAACTAGCTTTACATTTGAAGAAGCTTTTTCATTTTTGGTTATTTGCAGGAGTTGGGATATAAATCACTAATTTAAACACCAGTTAATTTTACAGGATTACAGGCAAGGGAAAATCTACTTCCTACCCAGGATCACACAGTCTTCACTTTCTCCACCTACACAAACCATATGCATCCTCAAAGCTGAGGCTGAGGTTCTCTTTTGTGTTTCTCTGGCAAAACTGTAGTATAGTAATTGAAGCCCATATGCAAAGCTTTCTACACACAGCCCACACTGAGTCTTTTAATTAGAGTGCAACTGGTCAGAGAAGTACTGTCAAATAGCTCCCAGTCTGGACTGTTGTATCTGCAAAGTCTCAGACCAAAAGGCATAATAAAAGCTTAAAACCCCATCTGTTGGATTGACTTGTTCAAGGTATGAATTTTGGGTACTGTGTCTGGTTTTTCATAGTCCTCATCAAAATATTTATTCCAGCACGTTGATGAGTAGTGTATGTTGGGGCTCTTCTCAAATAAAAGGATGAAGATGTGGTATGGAGGTGGGGGGAGGGGGGAGATAGGTTTACTAAACTGATCTGGATAATTTGGAGATTGATCCATTAGGGGTCCATGGAATTTGTTGCGTCTAAGTGTGTTTTAGGATTAGACCCTTTGTGCGTTATTGTTATTTCCATGCTTTTAAACTTTGGGGAGAAAAAGGTGGGTTAATGATTTAAAAGGCAAGCAAAGCACTTTCCTAGTGGAAGCTAGGTACCATGACAACACGTGAAAACATGGGATGCAGGTAAGGCATTTATATTATTTTTTAACACTGCTTTTAATCCACCTCAAACAGACTGGCATTGACTCAGCTAGGCTGAGAAAAAAGCAATATTTCTGACTGTGGTGACTGAACAGTGGAAGGGGCAAGGATACGATTTTAACCCAAATGAGGGGAGCAGCTTTTTGGTTCAGGTGGAGAGAAAAGATGCACTCCTTGATAGTGTTGTAACTGCCCTGATCAGATCAAAGGAGGAAAGAGAGAAACCGTGACCAGGCAAATATCAGGACTTTGCCATATTTATATTTCAGCTTTAAGGCACCTGAGAGTATAAGATAATATTCATAATCTTGTTCCCTTTTGAGGCAAGCAATCACTTGTGCTTCTTGGCATCCCGGCTGTGATATATGGAGCCCTCTTTGAGCTGAAGAACAGTTTTTAAGAGAACTAGGATCTTTCACTATCCCTCCCCCCATCCCCAGGATATCTTACTTTTGATTAGTGCAAATCTTTTAATTCTTCCAGATGTCTTTATTTAAAAAAAAAAATTAGCTGCTATAAATGGCATTTTTACAGTTTCTGGCATTTCTCACCGACATATGTACATGTAATTAGGTTAATAGCACTTGTTTGATACTGGTACAGAATATAAATTTAGGATGGTTCACACATGTCAGCCTGTTAAAGTAGTGTTGTTGTAGTAGGAGAAGGGCTGCACCTGCAAGTGATCTAGTTTACATGGGAAAGTTACATGGCATCGATTAGCCACAAACTGACATTGAGATTACCGACAACAGTTTGAACGAGTTAAAATGGTATCATGTGTCCCCCCTTTCCCCACCCAGTAAAGAGCTGGAGATCTGCACTGCAGATTGCAGAACTGAAATAAATCCTGTAGTTTACATTGGCTGTTGAGTGATTATTTATTTGCCTTTTCCGTTGCAAGACCCAGAGAAGGCATCTGAAGAATGTCATCTCTGGGAAATCTGCAGCTCAACTTAATGTTGCAGCCCGCTATCATAACTAGCGAGGTCTGGCTGTTCATAAAAGGGTCTCCTAATGGGCAAGGCAAACGAATACTTATGGATGAGAATATTTTAATCTGTTTTTTTACTAGTCTGAGACTCATGTTCTTATTCAGGCTGGTTGCACTGCCAGCCTAGGCCTCCCTCTTTCTCTATATTAAAATAAAACCGTGTCCAGAATTCCTGAGGAGTTTGTAGATATCTATGCATATATCTATGCAAGTCAGATAGTCTGGCTGCGCGTTTTCTCTCTCTCTCTCTTTTTAAAAACATATTCTGAATATAGTTTGGAGAATTGCTCTCACTCTTTTTACCCTTCCTTGTGATGTTTTCTTATTTCTAGTTGTTTTTGTGTTTTCTAATATCTATATAAATACAGATTGTGTGTGGTCATGGTGGTCTCTATGCTGAGTTGCAGGGCTCTGTGACAATTACATCTACCATACACCAAAACTAGCTTACCTGCTTTCTGCCACGATCACTCCAGACTCTTCCAGTATTTACCTTTTTCTCTAAATGGCATCCAATGAAACCATTTCCTTTCTTAATTCTGTGAAACTTCCCTTAACTCATGACACCAGCACAGCCGTCATGCATTACATTTAGGATGGTAACTAGACATCTCGGTCCCCAAGATTTGTTTGGTTGTGTTTAATTCACAATGCCTCCTAGGTAGGTCAAGAGTTGCAGTGATTTTTTCATGTTAAAACTTGATAAATATAAAAAAAACCTAAGTAAAATACTTGCATACTTTAATACCATATTTTAAAATTACTGAAATGAGTAATTCGAACCAAGCTGATTCTTTCTCTTTCTTTTTGGATTTGACAGTCTGTGCCTCAGTTTGAGACAGGATATTTTTTTCAAATTTTTGTGGTTCTGGGAACCCAGCTCCCATCTGAACAAAATCCTGTATGGTCAGATTCTTGTTAGGTAAGACAAACTGATATTATATGTGAACTCACTATGAAAAATAATAGCAATAAGGCTGCTGTACATCAAAATCAGTGTATGTGATTTCTTTTTCTTTTTTTAATAAAGAAATCCATTAGTAATTTAGATATTGTCTGTGTTAAACTTCCTCTGGAATGGCTGACCGCTAATTCTATTAAATCTTCATTGTAACTTGTAAAACTAGTCCAGTAAAACTCTCCCTTAAAAAAACCCAACAAACCCCAAACCAAAAACAACGCCCCCCCCACCCCCCCATTCATACAACAGCATGGCACAGATTTGAACAGAAGTACACAAATACAATCCCAGTCTACTCATTGATTCACCCACACATCACCACCCAACCTTTCTAGAGGCGGTATTTCCAGGAGTGATAAATTAGTCAAATCCTAGTTGCCAATAGTTCAGGATAAATTAATTCCTAGAAACCTCTTTGGAAGCGGTCTGTCTTATGAGAAGAAGCTAGAGAAATGCTTTTCTCTAAGCAATAATTTTGTGCGCACATAACGCCAAAGCTCTGATGCTGTTCTGGCACTTTGGGAGGATGATCAGGACTGATTTGGAAGGTCAGTGAAGTTGTGGACCTCCAATTCGAGGAAGCTGGAAACCCAGAGAACCCGATTTGCAGGTGACTGAAGCTTGAACCTAGAAGCGTCACACGTGCAGTGTCTGTTTCTAAATAAAGGGACAGCGCTGACCTGTTTTCTTGAGGCCAGATGTGTCACACTCAAATCATGCATGGGACCATTTTATTGCATTACAGTTGCTGAAACAGGGAAAGGCTTAATAAAACCTGTCATGACTGGTCAAGACTTCCTCCAAGAAATGTCAGAAAGACCAATAGTTTCTTCAGTTTCTAAAGCCTGACCAAAGAGTACTTTGTCTCCACCATTGCAACCGGGTAGCCTGGCGGGACCATATGAGAGGGTGAGTTGGGGGATCCCAGTTCTGTTCTGCGTGGACTTGGGCAAGTGGCTCAAATCCACTGCCTCGACTTCCTTATCATGTCAGTAATAATGCGTCCCTGCTTCCTGAGGGGGTATGGTTTGTGCTTGCAGAGTGAAGCTGAAAGGGCATTGCATAAATGGAAATCAGTGCTTGGATGCTTTGTGTCAGAGGCAGCTGGACTGATTCACTTCCATCCATAAGTGTTTAAAAATCGCAAGCTTGGTTATCAATCATGAGATATAACACAAATAATGTATCCAGAGTTCTTCTTATTTGCCTTCTAGTTTCTGACCCTATAGAATGTACTTGAATCGCAATATTAAGGGTTATTTCCCCCCTCTTTACAGTTATGAAGGTTCAAAATGCAGGTTTTTGCTTTGTTTCAATGACAGCTGAGACTCGTGTAACCTGACTCCAGGAGCTAGGGCTATAGGAAAAACATCATGTACTATCAGCTCCAAGAATTGTCACTCTGTTAATGCATACCTTTAATTATAACCCTTTTGAAAGGTTAGGTTATAACCATCTCATATTTACCTGAATACATGTATATTGTCTGTCAAATAGGATTATTGGGATTGCAGCTTTTCAAGAGGAAGATTGTAGGTTCCCCAAAATATGATGCTTCAGCTATCACCAGTTTTTGCCAGGAATAGCTATTTTGCCCAGTTGGTTGGTAGACTGTTACCACACATCTGTAGGATGAATATAAAAATCAGTTGGCTGTCAGTTCTCTAGTAAATGCAACAGAAGAAAATGCTCTGGAGTCTGCCTAACATAGCAGTTGCAGGAAACTGTTCCAGTAATGAATTTTCAATGAAATGTTTTCTAATTATAGAAAATTATTTTTGCAAACATTTTCCTGGGATGAGATTCTGAAACTATGGCCAAAAAGTTGGAGGGGTGGGCTGCAGACAGTGCCCGGAAAAATATCTGACTGCACACTAAATTTTATTTATTATCAGACTAGAATATGGGCCAAAAATCTGTTTAAAATAAAGAATAGCTTACTGTGGATCTCCTTGAATTAAAACAGTGAATGTTAGTGGAACAGAATAAATGCTGTGTATGCACATCCAAAAAGGATGTAATTTATTTTAATTAACTTAATAGAATATTACTAGCTGATACCCTTAAAATTCAAGCTGCCTACAATTATGACATCCGAGTTAGATCTCTCTTCCTCTCCTTCATTTTTCCTTTCTGTCCTGAGTACATCACAGTTAGTTAATGACTGCAGTATCCTAGATAAGTTGCTTTTCTCTTCCTTCCCTGGTGGGCAGACTTTGAAATCCTCCCTGCGCAGTGCATTGTTGAATGTGGAAGGCGAGCAGATTTATAGACTTGCAGCCAAAATATAACACATGGGTGTCAAAGATGGGGCCTGCAAGCCAGATCCAGAGCCCTGTTATCTGGTCCATGGTGCTGTCCTTAGGTCGCTGAGTAGACTCACATGCAGCATGTGTGGCTGGTCCAGGACCTGCAGACGTGTGGTGCATGGGGCCAGTCCAGGACGCACACTGCATGTGGTGCTCATGCCAGACTAGCCCTGTGTGATTCATGCTGAATCCACCTTTCATCTATGTGTGGCACATGAGGCCTATCTGGGGTTCATGCTCCATATGGTGCCCAACTGCCCGTGCCATACTGGCCCCACACACTGGACACAGTAACCAGGGGTAGTCTGTGGCGCGATCTGGCCCATGGAGTAGTCCTGTTGAGTTTGACTCTCCTGATATATTAGAGAAGGTCTGGGTCAGGAACCTGTGTCTGACTAGATTTAGACTCTGGGCGAATTACTTATTTGGACCTACAAATGCTGTGATTTAGCTCTCAATCTCCTTAATGGGCTAAGTCAAGCCCTAGATCTAAACACCTTCAGGCTGGAAAAATTTGGATCAAGTTCTGAACCTTATGGATTGGACTCATGTCTGATATTCACTTCACAAATATCATTGTGGCATCACAAAAATTGCTTGCCTGCAACATGTAGCTGCTTCTGAAGGAGAAAGCATCTGTTAAACGAAGAAAAGCTTGAAAGGATTCTCTATCTTAAGCACAGGGGAATTTAGCTAACTTAATATGTATTTTATTTTTATGCATACAATTCTGTTCACAGCTTTTGTATTTAGTAGGAAAACTTTCATTCAAAGTTAGCCATAAAAAATAAATAAATCCTGATAACTAGGTGCATCTACACATGCAATTAATGCACAGCAATAAACTCCGGAGCACTTTGAGCTGGAGTACACTGGTCCCAGCCAGAGTGTCTGCATGTGCACACAGAGCAGCAGCACTTTGAGCAAGGTGGGATCAGCCCAGGGTCTGGAGGTCGGGGGGTGGGGATCAGCCCCCGGCTCTGGGTAGTGGTGTCAGGTAGCAGAGGGACTGGCTGAGGCACAAGTGTGTCAAATGTGGAGCTTTGTGGCTAGGTGGCAGGCAGG
>NW_005842067.1:1152356-1162626 GCF_000455745.1 Alligator sinensis | reverse complement strand
GGGAGGGAGGGAGGGAGGGAGTGCAATGTAGCTCAGCTATGAACTTTTTGTTTTGAAGTTCATTATATTGGACCCCTTCTAGTCCTGATGGGTCACAATGTATTGCACTTTGGCACAGGATTAAACTGCCCACCCTGAGCCTTAGATCAGTGTAATCTTGGAGAAAAATATCCTGTAGGGAGAAGGGGGATGTCTCTCTAGCGCTTTTTTTTTTTTTAAATTGGCTGTAGATTTTCTTCAGGAACTGCACATGGTCCTGCTGGAGATGAATCGGAGAGCGTATCTTCTCCCACATTTGGAATTTTCACTGTAAAACACACTTGTGAAAGCATTAAAAATATTGTACAGGGGGGGTTCTGGGAAGGGGCTGAGCTTTTATTTCCTGGCTCCAGTCATCTGGCTCGGGCTAGGGTTACCAAAGAGTCTATCCTTGTTACACAGCATGGGCCATTAGCCTTGCACTTCAGTGGCTTCTCTTAACAGTCCACGTTACAACCCTGAAAGTGTGTGCTCCTTCATTAGTGACAGGTTTAAGATCTCACGTGTTAAACTGCATCATTCTTAGTAATATTTTATAGAGGTTTTAATGCTGGGTTTTACAGGAAATGAAATTTGATTTTTTTAAAAATTTTTATTTATTTATTTTTTTAATCTAGGGAAGCTGGTAGTATTTTTTCTTTAAATAACATTTAAAGTACATTTTGCCTTTCATGTTCAGAAATAGTGTTGGTATAAATCATTTTGAAACCAAAGTATTTTCAACATAATTGTTTTCTTCTTTCACACTCTACAAAGCTGAAATAGTTTTCTTCCTGAGAAGCAGGCAATAGTAGAACAGCTAAAGACGCATGCCTCATCTTAAGCAAATAACATTTTGGAGAGTAGATAAGAACAGAGGAGCTTAAGAAAGTAGGACTGGCAGGTTTCTCACAAGGTCATTTAGTCCAGCCCCCAGCTCAAGGCAGAAGCATGCCTGACTAAACCAGTCCAGCCAAGTGTCTGTCTAACCTGCTCTGGAAAATTTCTGAGGATGGAGAGTCCACAACTTCTCTAGGCAGCCTGTTTGAATGCTTGACTACCCTCATGGTCAGAGAGTTCCTCCTAATCTCCAATCTGAATTTCCCCTCCTGAAGCTGGAGGTCATCACTCCTAGTCCTGCCCCCTGTGACCACAGAGAAAAACCCGTTTTCTCTGTCCTCTCTTTAATCGCCCTTCAGGTATTTGAAGACTATTGTATTGTATTGTAGTATTTTGTTGGCTTTTTTTGCAACAGGAGCATGCTGGCTCTTATTCAGTTTATGGTCTACTGCAGGAATGCTCAACCCTGACCTGCAGGGCAGATCTGGTCCCCAGTGCCCTGTCATCTGGCCCCCATATCTGAGGGGAACCTAATGGGCTGATTCCCTGCGTGCTAGATAGGGTGTTCTGGGTGGTGTGGAGTCTGATCCCAGCACGTGGGTTGAGTGGGGGCTGGGCAGGGCCAAACTCTATTGACAGAGAGTGGGCCCTGGGGTCTGATCCTGGCATGTGGGGATGGCACAGGGCCCTGGAGCCCAATCCTGGCACACAGGGGATCCTGCAAGGGCCAAAAGATTCAGCAGCACTAGCCTAGGTCATCCCTAGGTCATTCCCTGCAGTACTGCAGCCTATCTAATCATTCCCAAGTCTGAAATTGTCCATGCAATTATTCAGTCCCAAGTGCAGGACTTTGCATTTGTCTGTCTTGAATCTCATCTGATTGATTGCAAACCATTTTTCCCAGTCTATTCAGGAAATTCTGGATCCTGGCCCCATTCTCCAGTGTCCTTGATGCTACCCAACTTGGTGTCACCTGCAAATTTGCTAAGCCCGAACTCAGTCCCATCATCTAAACCATTAATGAAGATGTTGAACAACGATCTTTACAACAAGATGTAATAAACTGGTAGTTTTATGGCATTTTGACCCTGAAATCCAAATGTCTTTGGTTAGGGGGAATACAATAAAAACATGTTAAAACTCTTAAGTGCTAGATTGTCTGGTCTGTTAGATTCGTGTGTCACAAAAGCAGACCACACTAGAAATGGCTGCATTAAACTGTAGGTTAGGTGACTTCTATGTACATTATTACATGAACCACTTGAGGGATGATATGCATATATCCAGAGATTGCTATTTAAATGTATATTCTACTTTGCAAGGGAAACTCTTCATTGACAGAAGGCTAGAAACATGTATTTGCCATGTCCTGCATCACGCTGGGGTTTGGATGTAACCAGCATGTTCTGGAGGCAGAATGGAGTCTGTGAGGGGCAGAATGGAAGGAAGCTGCATGACAGCTGATGCTTTACTGTTGCAAGGTCTTTTCCAATGCCATGTTAAAGCTGTGACTTGTGCTAAGCAGGTTTTGGGAGGAGGCCCTTTTAAGGGTTTTGGAAGATCTAGGCTTAATAAGACTGTTTGCCTTCTACATTGCTTTTATACATGTACTCTGGAAAACCCTATCCATTTGACAAGCATCTGTACTCTTTTAATTGTTCTTCTTGATATGGGATAACTCTCCCAGTTCCAGGGAACTTTTCTTCTGAGTTGGATGTTGCAGCTAGCTGAAATTCATACTTGAATTTCAGGTTTGTGAGAGAGGCCTGTACCACAAGGTGACGCATTGACCTGCAGTTTGCAACTCCAGGGTTCTGTTTCAGCTCGTTATAGAAAGTGTGATTGGCTGTGCAATTAGGAACTCACTCCAGGTTCTTCTGTAGTTCAAGGGTGTTCAGATTAAGTGGGTATTTGGTTGGACCTATGAATTGGGAAGTCTCGTAAAACAAAAATAAAACAGCAAGGTTTAACTGTTTAAATCTCTCCATTGTCAGAGCCTTGCCAAGTGTCCAAACCAATTGGTTTCCCTTTGATCTCTTCGTTTTGGCCTCATAATACGTAGGAGCAAGAGAAGGATTTGACAGAACGTTTGTCTGCAGGGATGGTTGGCTTAGCCAGTGGATCTGATAATGGGCTACTGTTTTGGGGTGTGCATTTTATCACCATAGTTTCTCAGGGCGATAGTTCTAGTGCTTGGTGATGCAGAATTAAAAAAAATAGAAAAGGAAAATGAATCTTGTATTAAGTGACCATCTATCAGTGCACCTCAGCAGCTTCAGACGGGTGATTTGCTAATGAGATTAGGGTACTATGGGCATTTTGAGATTATTTGGGGTATTTTGTAGTATACATTTTAAAGTAAGAAACCCTTTTTCTCTTTCTGTTGGGATTAGAACTCCTAAAACAGCTGCTACATACCTCCTATTTCTTTTCCCTTCTACTGCTATCATTGTTACCCACTCTCGGGGCCACTCTAAGTATGGGAAGGAGGGAGGACACCAGAGAACAACATCAGGACACTTGGTCTTTCCCACTTATGGTAATACTGTTTAAACTGTTTTATTTACTTAAATAAATGGCCCTTAGGTTCTTAGATGCCTACATACCTTTGAGAATAGGACTTCGGATGTGAAGTCATCTACATGCTTTTCAGCACCCAATGACATATTTACCTCTTTATTTGTACAGTGCCCAGTAAAATACTGAAATGAGCCTTTGTAAGCTACTGTAATAAAAGTACTGCCATGTTCTGATAATGGTAGCTGTTCCTGGGAATATTTGGGAGATAAATGCTTCCTTCCATGCTAGGAAAGGAAATTTATTTTTCCTGATGCCTACTATTTTGATGATTACTTATTTTTATTTCTTTTCCAACCGGGTCGCTCTGTATTCAGATCTATCACCTTTATGAGGATCTGGCTTTGAGACAGCCTAGTCCTTACCAATGAGCAACAGGATATTGAAGGATTTGAGCTGCAATCTCTGAGTAGTAGCAAATCTTTTTCTATAATACAGCTCATTTCCATGCTAGATATAACTCATTCAGCTCCTGATTTCCTTGAGTTAATACTTGACTTCCAAGAGTTCACAGTTTTGGTCACTAAATCTAGTCTTTCCTTTTTTCAACAATACGTGAATCTATTGCTGGAAGGAGAGGTGTGCAGTAGAAATGTCTCTAATGGTAGGAACAGGGACAGGAGCTAGGGAGGGGGGAGAGAGATGAGCAATGGCTGATGAAGAAGCCCATTTACGGTGGAATACTGGAAATCAGTGTTTGATTCTGATTAGCACCTGTCTTCAGGTAGAACTGTTTTAAATGATTGACTGAGCAAGGGGGACTTTTAAGCCTGGAGCTTTGGTTGGGCAGCTTAGCACTGCTACCTGCCAGAGAGTATATGATACCCCAGCATTGAATGCTTACAGGTGTGAGAGTCTCGCTCCCCATTGATTGGGGCTTCTCTGACTGATGACGCTCTCAGTATCCATGTCTGTGTACTGCTCTTCTGGTCTCGTCTGCCACGACTTGGTTTAATTAGTTAAGCAGAAGGCTCCTGATGGATCTGGGGCTGCACAGGTGAGAGCACAGGTCATCTTCTCGGGGCTCCTGCCTCCCTCCTCACCCCGTCCTTTCACCAACTGGGTGTTCCAAGCACGAACAAAATGGAAGCTAACAAAATCAAAATAAGTCTCCTACTACCTAACTCATAGTTAGGTCTGCCCATTGACCTTGGGACAGTATCTATGTATAATCAGTTCAATCTTCAACAATTCAATAAACTCACAGGTGAAAAGAAAATACTGAACATAATATTCGGAACCTCAGCGTTCCTGCACTTAGTAAGATGCTCTTGTATCCTGTCCCCTCACTTGATGTCTTGGTACTCTTCTCCCTTTTGGTACCTCTTACTAGTGTGGATCTCTGTCTGGGGATCTCACTCCTTGGCCACTGCTGCTGCACACTCCTCTGAGCATCTGGATTTCCGGAAATCTCTGGCTCTCTCTCTCTATGGCTGACTCTTTCAGGCCAGCCATCCTTTACCACCAGACTGGCTTTCCCTGCAATGCCAGCTTTCCCTTGTGTGCCAACTTTCTGTTGTGACCAGCACGGGACTTCTGGTTATACAAGAAACTGCTGTGCATCCACCCACATGCACCCAGTACATGCTCTTAAAGCGGGTGGTGTTGGGGTTATCCGCTGCTCCTCTGGTGCTACTGAGATGACTCCTAGGAGGTAGGAGACTCCATCAGTCCTTCTTGGTTTGCCCTTGGGGTCCAGGGCTGCTTCTCCATTCTCTCCCCCATCCTGTATTCTTCAGGATGTTGGGAGGCGAGCTCCCACACAGGGCGAGTAAGCCCTCCTGCTTCTGATTTTGGAAGCACTCTGCCCCCAGCAGTGTAGTTGTCTTGCTTATGTTGCTTTGGAGCATAGCATGTTTACCATGTTTGGCAGTCCCTTGCAGTCAAGGATGACTGTCTTTCACGATTGTCTTATCTATGTGTCCAAAAATGGCTGAGAGTTATCTGGGATTGACGGACTCTACTGAAGCTTGGATATGTGTTTCTATGTGTGGTGGGTGGCACTGGATTCTTGACTTGGTCCATGACATGCTGTTTTTCCTGCTCCCACTCTTCCATCTCCTGTTGTTGTGAGGTTTCAAAGTACTGAGATTCCTTCAGCATACTCTTCCTCCATTTGGGGCAGTCCTGGGCAATAGTTTCCCATGAGTTGACATCACTGTTGCATTTTTTAAGTTGCCCTTGAGGATGTCCTTGAAGTGCTTTCTCTGCCCTCCTCTTGAGCATATACCTTGGCTGAGCTGGGAGCATAAAACTTGCTTTGGGAGTCTGGAGTTGGACATCTGGATGATGTGGGTGGCCCAATGAAGTTGACGCTGGATGATCATCGCCTCAGTGCTTGTTGTGTTCATCTGCAGGAGGATGCTAATGTTGGTGAATCTGTCTTCCCACCGGATTTGGAGGATCTTCCACGGCCACGCTGATGGCACCTCTCCATGACTCAGCTCTGTACAGCAAGGTGGGGATCATGACTGCTTGATAAACCATGAGCTTGATTTTTGAATCTGATGTTGTGATCTCTGAACATCCATTTCTTCAGGCGTTCAAAGGCTGCACTTGCACATTTTGAGGTGATGTTGGATTTCTTTGTTGATGCCAGCCTTCTGTGAAAAATGGCTTCTGAGGTATGGGAAATACTCAACATTCTCCAGATTCTCACTGTGGATCAGGATTACTGGAGCTGGGGACTGTTCGTTAGTAGCTTGCTGGTGGAGGATCTTAGTCTTCAGATTGTTAACCGTCAGTCCCATTTTCTTGTATGCCTTGGTAAAGATGTCAACAATTGCCTGAAGATCTGCTATCTAGTGAGCGCAGACTACAGGCATCATCAGCATATGGGAGCTCAGTGGTTGAGGTTGGAGAGGGGTCTTGGTTTTGGCTTGGAGTTAGCTGAGGTTAAACAGCTTACCTGTTTAACCTCATTTGGTAGCTCCACTCTGGCTGGAAGCTTGTTGGTGGTCAGATGCAGTATCGTGGCAAGAAATATGGAGAAGTGTTGGAGCAATGATGTAGTCTTGCTTAACTTTCACTTTAGCCTCAAAGGGATCTCTGATAGATCTGAGAACCCCCACTCCCATACCATCATGGAGCAGGCAGAGAATGGTGACAAGTTTTGGTGAGCATCCATATTTCAGAAGGCTCCTCCACAACACTTCTCAGCTGACAGTCAAAAGCTTTCGTTGAGGTCAAAGAAGGCCATGTGGAGAGGCTTATGTTCCTGGCATTTCTCTTGCACCTGGCGAGCTTTGAAGATCATGGCAGTTATGCCCTAAACCCTCACTGAGATTCTGAGAGGAGCTCATCAGCAAGTGGAAGGAAATGGCTCAGGCGGGTTCTTGTAATGATCTTTCCTGTAGAGGACAGCAAGGCAATCCCTCTGTAGTTTCCACAGTTGGACGTGTCTCTTTTCTTGAAGATTGTCACAATCATAGCATCCCTGAGGTCATTGGGGATTTCCTTCTCATCCCAGATCCTTAAGATGAAGGCATGAAGCTGTGATGTGCTTGAAGATTTCCACAGGGATTCCTTCCACTCCAGATGCCTTGCCTTGTCTTTTTTATCTGCTTGATGGCTTTCCTCACCTCATCAAGGGTTGGAGGGATTCTGAGATCATCTCTGACTGGGTGTTGTGGGCTGGAGTTGAACACTCATCAACAGCAGAATCTTGATTGAGAAGGTCTTCAAAATGCTCCTTCCAATGGGCATTAATGGCTCCCCTTTCCCTGATCAGGACTTTTCCATCCTTTGGTCTCAAGGGAGTTGGTCCCTGAGTGCTCGGACTGTAGATGGCTTTGGTGGCACTGGTAGATGGCATGGATGTTAGCAAGATGTCGAATTACTTTAGCCTTATCTTCCCACCATTTGTTTTTCATATAGTGGGTCCTTGCTTGGACCTCTGCCTTGGCTTGTTGGAGATTCAGTTTCTTTTGCTTGGAGTTGGTTTTATTTTGCCAAGCACAAAAGGTCTTTCACTTGTGATTGATCAACTCGTGGATCTCCCAGTTGTTTTCAGCAAATCAGTCTTGATGTTTCCTGGTGGAGAATCCAAGTGTCTCTTCACAGGCACTAAAGATGGACGGACACCCCACTTGCTGCTGACTTCCCATTATCTGGTCCCTAGTATTGTCTCGCTTTTCTTGGCTCCCCACTACTCTGGGATATGTACTGCTCTGCTGTCCCCTCAGCCCTTCCGGGGTAGGCATGCAGTGTGGGTCATGGACTGCCCGGAGTGGGTGCCACGTGCAGCATGCATCCCTGACTGCCTGAGGCAGGTGGTGCGTGTGGTGTTTGTCCTAAAGCAACCAAACTAAGCACCATTTGCACCGGATCCGGCTGGGGGGCGGGAAGCTCTGCGAGCCTAGTTCACTCACAGGGCTAGCCATGTGCCATTCATCAGGCCTGTGGATCAGTCCTGCACCACTTATCCAGTCTGCGGGGCCAAATGAGTTTGACACCTGGATCTAAAGTCTCCTTACGCAAACAAAGTATGTACTGCTTCTGCCAATATTTGAAAAGAGCCCATGTGACATACTATGATCATAGTTACACCTATGAACACCTGGAACAACTCTCCTAAAGTAAACTTGATTGAATTTGTGTAACTGTAACTGAGATCAACTTACTTAAAGCAGAGATGTGTGAAGGTCATAAATTTTAGCTTTGCAGAATTCCACACAGACATTTTTCCCTGTTTAATTTTGTACAGCTGTAAATTTCTAAAAAATTCATTTGGTATAGGAAAGACCCGAACATTGAAAACAGGTGTTCTCTCATGAATTCGATACAAAATAATCTTTTGCTCCAAAACTAGCCTGTTCCTTCTGGAAGCTGAGTCTGTTTCATTTGAAACATTTGCACGTATGTTCAGAGTTCTTCAGGGAAGTGGTCCGTGTTTTTTTAATTATTATTATTTATTTATTTATTTATTTTTAACAAACAGAAAAACTGTTTGACTTTGAAGGAATTTAAATCCCCTTGTGACTGACTATTTTACAACCTGCTTGTATAAAATTAATTCATGGTATATTTGTTTAATTACACTGTTAGATTCTCTTGCTCCCTGGATAGAAGCTTGAAATAGTATTGCCAGCAGTCAGCTTTTGTCCAGATCATTTCTGACCACTTGAGTACTTTTGCTATATAACTTCATTTTTCCAGCCACAATAAAATGCACCTCTTGCTTTTCTCCATCCTGTTTTTATTAATCACTTGGGAACTAATTTCCAGTTGCAACAGGTGGCTACGTACTACTGTGCATTGTAGACTCAGCCTGATAGTTACAGTCTTTGCCATGCTACGCTCATGTTACTGTTTTGACTTCAAGACAGTTCTGACTGCTAGATACCTTTCTCTTATTTTCCATTTTGTCTGCTAGTTCAAATTTTGCTATTTCAATTTACAGGTAATAATAATATTATTGTCTTCTGTAAATATTGCTTTTGAGAGACTAGATTATAGTGAATATCCTAGGGACAGTAAAAAAAAAATCAAACTTCATTTTAAACAACAAAACAAAACCGTGCTCCCCCAGCCCTGGTTCTGAAGTTGGTCCTAAAATTAAAAAAAAGAAAGAATGCTGACAAATGAAGAAAAATCAATTTTTAAAAGCTTCTGACTAGCTCTAGTTACGATCTAGGTCTCCAAAATCTGCAGTATATCAGGGCAAAATCCATACTTGATTTGTTGAACCTCTTGAGAGGAAGGGCGGGGGGGGAAATGTAACTTAACTTGTTCTGTGATAAAAGGTCTGGTTTCATCTGGAATATGTTGGAAAATAGTTGTGAGTCTTCTGTCACCTGAAGTAGAAATCCCTTCCATCAGCGCAGATTCATAGCATCTCCTTCACTTCCTTTATGCGATTCAGAATATAACAGCATAACATAGTGTTACGACAAAGATAAAGGAGATCTGTAATGTGTAACACTGTTGGATTCAGGATTCTGCGTGGGTTCAGTGTTTGGAGAGCTGCCATATTTATTGCAAGTGTAGTAAGTTGTTAGATGTCATAGTGGAACGGCGAACTGGAAAGGCATTTAGAAGTCTCCAATCCCCGTTACGTCTGTTTATGGCAATATAATTTATGGCAATATAATTCTAAGCAGTCATCAGAGCTGATTGACATGACTTACACACTTGCCAAGAGATAGTGTATAGTTTCTGCCAAGGTCCTAAAGGAAGTTCTGTTAAAAGTGTCTTGTAGACTATATATCTTACTGCTTCCCATGCCTTTTATCTTCATGCTGCAATGCCAGCTATGATGTAAAGCTGAAAGGAGAACTTGATTACATTAGTGTCAAATGTTTCCTTTCTCCACAGCTGCAGCCAGAGCAGAGCCCAGGAATGTAGAACGGCCAGCGGATCCCCTTCCTCAAAATAAAAGTGCAATATGTACATCTGTTGCTGCTGGGGAGACAGCAGAGGTAATACTTCAGCCTGGGAGAATTTGCATTAAGCTATGTAATCGCATTGACGGATGCTCAAGAACATGAGCTTGCCAGTGTGTCTGGGTAGGTAGGAGACCAAGGAGAAGTTTTTAAAATACAAGAGTATTAATATGTAGATACTACCTACGTTCGTTTTATAAATGAAGTTATCAAACACCCTTGATTTCTTGACCTGCTCTTGGCTCACTTGGCCTCTGCCCTAGCTAGCACTCTTTATAACATTCAAAGTCTTTGAGCTCTTTAAACAACTGCTCTTAGAAATACTTTCATCTTTATCCAGGAATGTGGAAACATGCCTAAAAAATCTTACCTATTTGACATGAATATTCAATCCTAGTATTAAAGTAGTTTTTCAAAGATTTCAAAGTCTGCTATTCTCTTATCCTGTAGGG
>NW_005842067.1:1145934-1152336 GCF_000455745.1 Alligator sinensis | reverse complement strand
AAAAAAAAGATTCCCTCTTGCTTTCTTGCTAATAGGCCCTGCCAATGTGATTCCTAGTTCTGGAAAGTCCTGGGCTATCAGACTTCTTAAATTCATTACTCTTTTATATGTGAAAGAGGTGTATTGGGCTAATTTTAGAGGTTATTATGAATCATTACCTAATCTGAGTGGCTAGACCAGTGATTCTTATCTGGGGTACCGTGAGATCCTTGTAAAGGTGTTGCAGAGTGCCATGCTGCCATCATCAATACTCGATTCACGTGATGAATCCAGAGGTTGCCTATATGTATGCTCAGAGGTGGGGGCGTTTTAGTTAGTGGTTCCAGGGCAGCAGCTCTAACTAAAATGCTGCAGTGTCATGTGTATTAAGCCCCTGCACATTTAAAAATGGCCACGGGATGCTAAACCTTATTTGTTGAGACTTAGATAAAATGCCATCTGGCCATTTTAAAACATGTGGGGGCTTAATACACGTGATGCTACAGCAATGCTGGAGCGTTCCACGTAGAACGTGAAGATGCAGGTGTGTAGGCACCCAGAGATTTCAAATAGGAATCCATAGCTCCAAAAACATTCTGCCCTAAGTTGTAGTTGGTCTTTGCAACAGAAGAATTGCTCTATTATTTTTCAGTAAGTCAAAAGATGAATGAAAGCTCAGAGCTGGCATTTTCTGCGGGGGGGGCCTTGAATCTGAAAAGATTGGAAATCATTGAGCTGAATTGCTAACAGGTAAGGAAATCTGCCTAGCTTTACAGGTGGGAGGATATGCAATCCTGTAAAAGGTTCTGAAAATAGCTTCTCTATAATTCGTGGCAGGCATATACTGAATACCTCCTGTTTATAGGATGATACTTAGGTTCTCTTCATATATGGGTAACTAGATAACCTGCTTGATATTTTTGCTTGATATTACCACCAGTAAATAATGGGCACTTTTACATGTGCTCCAGGGGTGAGAAGGGCAGTGCTTTAATTAGAAGGGCTACAAGACCCGCTCTAAAGTGCCACAGCATCTTGTGTATCAGTGTCTCTGTGCTTAAAAATGGCAGCAGGGGTGCTTGAATTGAAGCTCACTTGACAAGCATCAGTTCAAGTGCCCCGCCACCATTTTTAAGCGTGAGGGCGCTGATGCACAAGATACAGGAGGCTGCTGGAGCACAGGAATTACCATGCTCCAGCATGCTCTGATGCGCTGTAATTACAGTGCATTGGAGCAGCCTCCGTGCTTGTGTACAAGCACCCACTGAGTTTATCTCAAAGTACTGTACATGCCATACTATCATATACAGCAGTGCTTCACAAACGTTTCCTTAGCATGACCCCATTTACGGCCCCATTTCCTCAGCATGGCCCCTCACTCCCAACCCACAGCCCCCCACCCCCATGACCTCATCTGCTGATGACAATTTGGGAGCTGCTGATCATACAGTATATGTTCTGCAAAGGATACATGCTAGTGGTAGTGGTAATGTGATCTATAAAAGTTAGTGACATGGATTTGAGATGGTCACATTCATTCACAAGAGGTGAAGCCATTGATTTGAAATATGCATTTAATTGCAAACAAGCGTAGACAACAGCTCTGTTTCACACCACGCTGTCTTGTACTCTGCATATACAGAGCTCAACAGTCTTCCTAGCAGGCTTGACATAAATTCTGATTAAGTGAACTTGAGTTTACTTGTGCTTTCTATGCATCTTTCTTAGACAATCTATCTGGTGCACATCTACCCAGCCTTTTGCCTGACTTCAGCCTAACATGGCTAACGGCCTCACTAAATACTGTGGCCAGTTCCCTAAAGCCTCAAGCATGTGTAACAAAGCAAATTCTACAGCAGTTGTACCGTTGTCTGTCCTATTTGCCATCATGACTTAAAACAATACTGTTTTAAGTCTCTATTGATAGCCTTTCCAGGAAAAGAGGGGATATGCTGCTGCTACACTGGCTCAGATCTGGCCTAATTTAGTAATAAAATGGGAGCTTCTGTGGGCTTCTTGCTCATAATTATTTTTTGGCTCTGGTCAATCAGGGTGACTGTTCCATGGTAGGAAAAGGAGAAACCTTAATAACCAAGTAACTCCCATGGGACATGGTTAAATAAGCATCTGCAGTTTTACCAGGTTTTTTGGCTGGACAGCTGGACTGGGTGCCTTGGCTGTGGCCATAGTATAAAGTAATGGGCTGTTAAGAACATCTGTTCTAGGGGAACATAGCCCACTTGTTAGAAACATGTGCTTTTAGCTGGAGAGACTTTTATTTCAGATTAGGGAGGGTGAAGAAGTAGGACAAAGAGAGAAGAAATATAAATATTAGTGTTTGTGATGGAGGAAGGGGGGAGGGATACAGCCAACCTGCACACTCAGCCCTACTATCCAGTTAGTCCAGTGGGTTGAATCCTAACCAGAAAAGGTGCAACATCCCGAATCATTGCATCTCTCCTGCATGAGGAGCTACATCCCACAAACAGAGCTGTTACTTGAATTCAACTCTTCTGCCAGTTGTTTAGCATGTAGGGGCAAAAGATGGAATGAAACTGTTTCAAGTGGAGTAGGCTGTTTCATATGCATATTTCTTTATATTCCAAGGTGCATCTAGCTTGGGCTTTTATTAATGTGATTATCAGGAAACTCTGGCTGGGTTGTTATTATGAAACTCATTAATAGCATAAGAAACACGTGCATGACATACATTCATGCAAAAGTACCTGCCTCCCTGAGCTAGTGTTTATAATAGCACTGTAAGGCTGGGTACAGAGATTCAGAAAACCTGAGGCAGAACAGAACTAAGTTATGTGATGCTCTGTAAGGGGCGTCGTTTAGATCAGTAACAAACAGAATGCAGGATGCACACGGCCAGGAATGCAGCCCGGCAGTGTGGAGAGCAGCGTCTGGCCAGTAAGTCTATGGGGAGGCAGATTGAGGCCCCCGTGGTGAGGGAGGGAGTAGGACTAAGGCAGGGCTAGGTGCTGCCCAGCCAGGGCAGGGCATGAGATGGAGCCACGGACAGTTCATCTGGGTGGCCCCTGGTTCTGAGCCTGCAGTGAGAACCCTCCCTTGCTCCACACTCAAATCTATAGGGGCACGTGCCCCCCATGCCTACTTGGGGGGTGAGCACAGCAGGGAGCCGCCCCTTTGGACAAGCTGCCTATGGCTTCGTCCCGTGTCCCAGCCCCACTCCCTCCCTCACTATGGGGGCCTCGATCTGCTCCCCCCCATACCCCTTCCCTTCCCCACTCCTCCCCCAGACTTATGGGCTAGACACTGCTCTCCAATCTCAGGGCTCCATATTGGCTATCAGATTGGTGTTGGCCTATGTGGCTGGTTAATAATTGGCCATTGGTATCAGCCAAAAAAATGTTTATCGGTGCACCCTTACTTAAAGCTAGCATTATGTGGCTTAATCCTAGAAGATAATTTTTGTTTCTTCATCAAGGACTTATACAAATTCACATGTTCTGTTATTGAGTGGCAAGTTTTAACTGTGTTTTGCTGCAAAAGACATAACTGGAAACTGGTAGCTTCTATAAAACATGATAATGTTGCAACCTCCAGAGTAAGTAGAGCATAGGGCACCTCAAAACCCTAGCCCCCACTGCCTTGTGGGTACTTCTTGGGTGGAGAAGGACTAAGGGGCATTGCCCTGACAAATGTGCCCTCACTTAAGCATTAAGCAGGCAGCAGCTGTTCTTATCTGTTGCTCTTTAGTAGAAGCTACAACCATCGAGGTACTGAACATCTGGACCTGGTCTGGCCTTTGGATTCTGTCTCAGTGGTCGTGTGTGTGCGCGCGCGCACGCGCGCGCGTGTGTGTGTGTGTGTGTTGGGAGGGTATTGGAATGATCAAAAAATAGGTTTTAAATATCAGATTCCCTGGATCTGCAACTGTTGTATTTCAAGCAGTGTTGGGTATGCCTTCCAAGGTAGGTGCATTGTATTTTAAGTCTTACTATCTGTCTTTTTGACATATTAAAATCTGAGTTACTGTTTGGTCCATGTTAAAAATCCAAAAGAATTTGTCATAAAAATAGGGGTTTACCTAATGGCAGGATGAGACTTCATAGACATTAGGGCTGGAAGGGACCTCGCAAGATCATCGGGTCCAGCCCCCTGCCCAAAGGGCATGAAGTCACCTGGGATCAGATGACACCAGCTAGATAATCATCCAAATGCTTCTTGAATGTGTCCAGAGTAGGTGCTTGCACCACTTCTGTGGGGAGTCTATTTCAGACTCTGGAGACTCAAACAGTTTGTGACCGTTGGACCTTGTCTTTCCGTGGGGTGCTCTGGTAAACAGGGGTTCTTCCAGATCCTGTTGTATACCCCTTATGTACTTATAGGCTGACACCAAGTCCCCCCTGAGCCTACACTTTTCCAGGCTGAAAAGTTCCATGAATTTCAGCCTCTCCTTATAAGACCTGCTCTCTTGACTTCTAATCATGCACGTGGCTCTCCTCTGGACTCTCTCAAGCTTCTCCATGTCCTTTTTAAAGTGTGGAGCCCTGAATTGGATGTAGTATTCCAGCTGTGGCCTCACCAAGGCTCAGTAAAGCAGGAGGATGACATCTTGGGTCTTGCTTGAGATGCAGTAAATGCAAGCCAGGATTTTATTTGCTTTGTCAGCTGCAGCATTGCATTGGTGGCTCGTATTCATCTTGTGGTTAATCATGACCCCCAAGTCTTTTGGTCATGGTGCTAGTGAGTGTAGCACTGCCGAGCTTATAGGTAAAATGTGGGTTTTTTCCTCCCAAAATACAACTTGCATTTCTCTGTGTTGAATGTCATCAGGTTTTGATCTGCCCACCTTGCAAGCTTGTCCAGGTCAGCCTGAATCCCCATCCTATCCTCTAGAGTGACTGTTCTTCCTCATAATTCGGTGTTGTCTGCAAACTTAGCTAGTCAGCTTCTGACACCTGAATCCAGATCATTTATGACTATATTAAAGAGTACTGGTCTGAGAACTGAATCCTGGGGGACACAACTGGTCACCATGTGCCATGTTGACTTGGTTCCCAAGTAGTCACTCTCTGGGTCCAACCACAGAGCCAGTTCCACAGCCATTGGACCTTATGGTTGTCAAGGTCGCAGCTCCCCAATTTTACCATGAGGATATCATGGGAGACCAAGTCAAAGGCTTTATTGAAATCCAAGTAGATGACATGAGTCTCTTCTCCTGTCCAGGTGATGTGTCACCTGGTCATAGAAGGAAATGAGATTGGTTAGGCATGACCTACCCATAATGAAGCAATATTGGCTCTCTCTCAGAATGATACCTTCCGTTAGCCTGTTGTCGATGGATTCTTTAATAACTTTTTCCAAGATCTTTCCAGGCATTGAGGTCAAACTGATTGGCCTGTAGTTCCCTGGGTCTTCCTTCCTTCCCTTCTTGAAGATAGGCACCACATGGCCCTCTTCCAATCTTCAGGAACCTCGTCATTGCCTGTGCTATGATGTCAGCCAACTCTTTTAGCACTCTTGGGTGCATTCTGTCTGGGCCTTCTGACTTGTGGATGTCCAGCCTCTCAAGGTGGTCACTCACAAGGTCTTTGCCAATTGTAGGTGTATGGCCACCCTTACCCTGGTAATCTTGCGTCCTGTCAGGATATGTTTTTCAGCAGTTTGCTGGGTATGCTGGTTGTCTGCCTAACTCCTGCCCTACACACTAGGAAATGACTGCATTTTTTTTGTTATATGTAATGTGATGTGATATGAAGGTAAAATGTTAGTACATCCAGTGTTGTAATGTTTCCCTGGGGGAAGCATACAAGGATACATTAAATTCTCTGTGTAAATATTCATTAGTAGTAGTATGACTATTTACATTTCTGTTAAATGGGTGTTTTCAGAGCCAATCGGAAGGTTTGGATGACTTGGAGAACCTCAGATAAGGGATAGTGTAGTCTTCCAAAGGGAGCAAGGGACTGGTAGTTGAGATGTCCTGGGTTCTGTTCCTAATTGCAATGACTCACTGAGTCTGTTCCAAACTCTCTTCCTTTGGGCAGTTTTTTCTGTCTTTAACACAAGGGCTAAGTATAGATAGTCAAAAAGCTCAAGGCTGAATCTATTCAATCTTCACAGGCTAGTCTAAGCTGCATAGATTGAACCAATAAGCAAGTGAACAGACATTCATTTTTTATTCTGGAAATGCAGCCACATGCCTGTAGTAGCCCAGGCCAGAAGCCAGAGGGTGCTACAGCACACTTCCCAGCATGCCTGAAGCAGACAGCTTGGGCCAAGGCTAGCATGCCTACCCTGTGAGGAGGGGTTTGTGGGGGGTGGGGGTATAAAGCATCCTGGCATCAGTGCTGCCTTTTTAAATTTTTGCCGGGTTGGGGCCCACGACAATGCGCCCCATCCTCCAGCAGCATGCCTGGAGAAGAGCTCAGTAGAGCCCATGGAGGGGTG
>NW_005842067.1:1138734-1145924 GCF_000455745.1 Alligator sinensis | reverse complement strand
GTGCCAGCTGCAATGCCATGGTGAGGTGCCCCCTGCTTGCCCAGCAGCAGTGGGGTGTGCAACGCTGTGGTGCAACATCCACTGCTGCTGGGTGGCCAGGCGGCAACTTGCCATGGTGGCGCAGGTGGCGTGGGGCTCCCAGGGGGTGGACAGCAGGACAGAGAGTCCTGAGCCTGCATCTGCCCCTGCCCCATGCACAAATCTGGGGGGGCACATGCCCCGCATGGCCTCTGCCCTGGGAGTGTTCACAGTGGTAGGGAGCCAGCTTCTCCCCCTTGGATGAGTCAGCCATGGCTCTGTCCCACTCCTGGCTCTGGCCCTGGCCCTGGGTCCCATGCACCGCCCTGGCTGAGCAGTGCCCCCAGGCCCAGCCCCTGCCCCTCTTCCACCATGGGGGCCTTAATCTGCTCCACACACCCCCGCCCCAGATGTACTTGCAGGCAGCTGGGAAAGCAGCCCTCCACTACTGCCTGGGGTTGTATTCCTGGCTGGAACTCTGCCAGCCTGCGAGGGGAAACCTGCTGGTTCCTACATTTTTTCCATGTGATTGGAAAACCCAGTTTCATGCACAGTACTGGGAATCTGGGACAAATGCTGTCCCAAAGTCATGCAGCCTAGGACTGGGACTTGATGTTTCCATTTCAGTACTGTGCCACTCAATTAGGTACGGGTTGTCACCCTACCCTCTTCCCAAGTGGGGGGACTGGGGCCCCCACATTCTCGGCACCTATGCATCCTGGGATGCTGGGGGACTGCGAGTTAACTTGAATCTGGAGGGGATCTGGGACAGAAGTTCAATAAACTGATTTAACCTAAATCAGGTAAGTCTGATACTACAACCATCCAGGTTTATCTTAAACTGGGTTCTTCCCAAGTGGGGGGACTGGGGCCCCCACATTCTCGGCACCTATGCATCCTGGGATGCTGGGGGACTGCGAGTTAACTTGAATCTGGAGGGGATCTGGGACAGAAGTTCAATAAACTGATTTAACCTAAATCAGGTAAGTCTGATACTACAACCATCCAGGTTTATCTTAAACTGGGTTCAGCCATTTTGAATGTGGTTTATGTGCACTCAGCTTCTGTTGTGTTAGGTCAGTCAAGTCAGGTTCGAACCAGTTTCTGATCACTTATACCGGATCACGCAGAATTTCTGACCCTAGCCAAGAAGCATTGGTTTTAGTGCATGTCCTCATTGAAGTATGATTGCAGGATGCATTGACATTCAGCTGAATTTAATCAGGCTAGCTTGGGCATCGATAGTAGCAAAGTTACCAGCAGCACAGGTTGTATAAACCTACCCAGGTCCTTGGGGAATTTGATAGCTGAACCCAATGCTGTCATGGTTTCACTGCTGTCAGTAACTAAAATAGATTAAAGCCAGATCCGGGAACTCTATGTGCTGCGACATAACTTTTACTCCTCTTTTCTTTTACAGGTATTATTTATTACTGCCGTTCTTGTGTTTTATCTTTCTCATTGTCTGTTTAGGTGGAGGAGGGGGAGGGGAACATACCTACATCCCTGAGTTCTGGGTGCAGTTGTAGTGCTCATACTCCCCATTTGGATGACCAAAGGGATGATTTGCACTGTAGTCTTCCTTTTTGGAAAGAAGTTATCTTTCTGCATGACTTTGGAATTTCCTACAAGTTGTCGAGATGAAATGCTTGTGCGAGGCACATTTTTATGGCTCGTGTGGAATTGCATAAGATCCTGTTCCAGGTTTCTTTTCCCAGGCTAACAGAAAGTATGGATAAAGTCAAGTGGAGGGTTTTTTCAGCACTTGTTGAGAATGTTTCCAAGTGCAAAAAAAATGCCTAGATGCCTATAGGGAGGGAAATGCAGCAGTGTGTTCAGTTGAGAGATGTAAGAAAGCAGGTGGGTCAGAAGCTTCATATATTGGGAAGGAGAAAGAAAAGTGGCCAGGGATCATGTTGTTTTTGGGGGAAGAGTATCCAGCAGCTTATTACAGGGTGCAAGAGAGGGAAGAAACAGGCTTCTTGTAGGACTCTGAGGAAAGCTGAGGATAGAGGTTATTTTAATGGGTCTTGAGGGATCCTAGAAGACTATTAGTAGTTTGAGAAGGGAATTTGCCTGGAGGCTGTTAAAAGCTTATGGTGCGAGATCTTCACTCCTGTTTCCATGCATTTAGACTGGGTAGGCCAGAGCAGCGTAAAGGAGCCTCCAAAATCCCAGTTCCAGCTGGAGAACCATTCCCTAAGCTCATCTGGTGCAAAAGATATCCATAAGGTTGTCTTTCAAAGAGACCCTTGTGAACCATTGTGTAGAGGGCGAAGCACGCGAGTGCTGGAACAGCAGCTAAAGCCCCGTGGAAATTTTGAGCAGTGTTGCAGCCCATAGGCAGTGTTGGGGGGCTGCTGTAACTAATGCCTTACAATGGGGTATTGTAATTGTTGCCAGTTTTTGCTTCTCTTACCTATTTAGTACTCCCTTTCACACACTCCTTTAACAGCAAGTTCTGTGCTGATCTAGACTCTTGCCCAGAAAGAGGAAACCAGAGTCCAGTGGGAGGGTGGAGGAGAGGAGATCTCGGGAGCATAATTGTATGTCTGCACCTTGTCCCTTCTGAGGGAGAGACAATCTGGAGCATACTCTTCCCATCCACTCAGGTATGCTTAACCCAGAAATAGGGTGATATGATAAAGCCTAGATACCCATGCTCCCTGTGGGCTTCCCTGTGCCCACACTGAAGCATGCTGCATACAGAGATCTAGAGTGTGACTGAGGGGGTGAGGACCTGGGAGTAGCTTCACTTCCATGTGTCTGGGCTTGGTAGGTGTCATTAGGAGCATCACTTGCCACACATGCTGGGGAAGCAGCACAGTAAAACCTCATAAATCTGGCATGCTTGGGACCGAGCGCCTGCCGGAAATGTGAAAATTCCAGATTTTTTAAACCAGAGCGGTGGCCAGTCCCGGAGCAGTGGTTGCACGCGGAGCTGTGTTGCCGGGTGGCGGATGGGGGTGATAGTTGCTGTGTGCAGGCTTCCCCCTCTGCTGCTTTGGGACCGGCTGTGGCTACTCCCCGATGGAGTGTAGTTTTTAAAAGTGCCAGATTTTCAATAATTCTGGATTTTCGATATCCAGATTTATGAGGTTATACAGTATAGCCATGGGAATCTAGACCATGGGCGGTCAATTATTTTGGCTGGAGGGCAGCTTAACAAGTTCTGGTGAGCTATCAGGCTGTAGGGGTAGCCCTGGTCCCCCTCTTGGGACCCCACCCCCTGGTAGCTATCTTGGGACTAAGTCCAGCCCCCAACCCCTGACCTTTGCCACCAGAAGTCCCTCCCCTTGGCCCCAGAAATTCTCCTTTTTCGGAATGGGGTTTGCCGTCTTGGAACCAGAAAAATACAAAATATATACTAAAAATCAAACATTGACAATAACACATTTTAACTTTTATTAAAAAAAAAAAAAAAAAGTCCTGATTTGTGTGTGTTTGCATTGCATGTATAGAGGTGATTGCATAATTCCTCAAAATGAAGTCTACTGTTGTATACGGAGGGGTGTAGGGGTATGTGTGGATGGGGGTGGGTATGAGGGGTGTGTGGAGAGGGAAGGTGTGGGGTCTGTGTGTGTGTGGTGCGGTGCGGGCATGTAGCAGTGAACAGGGCTCCCTCCAGAGGCACAGGTGTGTGTGTGTGTGTGTGTGTGTGTGTAGGCGGGGTGCTGTTGGGTCTAAATTGTTGGGACCCAGAGGCTTCTGGGCCTAGTTCAACAGTACCAGCACTTGGCAAGAGACCAATGTATGTATTTGCTGCATACTTATTCTTAGCTGCAGTCAGCTGCAGCCCAGCAGAGATTTGACAGACAGGTCACCCTGACCGTGACCCGTCATTGGCAAAAGGAAAGAAGTCGTCTGGGAATACCCTGGTCAGATGACCAAAGTCGAGACAGGAATTGGGCCAACCAAAATGAGGAATTTGGCTTGGGAGAAAAGGGAAATTATCAATATCAAAAACTAACCCCCACTTAAGAATAAGAAACTACTGGAAAATTCTAGTTACAGATAATCATATATGGCAAGCGGAAATAGGCTGATTAATATGCATTAGCTAATGTGTGGATGATAATGCAATAATGATAAGATATATAAGGACAAGAATTGAAACCCCTCCATGGGACACTCCCGAAGAAAGCCTAAAGCGATCCTGTCATTGATGCTGACATCAGACATGGGAGCCAGGCGCCCTGGACAAGACTTCACAGCCTGATCAACCAGTGAAGTTGTGTTTGCAACGTTTTGGGGTGGTGAGCAGCTAGTCAAAGCAGATGCAAACCTACCATTTTTAAACTGCTGCTGCTACTTCAATTTTAATTAGAATTGTATCTGTTAGGGTTTCAATAAACTTGCTGTATTTTAGGACAACTGTGTCTTGAGTCTTATACCAGGCAAGGAGACTATTATAGAGTCATAGGAACACAACAGTGCATGTAGGGAGGGTGTGGGTGGGTGCAGTGTTTATGGGGTGTGTGATTGTGTGGGGGAAGGTGTGGTTGTAGAGTTTGTGGGGGAGGTTTTGTGGGTATAGTGGGGGTGCATGGGAGCCCCCTGTATGCACCCCCCTGAGCTGGTCAGTACCTGCCTTCACCCCTGCCCTGCAACAGCCCAGAGCCCAGGTACCCTGTGGTGCCTCTCAGCCACTGCTCCAACCCCATCCCACACCTGCTTTGTACTCACCCTGGGGGGAATGGATCTGTGGGAACCAGCAGACGCAGCCCTGACCCGGTCCAGCCTGCGCCTGCTCTGCACCTCTGCCCTGCTGGGCAGCCCAGTGATAGCAGCAGAGATGCAGGGCAGCTGACCGTGGGGTCTGGGCAGCTGCAGCAGTAAGTGGGGAGCAGCTCTTCCCCCACACTGAGCAACAGTTTCTGCCTGCCTCCTGCTGCTCAGTGCAGGAGAGTCCAGAGCAGGCACAGGGCAGGCTGGGTTTGGGCTGTGTGCGCAGGTTCCCACCGGTACCTCAGGGCTGGGGCCAGCAGCAGCTACCACCACCTACACTGCCTAGAAAGGCAGTCCAGCCACGGAGCCACCCCAGCCCTGCCGCATGTCCAGGGGTGGCAGGACACATGGCAGCCGGATGGTGCCTGGGCCTGGTGGGACTGAGGGACAAAGACTACCCTGCAGGCCACATTTTGCTCACCCCTGCTCTAGACCATCCATTCAGTCCTTCATAAGGGGAGGGCAGGCGAGGAGTGGCCGTGTACACTCCAGAGCTAAACTGGAACTGTCGCTACACCTTGCACAACTGGAGCTGTCGTGGTCTGATGCCACATTGCCTCCCTCATCCATGGTGCTGTTGCTAGAGACAAATATAACTATCTTCTGGGCACATGGTTCAGGGACGGGGGATTTTGGCAATGGGTAATTCGGATAACATGCTAATGAAAGTTTCAGGTGCAAACATGAGATCACACTGAGTTAGATCAGAGGGCCGAGTTTCTCTGAAGCATTTATTTCTACTTTAGTCGTATCTACATGCCAGAGATGGGCCTTTTGGGAAGGGCAGGTGTGGAAAGAATAGGCTTGTTCTCAAATTATGTAAGCGTGACTTGTATGGGAGAGAGTCTGCATCTGTATTTTAGCTTGGATAAATACATAAACAGACATATAAAGCAACATATTGCAGTTTGCCATGCTGTCTCTGAAATGCCTGTTTTCTTTCCGGTGGATCACCCTATTGCTATTGAACCTGACATAGCAATAACTGGATTTCTTTAAATGTCCCTATAACGCTAATAGACATAAAGACCTGATCCAGGTGAGAGGGCTCCCACTGACCTCACTAGGATTTGGATCTATGAGGTTCTGTGGAAATGTAAGAGCCCTGTAAAAATGACTTCAGACACCTACAGACCTTACAGGAAAATGAGAATCTTTCTATTTTTGTTTTATTTAAACTTTCTGGTATAATTCTATGGCTGGTTTATGTTTTCTTACTAGTTTCAGTAGGATCCTCCACACACCTTACAGCACAAATCGTCTTTGAGCCTCTTCAAGTTCTGAATAGCCTGTGTGAAATGTGGTTTGTTTTTGTTCTCACTTTGCCCGCAGCAGAGGATGCGTGTAGAGCAGAACCGCGGTCATGCTATCCTGCATCCTCTGTTAATAAATGGTTAATTAGTGTGTGCTTATTTCCTAACCTGCACAAACAAGACCAAAATATTTCCCTTCAAACTCTGTCCTGGCTCCCATATAAATAGAAAGGGGGCTAATCATATCTTGCCTTCTCCGGTAAAGTGCTTGGAGAAATACGAGTGAACAGCATTTGTGCGTCTAAAGATGGTTATGTGGCAGCTGCCAACTCTCCTCCTCCGCTTCTTGTTTTCTATTGTCTGCTCATTAGTTTAAGGCTGCAAATAACCTCCGGAGCGCCTCTAAACAGAAACCAGAAATATTTTGTGAAATGACAGCTCTTTGCATATCTCTCCTGCTTTTGCAATATCCACATGTGAGCCAAGGCCTGTGACTGGCAAGGAATTTGGCCTGAAGGCTTGCAATTGAATGGGGAAATGCTAGGGAGGCATTGCATACATGACTTCTTATATCGTTGTACAAATGACCACAAGCCAAAGGTCTGTAATTCCAGGCTGTGCCTCGGCCCAGAGGTACAAGGCATCCTAAACCTGTGCAGACCAGACATTCATTTTGCAGTGTCTGATTTGCCTTTTTCTTTAGTAATTTGTCTGCTTTCTTTCCTCTTCTGCTGCTTCCTCTCTCTTGTAAAGTGATAGCCCGCTACCTTTTCAAGAGAATGACAGAAATCCCCTGAGAGCAGATTAGAGAGAGGAAAAGGGTGAAGAATGCAAGTGGAGGATTTCTTGGAAGATTGGCACTCGGGAAATGCTATTTTCCCCCTTTTCTTTTCTCTTAAGCCATTTATTGGGCTCTATGGTTGACAAGCTTCTGTGCATGTAAGGGAGGGAGGCAACATAATATATTTGCACATGCATGCTCGCTCTCTCTCTCTTGGGCCTTCAAGAGCATACCTACATATTCCTCACCCTGCCCAGCCTCCATTTCTAGACAGTCCCTGGAAATATGGGGGGCTCTTCCCACTTTTATGCTTTTGTGTCTGCACGTGAACCTTTCTCAGACAAGAAGAGTGCTGCTATTATCTGACTTTGCTTAAAACATTTTAATTTTTTTATATATATACAAAAATG
>NW_005842067.1:1135062-1138703 GCF_000455745.1 Alligator sinensis | reverse complement strand
ACTCTTTCCTCCACTAAGCTTAGGATCCTCATCTGAACTAGGCAGCTGGCCCTCTCTAATACTGGCCAGACTGAAGCCTCAGACCCAAGGCTTCTGAAATCTAGGGAAGCATTTTTGTAACCCAGTGCTTGGCTTGGGCCAGCGTCTAGTGTTCCCCATCTCTCATGGAAAGGGAAGTAACTTGCACCCTGTTCAGGGACACGCCTGGTGCAAAGGTAGCCCTTTCCCCAACCTGGCACAAGACTTTTGTCTGTGCATTCAGTGATGGTCTTGCCATGTATGGAAGCTCGAGTTGTTAGAGGAAGGGAAGTCAAGCCAGGAATTTGTCATTTTCCAGTTCTTTTGCTGCCAGGGGTATGGTTTTTTTCCTTCCCATTTTCTGCTCATTTCTCCCCTCCTCTCCCCTCTTCCTCTTTTTGGGGAATGCAGGGCTGGTTCATGACTTTGACATCAGATCCTGTGAGGTGTACAAGGTCAAGCAGTTATGTGCTTTGCTTATACTGAAGCCCAGACACTCTCCTGTGTCAGGCTGGCAGCTCGTGACTGCAAGGCAGAGCCACTGCTTTTTAGTGCATGGAGCCCTTGTAACATGCTGAATTACTCAAGCAAGTCATTTTAAAATTGCTTCATATGTGATGCAGAAGAACCCAAGGAAAACACTGACCCTGGCCAAACCCAAATTTATACTTGTGGTTTGTGGAGCTTGAGGGATCCATTTTTTGTTTAGTTAAAATGCATTTCAAAGGGATTTTTTTTTTTTTTTTTTAAAGAAATTCTTATTCTTGGTTTTTTAGGCAGGGAGGTGGAAGCAGTGAACATCACTGCAGCAGATGGAAGGCCCACAGCTTTGGCATTAAAAGCTGGGGTAGCTGACATCTGTGAATGGACAGAGGGTCCTAGAAGCATCTTGGGCAAACAGATGCACGTGGAGGTGATGCAGTTAGTGTCCCTTAGATCACTGGATGCATTCATATCAAAGACTTGTGCTAGTAATCAAGGCTGCAACATGTATACCAGGAAATGTAGGGGAGGTGTATAAAAGATGCTGGGCCTTGTTGGAAAAGTAGCTGGCTCTGGAGTCACTTCGCAGCTCTCAGATCTACTGTATAGGTCAGGGGTGGCCAAATTATTTCAGCTGGAGGGCCACTTAACAAGTTTTGGTAAGCTGTTGAGGCCTGCGCACACATAATCTTTTAGACAATATCATTTTAACAGATTATAGATAAAAACAAATCCTATACTAAAACCAAACATTTACTATATTAACTTATTTTATTTTTATTTAATAGATTTCATAGATTTCGTGGACATTAGGGCCAGAAGGGACCGCACAAGATCATCATGTCCAGCCCCCTGCCCAAGGGGCAGGAAGTCGGCTGGGGTCAAATGATCCTGGCAAGACAGGCATCCAAGCATGTTTTAAAGGTGTCCAGAGTAGGTGCTTGCACCATTTCTGAGGGGAGTCTATTCCAGACTTGGGAGACTTGGGTGGTAAAGAAGTTTTTCCTTATGCCCAGTCTAAAACAGTCTTCCAGCAGTTTGTGACCGTTAGACCTTGTCTTCCCTTGGGGTGCCCTTGTGAGCAGATGTTCTCCCAGTTCCTGATGCATATCCCCTTACACACTTATAGACTCCACCAAGTCCCCCCGAGCCTTCACTTCTCCAGGCTGAAGAGCCCCATGCCTCTCTGCCTCTCCTTGTAAGGCCTGTTCTCTTGTCCTCTAATTGCGGCTGTGGCTCTCCTCTGGACTCTCTCAAGCTTATTTCAAAAAATAATTTTTGTCCTGGTTTTTTTTTGGGGGGGGGTTGTTTGTTTGTTTGTTTTATTTGAGGAGTGTATATAGAGGCAATTGCTTAATAGCTCAAAATAAAGTCTTACTCTTGTATATTGTGGGGGTGGGGAGGGTGTGAGCATGTGTTGGGGGGTGAGTATGTGCAGGTGTGTGTGTGTGTGGGGGGGGTGCTGCCCGTGCACTAGGTCCTGGGAGCCAGCCACGGGTAGGAGAAGGAAGGATGGGAGGGAGGGAGGCAGCAGAGCTTGCCTAGGTGGTACAGGTGCAAGTGCGATCTGCACCCCTCCCCCTATCCGGCCCATGGCTGCCCCTGCAGTGCTCCACACAGGGCCAAGGCCCACCCCGGGCAGCCCACACCAAGCTCCTGCCTGTGCCCACCCCGTGCCTGCTGACAGCCTTGGCCCCAGCCAGTGTGTAAAGTGCGGCTGCTGCAGCTGCCCAGGTACTGCTCAGCTCCCCCTGCCTCCAGCAGCTTCTCCTCCTCCTGGCTCTGCCCCGGCACATGGAGCTTTGGCTACAGCTTCAGCTTCTGGCCACCTTCCGCCCACTCTGCCCACTTGTCACGATGAGCCACCTGCAGGTGGCTGAGTGGGTGGAAGGCAGCCTCACTGGGAAACTGTGCATGTTGGCTGGGGCTGAGGTGGTGCCATCGGTGGGCACAGGGCAGGTACAGGCAGGAACGGGCAGAGCTCTGCCCCATGCAGAGCACTGCGGGGGCAGCAGTGGATCAGATGCAATCAATTGCCTGGCCTTATTTTGCCCACCCCTTGTATAAGTTGATCTCCAAGAGAACTGGTTGTACCAAGTCCTAAGGCATTTAGTTTTGACTTGGTAATAACTCAGGAAAAAAAGTCTTATCAACATGAGTCAGAGGTATTTATCGAAGATGCTTCTCTGGTATCCATTAAAGAAGTATCTAAGCACCTCACAAACTTTAATGTGTTTATCCTTATAACACTTTGTAGAGTGTTATCGTCTGACCTTGAGGAATGGCAGCACAGAGAAACAGCAATTTCCAGGGTGCCACATGAAGTCAGTGGTTCAGACCCATCTCTCAAGTCTAGACTAGTGCCCTAAACACTGTCCTTCTTTTAAAGGAAATGGAAGGAGTCCTTGCAGAATGCAGACAGATGCACAGTGTGCATTCTCTTGTATCTTAGCTCCCAAATGCAGGACTCCAGCACACAGTATGTGGATTCTGAGAGTACAGTCACCAGAGAGTCCACGTAGTGCTGTGCTTGGTGTCATGCACAGAAAAAAGGACTCATTCTCTGGGCTGTATGAAGTTTGGCAGCTGTATGCAGGACTGAATGAGCATTCTCACCTGGTTTTGATCTACATCGGTCTCTCTCATCCATTGAATTTTACTTTGAGACAGAGATTTGAAATTCAGTCCAAATAGTCCTATTACCTATCTAGACTTGACTATGAAAATATCAGATGGAGTTAAAGGGACAGAAAGGCTCATCAGCTTGTGGTACCAGCTCTGTGCTCATCACCACACAGCCTGATCTTTCTGTTTACTCTGCCAAAATCCAATAGCATTTTAGATAATGTCACTGTGCCTAATATTGTATGAAACCTGGGACCAGCTAGGATTATCCGGCTGTCCTGCACATCAGGGTTACTCAAACACTAGATTAGCAGGAAACAACAGGAGACTCTCCAGTAGCTGTTAGTAGAATAGGGTCTAGGGCTAGGGATAGACGTTCAGAAAGCCTGAGCCTGAATTAATTCCATCTTTGCAGGTTAGTCTGACCTGGCTAGGCTAAATCAGTTTTGTAACCAGACAGACATCCCAGAAATTCAGGCACATGCCTGCAATAGCTCAGGCTAGAAGCTGGGGGG
>NW_005842067.1:1133629-1135052 GCF_000455745.1 Alligator sinensis | reverse complement strand
GCGCTAGAGCCCCCCTCCCTTCCCTTCCACGGGCTGAGCTGAGGGGAGCGTGGCCAGGCCCCGGCAGGACGCTGATTAGGGAGGCCCCCCCACCCCCCGTGCTTCTCAGGCGGCCCAGCAGGAAATGTTTATCACCCCTAACTCAGTGTTTATCATCCCATTAAGAAAACAACAGAGGGACATTACCAGCTACCTGTTGATTCTGGCTTTGTCCCGTGTGCCATAGCACGGAGGTAGCCAGCATGTGGTCTGCTAGCTAATGCTGAGCGGTGTCTGTGAGAGATGGGGGAATGCCCTGCTTAGTGGGGAGGGGGGGAGCAGAGGCCAGGTAGACACCTGCAGAGATGGCAGAGCTGCAGCCAGGGAGCAGAGAGGAGGGGTCACCCCTGCCGTGGAGCAGAGCGCCCTGTCCAGCGCAGAGAGCACGCCAGGATGCTGGGGGAGTCTGATTTAATTTAAACCAGCAAGGGGTCTGGGACAGACCTTGCATAAACCGGTTTGAGCCAAACCAGTTAAGTCTGATACTACATTCAACTAGGTTTATCTCAAACCAGGTTCAGCCATTCTCAGACTGGTTTATGTGCGCTGAACATCAGCTCTGCTACAGGTTCAAACCAGGTTCTGATAACTTAAACCAGTTTATGTGTAATGTCTGTCCCTAACCTAGGAGACAAACCTGAACAATTCTGCTCAGTCCAGTAGATGGCACTGCAGAAGCTGACTTACAGGCCTCTCCTCTGTGTGCTCTCCTCTCCACTCAGCAGAGCACACAAACACCAGCAAATTCTCCCTATGCCTGAAAAAAGGTGCTTGTGTCTGAAAGCTTGCAAAGAACAATTTTTCCAACTATTTAGTTGGTCTAATAAAAGATATCGCATCTTCCCAAAGACCCTTGTCTGCCTTGATATCATTCCACAGTATATTGCAAAACGTAGTATGCTTATTTTGCATATTGCAACTGAAAAAAGGAAGTGATGGCTGTATTTCACAATGGCTGCTGGCTTCACAAAGAAATCCTGCAAAATGACATTATTTCTGTGATTGCAATTCTGTTGAATTATGTATTTGGATGGAACCAAATTTGTGCTGTCCTCTTTCCTGATGACTAGGAAATCTAAAGGCAGATTCTGATTATCTTCACCCGTATAAGTCCAAAGTAACTCTGTTGAAGAGAATCGCTCTAGATTAAGCTGGGTATGTATGTATATCTACCAAAATATAGAATTCAATGCATCAAAGAATAGAGTTAAAATGCATCAAAGCAGCATGAAGATGTATGTCCTGGTTTGATTAAAACTGGATACAAGTTCCTCTGCAAGGTTTGCTCAGGGCTCCTAATGGGAATTTCATGCTCATGTTGATAAAAACGAAAAACAACAACAAAAAAAGACCCACCTAAATGTGATAAGAACATTTTGTTCAT
>NW_005842067.1:1068105-1133598 GCF_000455745.1 Alligator sinensis | reverse complement strand
CATTCCTGCATAGATCAAAGATAAGGAGCCGTAAAGGAACCCGTGAAGCACAAACCTCTGCAGAGCTGCCAGCAGCGTTCGCACAATAATAGCAAGGATGGTTCATTTAATCTTGTGTCATCCCACATATGTTGGGTTTACCCCAGTGGGATGGGATGTCCTAGAAAGTTACACACTGACATGTTTCAGGAAAAGCCATATAGAAAATAAACATGTGGGATAAATAAAGCACAGAGCAGGAAGCGATGGTTTACCAAAAAAAAAACCACAGGTGAGGTCAGGCGCAAAACCCTTCCTCTCCCCCTCTTGGAGACGGTTGGCTCTGACATCATTAGAATTGCTCAATAAGGACCTCCAAGTGGAGTAGTTTCTTTTGGACTTTGCCCAGCCCTGTACCCATTAGGGAAGTGGTGACCTACTTTTTTTTTCCCTTTATTGAAGAAATCCTTTTGCAGCTAGTTGTGTGGCCTCCATTCGTCTGTGCACCGACTGCAGCCTTTGCCATTCTAGCTGGCCTAATCCTTCTCAATTCCAGGCCAGCAGCTTCACTGGTAGCCAGAAACGATGGCTCATTTTAGCATTTAGCAATGATGTGGTAAACACTGATCGATGACAAGGCCACATAGAACTTTTTTCCATCTCAATTTTTCTCTTTGGTTTCCTCTTTTTAATTCTGTTTTCTTTTGAGACCTGTTTATTAACAATTTTAATACTATGGGTGACCCCCGGATCAAAGTTTTATTAAAACAATTAAATACATTTCATTTAGAGCCAGGGTAGTCTACACACAGAAATTGCACCAGATTAACCAAATCTGTTTCTAAAGGGATTTAATTAAATCTGTCTAACATTCTTGTGTGGACTACCTTAAATTGGTTTGAACGTCATAAATATCCATTTAGCCTTATTTAGGAAAGCCTTCTTTACAGGCTTGGATTCAAATGGCTTTGAATCAAAGTTGAACTTGACCTGAGAAGCATGGGACTATGCTTCTCTAAAGTCTGAGGCAATACATTTGGATCAAAAGTTGGCCGTTTCTGGTCAGACAAAAGAAATCTAGTCATTCAGTGTTTTATATAATTCAGTAAGGTTGTGCTGGAAAAATCCATCCTCTCTCTATATGTCTCTAAGCATTTTCTAGTGCATATTGCAAAAATAAAAATCAAATAGTTTTTGGAAAGGATTACATTCAAATACTGAGTCTCTGAACATGGATCTGCGTGTTGTAATCTGTCTAACAGGTGCATGTTTTCCTGGTTTATCTCTCCTAATCTCTCTTGAGAAATGCTTCACTGGTTGTTTACATGGTGTTGACAATGCTGGCTCTACCTCCCCAGAGCACAGAAAAAACCAAACTGCCTGTTGTTAACCTCTTGGACTTTGTTCAGATTGCAGGAATACCTGGTTTGGCAATTTAGTGATTACTGGTCCCTGGAATGATTTTGAAGTACGGCATATTTTTGCATCCGCAATGAAATACTTGATATGAAGAGTTAAAGCTATGTGTGCTTAGAGCCTTCTCGCTTCTTGGTGGTTTCCCAAATGAATAGGGCACACAAAATACATTTGTATAACATTTACCAATTGTGCACACAAACTATACGTGTGTGCGCATGTGTGTGTGTACAAGATACGTGTGTGCACATGGGGTGGGTTTCACAAGGAAGAGTTTTTCACAAGTGACAAAATCATGCAGGAGTAATGCAGACTGAATGTGAATTGGGCCCCCAGAAGTTACCACAGCCTTCTTGGTGTGGAACTCTGTTATCATCTTTTTCTTATTCATTTCCTTTTTTATTTTCCTGATTAAAATCAACAGTTAACACAGGCAAAGACATTTAAAAACCCACAGTAAATACTATACACTGCCATAAATGCAAGCCATAAACTCAGACTAATTTGGCACTGAGTTAAGTCGTAAAGGATAAATGTGCTTTATAGCCACATTCAGGATGTAGATATAATGGATAAATAAAAACATACCCAGATTCATGGAAGCAGTCAGTTAAGGCCCAGGAGAATTGTATTTTCATGCAGGCAAACCATGACTATTGCAAATCACTGTTAAGACAAAGGAGAAAAGCCTGAGTTAAATGCATGCCAAAGGAAGGAAATGGGAGGTGAAGTTGCTGGTGGGAAAAGTTTATTAGTGGTTTAAATCTAATGTAAAGAGTCCCCACATTTATCATAAAAAGTGTAATTTCTTCTCTGTCCTTCATGGCATTGCAAGGAATGTACGTTAGAGGATGAGACGATGTGGGACATCCATTCATTCTTCAGGGGTCAAAACTTGGCATCTTTTCACATACATTCTCCTAGGGGCATGTGCAGTAGCAGTACAAAACTAAAGCCTGGACTGTCTGTGATTCATCAGTTAGGCTGGAGACCTTAACCCTTTGAAGACCGTAAATGCGTTTTGTCCTATATGAAATTATAAGGTTGAGGGACAAAATACAAAGGATTAAATATACATGCTGTGCCAATCCCGTCTCACTCTAATCATCTTGATTGTAGGTGAGTGCAACAGTTTTTCTCCTGAACGAGTGGTTATATGATGTGATCTGGTTATTGTCTCTTGCTATGGTATTTTCTTTTGTTTTTTACCATTTTTTTCCTATGAGACATTCAGAGACTGAAATTCTTGCGCCCCTCTAAGTGTCTCTTCCGTGACCCGCAAATGTGATTAAGCTGACAAACAATAGAACCAGCCCCTTTAACCACCCAGCCTGCCTGAAGAACAGAGAGAGGTACAGAAACATAGAGCTCCTGGGCCAAAACCCGCTCTACAGCAGCCCTGGTTGGCACCACTGAGTTTAGTGGAGTGGTGCCAATTCAGATCAGTGGTGACATTGTCATTTATTTCCCAAGGAAGGAGCTGATTGTCAGAGAATTTCACCTGCAGCTGCTGCCCCCTGCTCTGCAGCTGCCCCTCACTCCTGACCTGTACCCTCTGCCCCTGCTGCCCATGCAGCTCCCATGCACGCACACACACACTGTGTTTCTTACCTGGGAGTTTGCCAGGGCCCACATGCAGTGCACGTGATCCCTGACAGCCAGTCACGTTGCCTTCTGCTCCCAGCCCCAAGCAGTCCCAAGCTGCTAGTCCCTGGGAAAGCAGAGGAGGGGAAAAACCCGGACATTTGCTTGCATTTTAAAAACCCACCCAGACATGAGGACAGGGGGCCAAAAAATAGGACATGTCTGGGAAAACCTGGACATATGGTAACCCTAATAGAAACTTGGTGAGATGTCAGGCTAAAAAGGACCTTGAGAGGTCATCTAGCCAACCTCTTGAGCCAGGATCATCCCTATCCAAACCATCCTATACCAATTCATTGTGTCACCTATTAGGAAACCTACACGGTCATCTTACAAACTGCAACCTGACACAAGACTCCTCACAAGCTTAAAGTTTAAGGTTTTTATTGAATCTGGACTTGGGAGAGGGAGAGATGCCTAGAGCAAGCAGTAGGCACATGCCATTGATTGGTCGGCAGTGGCAGCCATTGCAGTCTGGAAGGCTGAGATTTTTGGATATGTTCTGGTGCAGGGCTGGTGACCACTTACACTGTCTTAGGCTGGGTGGCAACTCCTTCCATGTCTAGTTTATCCAGGCTTGTGGGCTGGGTGCTACAGTTGGGAGCTGTGCCCTTAGCTTGTCAACAGTCATTGCAAAATGTCTTCCTTCACTGTGTGTGGAATAACTCTGGTCCAGTGCCATAGAAGAGAGCACCGGCACCATTGTGTGCGCATCCAGGCGAGTGCGGATGTTTGTTTCCCCGGGGATGAGTAGCAGTGGCACAAGGTGTACCACTGCTACTTGTCTTCGGGGAACACCTGTGCCACGTGTGCTCTAGCATGGGGCAGGTTACCCTGGGTGAGGTAGAGGAGGCTGGGGCCAGCAACTGTCCCTTACCTGGGGTCCTGGTGATCTCGTGGGGCTGCAGCCATGGCAGGAAGCCTGGCTGGCAGCTGGAGTGTGGCCCTAGCCAGCCAGGCTCTGGTTTAGGGTGGTACATGCTGCTACCATGTGTGCTGCCCTGCCTTTTTTTTGTCGTGCGGGGAACACCTGCATGTGTGGTGCGTGGTGCCACATACCCTACGTCCGCGCTCGTTTGGATGCGTCCTGCGAGAGGAAAGGTGCTACCCAGAGCGGGCAGTCAGGCTTGCTGGGCTCTGTGTGACGTCTTGGCCAGTCTCAGCTACTGACACTGGGCTGTGTATTTGCCCCCTTTATAAAACTGGGTGACATCAAGTCAAGTGTAGGTGAATAATGCATTCACTCCTTCACCAGGGCCTGGTGAGTAAATAGGGTAACATTTGTAAAGCACTTTGAGCTCCTTAGAGGGCAATTGCTTGAGGAGAGCAAAGTATTCCTATTATAAGTGACAAGTGTGTAGGGGGAGGTGCATTGTACTTTGGCCACCCAGTGAGGACTGTAAATATTTCTTCTCTGGATCAGCTCTCGGGTTCCCGTGAGTGCAGGGTAGGCTGTAATTTCACCTAGCGGAGCCTTTCCGGGGCACCTTTATGCTGGGATGAATCTGGGCCCACTGGCCCAGCACAGCAGATGGAAACTCAAAAGGGGAAGTTCTGGGGATTGGAACATACCCATGAAGCCTCAACACCTGAAAAATATTGACTGTTTCTTTTTATAAGCTAATATTCCAAACTCCTTGTGAAAGTCAACTCCTAAGCCTCAGACGTCCAGGACAGAGGAAGCAAGGAAGGAGCCTGCTGCCAGCAGCCTCAGTGGACCCAAGACATTTTTTTAATAACATCCAGATGGATCCACAGAAATTGTTAGCATCTCGGGGAGAAAAAAAATATTCAGCTGCAGGATAAATGAGATTCAAGCAGTTTAGTAAGGGCAGCTTGGAGGAGAAGCCTGTAGCTGGGAGTCCCGAGAGGCCAAGGATCCGTCTGAAATATAAAACGTGGTGGTGGGAGGACTGCTTCCTAAGCAAAACCTGGAGGAAAGGTGGTGCAGAGTCCTGACAGCTTCCACTGGGAGCCAAGAGCCTGGCTGAGAGCAGCTTTCTGCTGAGGAGTGATTTAACAGAGCTCCTTCTTCCTAAATGAGACCCATGTTTATGAATTCCCTTTGAATCTAGCATCCAGTTTTATTTATGAGTCAAGTTTAGCAGGTTGGCTCTGTGTATCTGTGGATGTTTGACTTCCCCCTCTCTCCCCTGAGAGAAAGGAAATGGAAGTGTGTCTCTCTCTTTTTTTTTTTTTTTTTTTGCTGGATTGTAGATTTCTGCAAATAAATCACTTATCTGGAAGGGACAATTCCAGGCTTATTCTAAACTTATTCAGTATTTGTCCAGAGTCCTGATTAGCCTGCTTGCTTGGGGATTGACGGAAAGCCCATTGAAGTCAATTGGAGTCCATTGACATCAATGGGTTTTGCATCAGACCCTCAATCAACGGAAGCAGGATTCAGAATCATGACCTTGTTTGATGGTGACAGCAGGGGGACTCTGGAGGGGGTGGGAAGGTGAAGGCGGGGGAAGGAAAACATTCTGCTCTTGGGTGACAAATGCATGCAGGCTTGAATTGGGAAATGGGGAGAAGAAGGATATGAATGGCAGAGGATTCATATCCTGGAAATTCCACCATGAAATGCCTTGGGAATTTGATGTGATAAATATATTTATGCATATTTTTGCTCACAGTCCGCCTAATGTGGGAAGCAGAATTTCCTGAAACAAACAAGGTTAGCAAAGAATGGGAAGCCGCGAGAGCCAGGAGCAGCCATGGAGCATTAAGCAGGTAAACCCATTACAGGGGACTGTCTCTTTCCGCTGGGATTACACTGACATTTAAGCCTTAGCTTCCTGATCCTCAGTGCTGAGTGTCTTCGGAGATGTGTAATGGCTATTAGCAGCGAATCCTCCTTCCTTCCTCCTTGGGGACTCGGATCTGAAAGCTGTGATGAGCATCTGAGTGTGAAGTGGTGGCAGAAATTGCCATAGGCCAACCTAACTAGCCAGAACGAATCTGCATGCGCATGAAAATGGCACAGATAAGATGATTCATGACACTGAGGGCATTGCAATTAGAGGTGTGACAGCCGCTCACATGGGCATACTCAGGTTAGCTCAGGGACCAGTCACAGCAAGGGCCCTGGCTAGTCCTCACTGAACCCTGTGCCGCGATAGCTGCATTGCTATGGTTACCCAGGCTAGCTGGAGCAGGCCTACACAAACCAGTCACACTTCACACAACAGTGTGGATTTGCCCCGAGGCTAATGGTCTATTTTTTAAGTTGTGCACAGTATGAGGTTTTACCTGGAACACCCAAGCTACATATCACATATAATGATGGAATGAAGAGTGTTGTGCACGGTCAAACCCAGTGCTTTGAAGAAGCAATTTGCTTGCGGTACCCTGGTAAGATTGTGTCCATTTTGCAGACAGGGAAAACTGAGAATTACACTTCCAGTTTCCTTGACCTTCATGGCTCCTGAGCACTTAGAGCTCCCCTTGAAGTTGGAAAGAGCTGCAGTTCAAATGCCATTAAGAATTAAGCTCTCACGGTTTCCCCATTGGCCACCCAGCAGGTCAGTTGCAAAACCAGGGTCCACTCTCCTTCCTTGTCCCTTGTGATAACCACTAAGATTATAGCTTCTATCAACGCAAATTTGCATTCATTTCCAGCAGTGGGATATATTGTAATCATTGCAGGAAATGCCCAGCAGACAGATCCCTTGGTGACCTGGTTTACTGACCACAAACTACTATGCTGCTAGAACTGACCTACTGTTCCCCACCTCAGTTCCACCAACCATGACCCCTATCGTCTCTCCCTGTGTGTGTGTGTGTGTGTGTGTTCTCCAGGGTTTCCAAAATGCTGACCACAGGAAAACAACGGAAACCCAAACTTTTCTTTTGCCTTGGTTTCTATCAGTTCCCAGAGCTAAATAACAGACTTATTTTGGGCTCCCTCACCTCTGTTGTTTTCAGGCTTTTTTTGGCCCTCTGTGTTCTGTCGCCTGGCTGAAGGCAGCCTTCTAGGGATAAAAGCAAACGGGAGAAAAAGCCTTTAGCATCCGTGGGAAGAATTTTTCCCTTGTGTTCATTCTTCCCTAAGTCTTGCCCTGTCCTTTCTGGGCATCTTTGCTCCTTTCCTTGTGTCTTCCTGTTCTTTCTCCCTAGTAGATGTGTGCTGATCACTCTTGATAGATCTTTCTGCTTAGGGGTTGGTTTTGGAGAGACCAGTGGGGACTTCTATGCTGGTGTTGGCGGCATGAAGTCTGTGAGCAGGGAAAGCAGCAATCAAGAATCCGTGGTGCTGAGTGACAGAAAATCATTTTTGAAAAAGCCACTGTCCCCAAGCCCCAGCTGAACCAAAGGATTTCTGCTGTGCCTTGAAGGGCACCTGGGAAATGTGCATATGCCATTAAAGAGCCGTGAGCAGCTGACAAGACAAGCATTGTCTTAATGAATGAATTTCAAGCTGCGGGGATGTCAGCCAGCGGGTCATGGGGAAAGGCTGGATGAAGGTGCAGTTCATAGATTTCATAGACGTTAGGGCTGGAAGGGACTCTGAGCAGCAGGACTCTGAGCTCCTCTTATGACTTATCTCATTTCCCTTCCACCAAAATATTTCTTATTACATCCCTTCCTATACAGAGCAATAGTTGCACTGGCTGCTCTTTTTTCCATGTTCCCCATGGATCCCTCCCCTTGAAGGGTTAAAACATCCCTTTAGACTGTCCTGTTTCCAATTTCCCTTCAAACTCCCTCTCTTCCATTTGCAGTCCAGATGCAGCTTCAAGGCCTTTTATTTTGGTTTCTGCTTGTGGGCATCAAAGGTACCGATGGCGGTCCTGAAGGAGCATGCATGCAGTTTCCTTTTCCAGTCCCGTTTGCCCGCTTCTCAGTCTCCTGATTGTTTCTGAGCTCTGGGATTTCCTCTCTGATCAGAGGTGCCTCCTGGACGTGCAGTTTGCCCAGGAGCGGGGGCATTTCCTTTGGAGAATGTATGAGATAAAAAGGCTGTTGAGAAGGAAGCCCTCTGTTTGCGCACCTCGAGGCTTAGTGCAGGTGGGAAACCTTGCAGCCTAAACTTCCTCCAGCTGCTGTGTCTTAGAGGTAAGGAGCACCCTCTTCTGGGCTAAATCCAAAGGCCTCTGGTGGACGAGGGACAGTTCTCACAACAATACCAACTAAAAGCTGCATCTCCCACATTGCAAGTGTGCCTCAGCACTGCCCCCTCCTGGACTCTCTGACTCCTTTTCAGATTCTGACTCTGATTTTCTGAACTTTAATTTAAAGTTAAATTAGGTTGTTGCCAAAGAGGACAACATTTTCACTTGTGTCTAAGAACTGACCTTTTTTGAGGGCGGGAGGGAGTGGGGTTTGCATGCAACAAACAGGAACTAGACAGAAGGCCGGTTAGAGATGCACCGATTCAATCAGAGAAACAGGAACCTGGTATCTGACAAGCCATACTCAGCCCTGAACACACTTTACATAGTTACTTTCTTGAGCTGATGCATTTTTAGCCTTGTCAAGGTCATTTCCGTACTGGTTTGACCGCTCGCATCGTGAAACAGAATATGACACAGAAATGGGGACATGAGCCAGGTCTGCACAACCTGCTGTCCTCTTCACCTTTGTCAGGCCAGGCCCAAGAACTGGGTGACTTGAATCGGTCTTTTTTCCATTTGTCAAGCAGTCTGGTGACGATGTTCCCCCCAATAAGCAATGCACTGGGTCAAAATGGAGCCCTACTGGGATGCTGCTGAGATCACTGAAATTGTACAAAGGGTAAATCTGGCCTCTCCATGGAAAAAGTGACAGGTATTTCTAGGTGGTGTTTATGAAGGGGAGTTGCTCAGCATTACAAAGGTTCCCTTTTGTTCCCTGGGTTTACATGGTGGCATTAATAAATGGCATTAGCATTATGCTGCATGTCATGAGTGAATGTTGTTTTCCTTTGTGATTTGGGAGCACGTAACATTTGAATGCCATTCTGTCGTGACAGGGAGGATGCTGAGCATGAGGTGGCATTCAGCTTGTGCCCTTCATACGGGCAAGTGGAAAATCAGGTGGAGAAGGTGAGAGCATAACAAGGAGGCTGTCTACATTGCATGCCGTGTCTCTTTGTGCCCTTACTCCTCTGGGTGGATTGGCCCAGCCCTTGAGAGAAGAGAGTAAATGCTGCAGCCTCTGAAGCAATGTTCATAATGACCATGCATTAAAACAACCCTGATGTTATAATGACCACATACACAATAGGAAGCCCTGCTTGATACTTGCCTTTAGAAACACTGCCCTTTACACTACCCTCAGTACAGGACCACAGCTTGGGGCCTGAACACATTTCTCTGTGGTCCTTGCAGCCTATGGACATGCAGGGGCATCATAGCATAGTAGAGCACACACATTAGAGAGCAGCTGGTGTGACATTTGATTTGCATCCACGTTTCGGGCCGTACTCTGAGCCGTGCCCAGCAAGGGGCTGTGTCGTCAAACCTTGTCTGCTCAGTGTCATTTTGCAAAGCAGCTTGTGGGATGTGGCGTTATGTGCATTAAGTATGGCATCCCATGTGCACGGACAGGGATGCCCTGTGCTCTGGAAGGATTGGGCTGCTGCTCCTTATCTTGCAGGCACCAGGCAGGAGTCTGGATTAAGGAATATGGCCCCTGAACTCTAATATTCCTATCCAGCTCTGACTGGTTCAGACAAAGTTAGGGCAAAACCCCTGGGACCCTGGCCCCATGGACACAAGATGCCACCTCAAGGCTGGGATTGGGCTGGTGAGGGGCCTGGCATGCGCTGCTAGCTGGGCCATTTAATAGAGTGCAAGACTAGGGAGGAGACGTGCCTTCTGCAGCCCCACAGGCTATGGCATGATGTGGCCAGATGGGAAGTGGGAATCGGGTGACAGCTCCGAGTCCTCAGCTGGCTGGGGGGGGTGCGGAAATGCTTTTGTGATAGAGCTAGTCCCCATCTCGTCTTAATCCTCCCCTGCTTGCAGTCAGGAAGCTCACAAAAGCCCTAGAAGAGATTCATTCCCATTTGCCATATGGAGCTCTCCAGTCCCAAGGTAAAAGTAACTGAAGAATAATTTGAAAGAAAGCTGTTTCCTCCTCTGGCTGGCTGAAGCTGTGAGTTAATCAATCAGAGGGGAAGCACAGCACATGGCGGGTCACTTCCATCCCCCTAAGACTGACACACACTTGTCAGCCTGTTTTATGACAGCAGCATCCTGATAGCATTCATGCCTTGAATTCCTGCCTTGCCTCCAAATGCTCTCAGTCCAGAGAAAGCTGCTCCCCTCTCCCTCCCCCACCTCTGGTCGTTACAGTTAATAGCTCCCTTCCTGCCCCTGACGGCACCCTAGGGCAGGAGCCACTTCCTAAATCACTTTGAATGGGTTTCAAGTGCTAGGGCCCTTTGGAGAGGGATGGCTTTTCAGCCCCGTGCCCTGCAGAGCGGTAACGGTTTAAAGCACAATGCTGCAAGCTGCTTGTGAAAGCTTGGAGGTCGCATCTAGGCAGTTCAGAGCCTCTCTCCCATGTGACCTGCTTGCCAAACAGATGCGCTTTCTTCCCCCCTCAGGCCTTTCATCTTCCTCACTTATTTCCCTCCTAAAGCTGAGGGATAGTTCAGGAAAAATCATAGTACCTTCCCTTCTTCCTAATCCCAGCCTTTCTCTGGGGGGTTGAGCTGTTCAATTCAGCTTTTTGCACTTTCCAGCTCCCATGGCAATATATTGCTACTTTGCTCTTGGTGTTTTCCAGCCGCAAAAATAGACAAGCAAGCTTCTCCCCATTTTCCAGGCAGGGAAGCTGAGGTGCAGAGTGGGGCATTGCCCAAGGTCTTTATGCTGACCTAAGTGGCAGAGCTGGGAAGAGACCCCAGCCACTGTTCCAGTCTTCTAGCTCCAGGATGGACCCCTCTCTGCTGCTCTGGGTGCTGAGCATCTGGTTGAGGTCGTTCTCATTGCTTCTGTTTTCAAAGCTTCCTCCTGTGGCAGGGGGAGCAGAATTTAATGAAGTGACTTTAAGGAAGACAGCTCTTCAGTTCCTTATCTAGAGGGGCTGACACCTCCAGAAAGTAAAATCTCCGTCCATCCCTTAAGTCCTGTCTATGGGGCTGATGTGTTGAGATCAGCAAGGGGAGGCTGAGGTAGCCATGGGATCAAGCAGGGACAGTTAGATGGAAATAAACTGTGTACACAAAGGTGTATTATTTTTAAGGGAATTTTATCTCTGAGTGGTCTGTCTAGCTAAACAGACCTTCGTTATCAGCCCGCTGGTACCTGCTGGTGAGAACCCAGCCACAAATCCTGACATCTCACCCTTCTTTTACCATTCATGGACATGCTCGTGTTGTACACATGGGAACATATGGGAGCCGTTAGCCCCAGATTTACATTCTTTCCTAACAAATGGCAGCACTTCAGAAAGTTGTTTATTTAATGTAAAGTGCAATACTTTAAAAAAATACTTCCAGCCCCTCCAGCACACTGGCTTGTGTGACTTTTCATGCCCTTCTTCCTGGTGCAGGATAAACATTGAACATGAACTGGCAGCAGGATTTCAAACCTCCAGAAAGCCACCAAGGGCCAAACAGACTCAGGAGCTAATCAGTTTTAAAGCCCTTTGCCAGCGCCTGGTTTGCTTGGGTTGATGGTTTGTCGTTTGAGATTTGTTACGTGGTGAGATCTCACTGTGAGAGATGATCAGATCCTGCTGGCAGTGCTTCTGCCTTTGGGTTCTTCTTTTCCCTCCCCCTTTCCTTCTCCAGTTGTGCAGTGATTATGACAGTCCTGAAAGCAGGGATGTGATTAGCTCAGCTTCAGCTAGTGATGGGTGTGAGCAAGTGCTGTACTCGTTTCTCCTCGCATCAGTGGCCTGACCTGTATCCCCCTGGCAGCTGTAGACCAGAGCCTTTCCTGAGCTGAGGCTCTCAGTTGAGCTAAATCACTTTAACACAGCGGACTAAAAATGTTAAAGTTCCCTTCCAGGGGGAGTACTGGGCAGCTCAGGCAGTTAGTTTGGACTGGAGACAGTGAGGATGGAAACAGCACATGTGAGCTAGAGCCCCCAGAAGTCCTTTTCCCTAAGGGCCCTTTCAAGCATGCACAGCACCTTGCTTGTACTACAGTGACTGCGACTGCAAATTCCCCATCCGCCACTACCTCACCACAAGGACCTGGTGCTGCCTTTGGATACTCTTGTTCCTGCCACTCCTCACTTCCAAACTTACTTTGTCCAGATTCTGCAGCTTCTTCATGTCCAATGCTTGCATTTGTACCCTGGTTCATTCCTCTTACCTGCCTGATGTGGCCCTGATACATCCCAGAAAGGATGTGCGTCTCCCCTGTTTGTAACAATTGTAGCAAAGCCTTCAAGGACCCTTGCATTCTGCTTCAGAAGGCAAGAAATAGAGCCACCAAGAGGTTTGGGAGCCCTGGGTCAAGATGGGAGGCAGGAGGAGAGGAAAAATACAACTGTGGATGCCTCTGTAGGCTTTGCTCTGGAAGCTGTTGTGTATGAATGCCAGGGAACAAATCTAAGGCTTTGTGTTGGGGGAGGATGTCTGTGATACTGCAGGAGAAACCTTAAAATGGAATTGTCATTATGGTGACTAGCTGACACCGTGATCAATGGGGTGCGATTGGCGTCATCCTTCATCATCGTGAAAACTGGATTCAGAGAAATAAAATAGCCCCAAAGGCTAATATTGTACCTGCAAAACCCATTAGATGTCCATATACTACACAGATATCTTTCACAGGTAGTTATGGGGCTGGTAAGGCTCTCAAGGTCTCCATAGGAAGCACTTGCTGGTTTTCCCCCATATGACCAGGTAGTATTCTAGCCCTGGGTTTCTTCGTTTTCATAATGTGTTTCAAAGGAGTTGGGAACTTATAATCTGGACAATTTAAATCATGCAGGTTGACGGGAGCTTGTGTACCGTCTGTCAGCGGTGGTTTTGGCTGGAATCTGGCTCCTGCTAGTTCTGCTCAGACCCCAGAGGTTGGGTAGCATTTTACACAGCAGTGCGGGTCCTACCAAATTAGATGCACAGGTAATTGTAGCTTGAGAACTGACTCGAATATTAGAGCCTGCTTTGTCAAGACAGGCTGCCGGGGAGGCACCAGGCACCACTATCCTATACAGGTTTCCCTCGCTTTATGTGGGTTCTGTATGTGCGAATTTGCTCTTATGGTGATGATCCTTCTTATACCAATAATTTGTTAAGTGCAAGGTAAATTCACTCATGCGATCGGTGTTTCACCCATAGGCTATAATGGGGAAGGTCAAAACAGCCTATAACGTTATCATTTCTGGCCAGATTTGGATGAAACGGGCAGAAATGGTAGCCCCTTCTGAGGGCATGATGCGTGCCAAGTTTCAAGAAGATAGGTGCAGGGGGGTCGGAGAAACTGCACCACAAAAGCTTGAGAGCCAAACTTGTGTCATGTGTATGTGTTGAGCCACAGTGGGGTCAAAACTACAGGAATGCTAGCCCCTGCTGAGGTCACAGAGCCTGCCACGTTTCAAGGAGATAGGTGCAGGGGGTTTGGAGAAACTGCACCCCAAAATACTAAAGCAAAACTCATGTCACTCATGTATGTGTTAAGCCACAGCAGGGTCAAAACTGCAGGGGTAGTAGCCCCTGGTGAGGCCACAAAGCCTGCCAAGTTTCAAGGAGATAAGTGCAGGGGTTTGGGGGAAACTGCACCTCAAGCTGCGGACAGGCCAAACTCATGACATGGGTGACACTGTGTGTGTTAAGGCACAGCAGGGTGAAAGCTGCAGGGATGGTGGCCCCTGCTGTGGCCACGAAGCCTGCCGGCTGTCGAGGAGATCAGTGCGGGGGGGGTTCTGGGGCCCTGCACCCCTAGCCACTGACAGGCAAAACTCGTGCCATGGGTGCTTGTGCAACTGTGTCTGTCTTGGGGCAGTTTCCCCAAACTCCCTGCACCTATCTCCTTGAAACTTGGCAGACTTTGTGGCCTCAGCAGGGGCTAGCAAGCCTGCAGTTTTGACCCCAGTGTGTCTTAACACATACATGGGACACAAGTTTTATTTTCAGGATTTTGGGGCACAGCTTCTCTGAACTCCCTGCACCTATCTCTTTGAATCCATGGCAGGCTTTGTTTCCTCAGCAGGGCTTAGCATCCCTGTAGTTTTGACCCTGCTGTGGCTTAACACATACATGTGACATGAATTTTGCTCTCAAGATTTTGGGGTGCAGTTTCTCCAACCCCCCTGCACCTATCTTCTTGAAACTTGGCACGCATCATGCCCTTAGAAGGAGCTACCATTTCTGCAAGTTTCATTCAAATCCGTCTAGAAATTACAAAGTTATAGGCTGTTTTGACCTTCCCCATTATAGCCCATGGGTGAAACGGCGAAACAGTGTCGAAACGGCAAAATGTTTCAACTTGCCTCGTTTCATTTTGAGGCTGTTTCGATGATATCTTTTTCGTTTCGATTTTGCTGTTTCGACCTTGAAACAGGTCAAAACAGCGTCGAAACAAAACTGGTGGTGAAATTTCGCACAGCCCTAGTGTACATCCCCTAGGCCACTCAGGGAATACTCAGCTACAGGCCACAGTAAATGTTCTCTATTCCCTCTCTGCTTTATGTTTTCCCCACCAGCCTCAGCTCCCAATATTCAGTGGGGTTTGGGTCTCTGTTTATATTTCTTTCTCAGTTTCTTATTGCACAGAGAGAAGCTCCCACGTTCTGGGAACTTATTCCACAAGCAATGAGAGGCTTCAAGAATCCTCCTTCATCCTGTGTTGCCGCTGCTTAGCACACGTCTCACGGCTATCTGTCTGTGAACCTGGAGCATCTCCATTCCATTATGGACTGGTGCAGGCATGAGCCAAACCCAGCAACACACCAGTGAGGCTGCACTGGGGCTTTCTTCTGCAGACCTTTTTGAGTCCTTGGTCTCTGGCATGCCTGAGAGTTATTACTGGGGATGACCCTGGAGTGGTGGTGGGGTATACTCAGCCATCCTAGCCAGGACACACTGTTGCTGCAGTGTAGACATGCTCTTAGGTGCCAAAGACATGCCTAACAGCTGATCGAGGCATGTCATACCCTCAGAAAACCACTCTGGGGCTACTTAGTCCTGGAAACACCTGAAGTTCAGAGGCACCTACGTTTCTGTCATTCAAGTTCCTTGGGTTTATCCAGTTTGACTTCTAGACATGCCCAGAAGCACTGATCAGCTCAGCACTTCTCTGACCTTAGTAGAGCCTGACTCTGACAGGAACCATCAATGCAGAATTCCCTACCAAGCTCATCTGTGAGACCCCGTCTATTTTCTCATTACGTCTAATGGGCTTCACCCAGAGGATGACTAGACAAGGTGGTGCCTGACATCCTTTCATCTGGAACTCAGAGCTTAGAGCAGTCGCATGGGAGATGAGAGACCTCATTGCTTGGGGTGATTTGAACCAGTATCTCCCCCTACCCCCCCTTTCCTATGGGTAATATAGACTATTCTTTGCTGGAGAGTCTCTCTCTCTCCTATTGGAGCCATTCCATTTTGCATAGAATTCATAGCTTTATTTGGACCAGAGAGAGCGTGCTGGTCTCTATAGCTACTGGTCAAAGCAGTTGCTCAGAGAGATGGGTTTCAGTCCCTATGTCAGTGAATCATAGAAAATGAGGGTTGGGGGAGACCTCAGGAGGTCACATCTAATCCAACCCCTGCGCAAAGCAGGACAATTCCCAACTAGATCATTCCAACCAGGGCTTTGTCAAGCCAGGCCTTAAAAACCTCCAAGGATGGAGACTTCCCTATTTTATATTAAGTATGCACTAGAGCAGGGGTTCATACCTAGATAGGACCTCTGGCCACTGTCCTACTCACTCACTCTTGCTGCCTCTCTATCCCAACGACTATTTAATTTCCATCAGGCACCAGGGGGAACTGAAGCCAGGCCTCTCCCATCCTGGGTAGAGGCTCTTACCGCTGATCTAGCCAATAAAAGGGCCGGGGGTGAGAGGAGGAGTGGGATGTAGTATTTCCCCACCTCACCCCCATCCTTCTATTGTTAGTCCCTCGCCCGGGCGCTCTGTATTTCCCTATCGGCTTTGTCATCTTTTTTCTTGGATTTACAATCCTAAACATCTTCTAATAAAAGTCAATCTGTTCTTTTTTGGCCATCCTTGGAAAGAAAAGACAGACCTTTCCTGAGTTTGTGGAAGAGAGGGTTTAGGCACTCAGCGTCATGAGATGGCACTGGGTTGTGAATCCTGAGTGGAGGGAAGCACCTTCCCGAGTAATGTGCCTGTATTCCAGGCAGAGATGGAGCATAAGACATACCCGTGTCCTCAATGTTTCCTGTGGGGAGCATGGCACTGTTGGAAGCTCTCTGTTCAGCATACTGGCTTTTATAAATCCTGTTCTTGGGTATCTATATCTTTCCCAGCATTGCATTGTCAGCCTGGGCACTTACTTTAGATGTTGTGAATTCAGCTGAGTTCCCACATCCCCTTTGTGATCTAGCCCCTTGTCCCTGACTGACAGAGATTTAAGTTTATCTTCCTCCTGAGTAGACTTCAGATCCCTTTCTCCTTTACGACATTGTCCTGCTCACCCTCTGTTTTCTCTATATCAAGATCTTTGGAGTGTAATAAGGTTATTCAATCATGTAAGCCATACTTTTGTCAATTCCCCTGCCACACTAAGGAGAAAACTCTCTCAGTTGCGTGTAACTTCAGTTAGCAATGCCATCTCTGCTTGTTCATCCATCTGCAGCAATTAATGTAGCTGTCATGGGGAATATTTTTCAGGGGAAGTGTTGACATCCGTCCCCGCCAGTTGAGCATTAAGAATATATGTGAGGTGGTAATTTCTGGGCATCATATATCTAATGAAAGGAACACCCAGAGATTAATGAGGTGCTGGAAGACAGCAGAACTAAATCCAATATTACTCTTCCCAGCTTTCCTGTTTAATTAGAAATCCTGGTCACCTGGGCTGCAGTACATTTACATTCTGGCTGAGTGACAATCTAATCCGGTGAGGGGAAATATTAAGGAGGTATATGCCAGGTAAAATGCTTGTGCCATTCAAAAGTCAAATCATCCCATTTTCTCCTATCTCAGATTCATGTGCCTGCTGCTATAAATGACATCCTAATGTCTCTTGAGGACTTGAATAGCCAGAGGAGCCTGCGTTATCAAGGAAACGTGACGTGACTGCCACCTTTCTTTCTACTCTCCTTTTCTTTCTCTGTAGCTTGTTGGTTTCTGTTTAAGGATTTTCCCCATTTTTTTCTGTGTTCATTGGACAAAGTACTGATTTTGGCCTTTTCATAATTGAGTGCCATCAGGTACTTCCAATGTCTTCAGTGATTATCCATCAGAATTAAGCAGGCCCAGGACCCCAGCACTGGAATATGCCCCCAAGCAGATAGATTTTGACGTTAAAGACTGAGTAGTTTAACCTGTTCAGTGAGTTGCTTCCATGCCATGTAAAGCAGCATGTGGTGCTGGTATCATCACAATGTTATAGGTGTTTAAATACATCTTTAAGAGGGTCTTTCCAAGTGGTAATACACATTTACCAGCTCAGGCACAAATTCCACTTACTTACCCCGATTGTGATGGTACTGAAATGTGTGTGTGTTTATAGGTATGTACAGAAATTGCTTTTTGCCATTTAAAGTGCTTTATTGCTGTGACTTAAAACAAGTGCATGGCTTTACAGTGCTTTAAAAATGGGTACAGTGCTTTAAATTAACCCTTGTTCAATGAGGTATTACATTTGAAGTGCTGTATTTTACAGCACTTTACCAACCTACAGCGCTTTAAAGAACTGTACGCTGGTCAAGTTTCTGACCAGAGGAGAAACCCCAGGAGGCTGCAGTGACCCCTGCCTCCTAACCTGGAAAGTGGAGGGGAGGTTCAAGGCCACCACCACCAAACACAGCACTTCTGTTACGTTTAAGAGCACTGTAACTTTATAGAGCTAAAATGTGCACGGCACACTGCTGCACACCCTTTGTTGCAAAACAGATTTGATATTATACCATGGAACTATGGAGAAATCCTTTGATGTCACTTTATCTCAGGCAGTTCAGGCTTAAAAGTGTTCATGAAAACATCATGAAGATATTCCAGTCTCCTTTAAAATGAAAGGAGCATCAATGCTGAGATTTCTTGGGACAGGAGGAAAATTATTCCATTTTTTCCTACAACGAACATTAACATGACAATAAACTGAGCTTTCTGCTTTGTGCTGTCCATGGCACAGGAGAAGTTCCTGTTTGCCAAACATTTTTTGCTTCCGCTGAACAAGAAGCCCCCTTTTAAACAGTGCTTTAAAATATGGATATTGGTAGGGTGACCACCCATCCCTAACTGGGCGGGCCAGTCCCGAAATGGGAACATCTAGTCCTGATCCCGGGCTGCATGACTTTGGGACAACGTTTGTCCCAGATTCAGTGTCATGCAGAGATCTGAGTTTTCCATTCACTGAAGAAAAATGCAGGAAATGGTGGGTTTCCCCTTGCAGGCTGGAAGAGCTCCAGCTTGCAAGGGGCTGCGGGGAGCAGGGCTCAGGGGATGCCACGTGCATGTGTACATGCTCACGCACACACGTGGCCAGGAATACAGCCGCAGGCAGTGGTGGAGAGCAGCTCCCCCCAGCTGCCTGCAGGTAAGTCTGTGGTTTGGGGCACAGATTGAAGCTTCCACAATGAGGGAGGGAGTGGGGCAGGGTTGGTAGCTGGGCCCGGGGTGCTGCCCAGCCAGGGTGCATAGGGCCTGGGTCAGGAATGTGAGGCTCCAGAGCCTGGCTGGGGAGTGGGATGGAGCCATGGGTGACATTGGGGGGGAGGGGGTGGAGAGGGGCAGCTCCCCACTCCTGGGGAGGGGAGCATGGGGAGCACATGCCCCCTTGACTTGTGCATGGGGAGGGGGGGATGCAGGCTTGGGGTTTTGCAACCTGCTGTCTTGCCCCCGGGAGTCTCACACTTGCCATGGTAGGTATCCCCTGTCTGCCTGGCGGCAACTGTGTAAAATAGTACCCCTGATGCTGCCAGTGGGCAGGGGATGCCTTGCCATGGTGGTGCAGCCAGTACAAGGCTCCTGGGAGCAGGACAGTAGAGTCGGGAGCCCTGAGCCTGTAGCAGGCAGCCTGCCCACATCTTCCCCGGCCCCTACAAACTCTGCTTAGCTCTGTTTTGGCCATGCGGTCCAGGGGAGAGGGGGTGGTCCACTGAAAACGTTTCATTAAGCTGGAGTTAATTTTAGTTACATACCTTTAAGACACCTTTATAAGAAATTTAGAATTAAAATGTTGAAGAGGCAGGAAAATTTCAATTAAAAAAAGGCTGTGGAGCCTAGAAGTAATATTGTATTGCCCCAATTGTAAGTCAACCACACACTTTCAGTTTCAGTGTTTAGGAAAAACAGCTTTTTCCCCAAATATAAGTTGAAGATAACGACCTGGAACTGTTATTGCTTGTACAATATCCCATAGGAGAATCAAATAATCAAGGAAAGGGCCCAATGGGTTAAATGCACTAAAAATACTAAAATAAAAACTGCACTGAAAAAAATCCCTGACTTGGTATTTTTTTACTGCATGTACAAAAATACTGCAAGTGCAAAAGTCAGCTGCATGTGGTTCAATTTCTATGTGTACCCGACATCAGAGTTTAGTGAGATTTTTCTGGGGTTTGGGGAGGAAAAAGTAGGTAGGTTTATAATAAGAATCTGATACATTTGTCTCTTTCCCACACTCCTTCCCCACCAACAAGCTTATTTCTCTTCCTTACTTCATACCCACCTTCAACACAAAATCCTAGGACATATTTATACCTTATGTGGTCAGTAAACAGTATGTGAGCAATGCATACTAATGCACTGTACAAGTGACAATGTATTTGTGTGCAAATATTACTTATGCATTTGACAGGTAACACCACTGTAGACTGTCTTCCACTTCACTGTCCAGTGATAAGACCAGCAGTGTCATAATTAGCTTTCCCATTAACATACATACCAAAGAGAAGCCTTGATTCACAGGCCAGGACAGTACGCGTCAGGTTGTGAAGTTCTTGATTAAGGCATACTACAGGCATCAGCTGGTTCAGTTGAGTAGCTCCCTCTTCTCTTCTGAGGCAATTACACCCAGATTCTTGCTCCATTTGGCCTTTTCCACAGAAAACTACATACGTTTTTACTTGTGGACATATGCGGGCCTTCTGTAAGCAAATGACCAGTAAATGGAAATTGCAGTTCAAACAGGTTGTTTGGACATCCAGTGGTTGCAGTTGCCTATGCACTTGTGATGACTGAAAGACATGTGACCATGGGGATGTGTTCGCAGGCACGTGCAAGGATTTGAACACATCATTAAAATGTCATGTATTAAGTAACACGGGGCTCTTCTCTGTAGGTGATTCCTTCAGGACTACTAAATATTACATGTTCAGAGGCTCTTAATTGCAGATGGCAGGTATGCGTGCAGTGTGGAAACTGCATCCTACCCCCAAATGTGTATTCAATGAGGGATGTTATGAAAGAGGCAAAGGACAGTAGATGTGTGGTGGGGGGTTAGTTCAGAACTGTGGGCATTGTAGTGAGTAAGAGCTACACAAATGAGCAAGCTATTAACGTTTGTTGTAAATACTATAAAAATGCATAATAAGCTTGGCTTTGAAACTTGTTTGCAGAATTCAGCACTGCAGTCCATGGAGGGTGCCTGTGGAAATTTTATTATTACATTAATTTAGCTTTATTAGTAGCAAATTAGGGTAAAAGAATTCATAAACCTGCACTGCTGGTTTTAGAACAGATGGTGCTTGGGTAACAGAATGTCCCATAGTCGTGTTTGTTCAGGAACAAAGTGTATCTTTGAAAACGCTCAGGTAATGACAGGAACCTGGTTGGTCTGACAAGGTAACTCCCCTTTCTGAGAAGGATAGCTGTGTCTCTTGGCAATGTCAAATGTGAAGAGGGAAAAATAGATTGTAATATCTAATTAGTGGACACTGTATGCCTTGTCTTGATGTTTTCGGGAGGCAGCCTACAGTTAAAGATGACTTTGTGTACTCTGGTTCTTCTGTAGCCTGCCTGGCAGTAGCAGGCACCCCCAAAGAGCCAAAAAGCAGATCTGAGGATGTATAAACAGGAAGTTTGTCCGTTATGGCACTTCAGACAGCGTTGGGGGGCAAAACAGAAAATCTGTGTTTCAGCTTGTGCAGCCCACTACGTGTTATGATTAATAGCTCACGCATCATGGGTGTTGAAGAGTGCAAATGGAGCTGCCTCTTAGCACCTGCTGACTGTACAGTTCCATAATCTGCACTGATTTGTAACATGAAAAAATGAAAGTCAGCCTTTTTCCCTGCCAGGAGCCCTTGTCACTAGTGACCTAAAGTCATTAAAAAATCTTTTTTTGATCACTGAATTTTTATTTAGCCACCTAGTGTTATCCTTTAATTCTGATTAAACAAAGCCGCAATTTTAAGTTCTGAGCAGTAGGGAAGGAAATATGATGAAAAATATATAAGAATCCATAGCATCATGGCACGAATTAATATCCTTATTTCCCAGGGTTGGGTTCTTTTTTCCATATGACAAAAACAGTGCGTTTTCCTGGGTGTCATGCAGGGAAAAGGAGAAGAGGGCACATGGGGTGAAAGTCACCCCTGTGCTCTGGTTCCCCCAGACTTCAGAGAATTTCAGCTTTCCAGAACACTTGGGTCATTTTGCAAAATTAGAAAGGAATCTGTCTGTATTTAATGTGTTGTCCAGCCTAGGAACAATTCTGTAGCTGTCCCGTGCACTGAACTAATGTGGCCAGAACAAAGCACAGAGCTCATGGTCTTATTTTTTTCCCCTCACAAAAACAAGGGTTGATTTGCGTGGTTAGTACTCTGGCTAAATTCTTAGCAGTTAAACTCACCGAGGCACAGGAGGCCTGAGCCTACTCTTACTGCTTTAATAGAGGCAGGAGTGGATCACAGAAAAATGCTACTGATACCAGCCATAGCAATGGTTTTGACTAGCCGTGCTGTGTGACTGGGACATGGCACAGTCTTTCTTGTCTTTACTAGGGGTGCACCAATAAAGATATTCTTAGTCGATACCGATAGCCGATTATTAGGGGTGTACAAAGCAGGCCCTATTCGATTTGGATTTGTATCTGGCCTGAATCAGAGACAGTGATTCGATTCATTGATTCGGATCACTGTCCCTGATTTGATTCCACCAAATCCGATTCTGAAGATTTGATGCTGATTTGGATATTCAGCGATTCAGACATAGACACAGCTTTAAATGTTTTTTCTCCATACCTTGAGTTACCAGCGTGGCTTGTGAACGCTGCGATGCTGGGGTGCACGGTGCGTCCCACAGCAGTGCGGGGGGGCCCTCCACGCGCTTGCCAGCAAACCCGGAAGTGGACCAGAAGTAAGGCAGCAGGGCAGAGAGCCCCGAGCCCACAGTGGGCAGCCCACATCCACCCCATGCACACATATGGGGTGGCGCATGCCCCTCCATACCTTCCCCAGGGGGTGTACGCAGCAGTGGGGAGCTGCCTCCCCCACCTGCACCCCCTGGATGAGCTGCCAGTGGCTCCGTCCTGCTCCCTGCCCCAGCCATGACTCCCACGTACCACCCTGGCTGGACAGTGCCCCTGTCCCATTCGCTCCCTCTCTGTGGGGGACCTCGATCTGTCCCCCTCCATGCCCTTTCCCGCCCCCCCCTGCTCCTTCACCTTCACAAACTTACCTGCAGGGGCACTGCTCTCCACACTGACCAGCTCCATTCCTGGCCACGTGCATGATGCAGCTGCATGCATGCATGTGGCGTCCAGGGGCCCCAGCCAGCAGGCGTATTATATTTATTGGTGACATTATCAGCTGCACCAGCCAAAAAAAGCCAATAGCCGATAATATTAATTTCCCTTTTATTGGTGCCAATCCGATATGGCGCCGATATACTGGTGCACCTCTAGTTTTTACCTGTTGGTTCTCTGAAATGTATTTTCTTCCAAGCTGATAGGTGGGAATTTGGCAACTTTCTGCTTTGGAAAAGTTCTGTTTTACGCCTACAATTGAAAGATTGAAATCCTCTTTCTACAGAACAGGCAGTGTGTGTATAAGCCTTATCACTACCCCACCACCATGTTCCACCCTGTTCAGATAGGGTTGTCCTTTGGAATGGAAGTGTTTTTGAAGTCTCTGAGGCTCCTTTGCTCTTTGAGTTTGTTGCATGCGTTCTCTAGAACCTTGAAACTCATTTTACATAGGTCACCAATCAGCCAATCACACGTTAACAGTCTCTAATCACTAAATCGCAGTCACCACGAAAATTACGAAATCACGATTTCGTGCAAACTGCGATTTTAGGCAGGCTCTGCAAAAAAGCGCAGGCTCCCTGAAAAAAAAGAAACTTTCCAAAAACAGGATTCTGGCTCCCTCTGGGGAGCCGGCAGTCCTCGTGTCTGCTGCGGCTTTGCTGCACAGCCGACTGGGAGGGAAAGGAGGGAGGAGGGCTCCCAGCATGGCAAGATGACTGTCATCCTTGCCCCTCTCCTCGGTGCTGGCTGTCTGCGAGGGCTGTCCATCAACGCTGCCCCTCACCAGCAGTCATTTGCAAGAAGTGGGACCACATGATGGACAGCTCTCATAGCCATTCAGTGGCAAGGGGCGGGGCCACCGATGCCCCCTTGGCCAAACAGAGGTGTGGCAGGCCCTGCTGTGCTCCACCCACAAAAATGGCTCATGATTTCCATGTGAAATTGGCCGGCAGCTGCCTCAAGTTCGGCGGACTCCTACCCATAACACCTCCATGTGTCCCACCAGTTGAGATCCATTGAAGTCATGTAGTATCCTGCAGTATATCACTTGTAACTCAAGGTATATTTTGTGTTATACCACTTGATAAACTTTATTATAGTGCTACTGTACCATATTACCTTTACATTTTGCACTTCCACATTCAAAATAGTTAGATGGATGACTGATTTTTAAACAACTTTACTTACAGTCACTATGCCAATAGTAAGATAGTTGCAAGCCATTTTCTTTCTGTCATTAAGCATCGAGATTTCTCATTGTGTTTTTGCTCATTTTGCTGTCTATCTCTGTTTAAACCCACCCTGGGATTATGTTATCATTCAAAGGACCATGCGAGCTACATCTGAATACAGACTATTAGTAGGGCTTGTAGGTTCCTAGACTGTAGGCATGTACACTCCAGGAGTATAGGTGCAGATCGGATGAACAGCCCTGTTGTAAATTTACACTGGATATTGGTTCTGTTCTGAAAGGAAGTTAGGTAAAAATGCCATCTCTGTTCAGCTTGTCTACACAGGAAAGTGCCTGTCTAGGAAAGTACCTACTGCCTAGGAAATGACCTGCTTGGTAGCATGGAAGCAGAAAGGGACCTCGGAGTCCCAATGGACTCCAAGATGAACATGAGTCGTCAGTGTAACAAAGTCATCAGCAAAGCTAACTGCACTGTATCATGCATCAGCAGATGCATGACAAACAGAACCAAGGAGGTGATACTTCCCCTCTATTGGGCGCTGGTTAGACTGCAGTTGGAGTACTGCGTGCAGTTTTGGGTGCTGCACTTCAAGAGAGATGTGGATAACCTGGAGAGGGTCCAGAGAAGGGCCACTCATATGGTTAAGGGCTTGCAGGCCAAGCCCTATGAGGCGAGACCAGGGCACCTGGACCTCTTCAGCCTCCGCAAGAGAAGGTTGAGAGGCGACCTTGTGGCTGCCTGTAAATTCATCATGGGGGCGCAGAAGGGAATTGGTGAGGCTCTCCTCACCAAGGCACCCCTGGGGGTTACAAGAAATAATGGCCGTAAGCTAGCAGAGAGCAGATTTAGACTAGACATTAGGAAGAACTTCTTCACAGTTCGAGTCGCAGGGGGTCGGACTCGATGATCTATTGAGGTCCCTTCCGACCCTAACATCTATGAATCTATGAATAAGGTTTTACTGCATTTTACTCACAGAAGCATTGTTGGCTGTGTACAGTTGTGGGAAAATAACCTGGATTCACTCTTGCCTTGTGCTTTATCACTGGAGTTGCTTCAGGCATGTTCCACTCATGCAAATACACATATGTCAAGAGGCTTCCATGGGTATGGTCAAGAGAATGCAATCGACTTAGCACTTGCTATTGGTTTAAAGCACGAGGTGGGAGGAACCTTGGTTGACCGAGACGGCTGAGCTGGTAGTTAGAAAATATCTATTTATTGATAAGTTCAGCTCGTGATTTGGAAGGGTGCTAACCATGAAGCTGCGGGATGCCATTTTTATGTCTGTTCAAAATAGAATTACACCTTCAAGTCAAAAATAGACTTTTAGAGTGAAATAAAAACAGGGAATTGTTTTAAAACAATATTGTTAAGTAACCACTTCCCTTTCCGCCATGCCCTCCCCTGAAACCACCCTGGCAAAATGAGATCTGCGTCATTCAGTCATCTACATCCTTGCTCAGAGAACATAAAGTGACTTTGAATGCCTATACTTACTATTATTGACCTGTTTAAAATGCACACAGTCACTTAATAAATAAATACAAATTACATATGAAGGGGACTAATAAGGAATTTAACAATATGAGTGGAGTAAGAAAGGAGTAGTGGCTAGGTTTTAAAAGCGTAGGTTGTGGTTAGTTTTATACAAACTTTTTTCACCGTTCTTGACTGCTTGCACATGATACAATGGATATTGATACATCTTCATTTTTGTTTATGTGTGTTATATACCGTCTAGATAGATATTTTAATAAATCTATTCCAGGAGAACTTCACTTTTCTATGACTAGAAAACAGACATGCTGGCTCTAAGTGTGTATTCCCCTGGCAATAACCACGTGATTTAGTGTTATTTTAAGCCATGCATTAAGGGCAATAACGTACCTGTGTGCTCGCTCTGTAGCAGAGTATATGCATATCCTTTGGAGTCATTTTGCATTTTTCATTGCACACATTTTACCTCTAGTGCCAAAGCTCCTATTGTACAGCTCTGACAATGGACAACGGAAAACAAGAAGGAAGTGAAGGCACAACTTGTCCATTGTTCAGGGAGAAGTTTCCCTCATTTCTGCAAAACTTGGTTAGTACAAAACTAAACAGCTCTGATTTTAATTTTTAAAGCATTTAAATACTGAACGCGTCTGGTCATACAGTTAATCTCTTTGTCACTCTAGCCAGTAAAGAGAGAGAAAGAGAGAAGAGGTGGTAGTTGATGCGTAAGATTCAGGGTTGTCTTATGGCAGTTGGGGTAGGATCTTCTAATCAGCTGACACTGGCAGCGGAAGGAAAAGGATTGCCTTCTGGCCATAGTGAGTCCGTGGTCCCAGTTTGGTGCTTCCATTCTTCTTTAAGCCAACGAACCAGTTCTTATCTGCATTCTTCTTAGATGTGTATGTGTTGTAATGATTTTCTTCCATCCTTTCCAGGAACAAGCATTCCTCGCTCATTAACTGCTGAAAATGAGGAAGAAATGGAATAAGCACTGCCCTGGCTGTTGTATACAACTGCAGTTATCTGGGCCAGGGGTGACTAGTTCCTCCTGAGTCTGGCAGGGCACAATTTGTGGGCAGACCCAGGGGTGGGCCAAAAGCCCCATATCTACTCCCATACTTCTGTTCCATGGCTTAGTGCCCCTCCTGCCCCCAACACACCACCAGCCTGTGCGGCAAGGAAATTGCCCTGTCCTGAGCGGTGCCAAGTTGAGGGCCAATCTCGGGGGGGCACATGCCCCCCCTACCAGTTGCCTCTGATCTAGGTAATGTCAGTGGGGCTAATTTGCCAATAATGTCCTATCAAAACCCAACCTTTAAGACCATGACACCTGACCTTTTTATTGACATGGCTCAAAAGCAGAGCAAGTTTTTTTCTGCTAAGTAGTTTTCTTTGGATTCCCAAATTTCTCTTGACATCACAGTAACTTGTTCATGGCACCTGCCTTTTAGTTAGCTACAACAGGGCTGGGATACTGTCCTTTCTGAAAACAGTTCCCCTGGCAGTGCACCCCACCTGCTCAACAGCACCTAGAGTGTACTTTCACCAAGTTTTGGGTATAGGTTGGGAAGTTTACGAATGAGATTGTGAGACAGTAGCTTGATGACTCAGGAGGTCCCCTCCAGTCAGATGCCCTGTGTTTTTAAATATAACGGGCCACATTCATTCCTGGTTTAATTCCATCCAAGTCAGTGCAGTTGGTCACCTTTCCTACAGCTGCTGAGTTGCTAGGTGCAACTGTGGAGGAGATCTCTAAGGTGAATTCATGAGCGCTTTCAGCCCTTGAACGCCATGCACTGAATAAGGAATTCAGCAAAGCTGGTCAGAACCAGAAGCTTTGCCTCAATTTGGCACTGATCCTAGGCATCAGATTCACTTAGCAGTTGCAGGATACAGTGACCCACTCACAGTGCAGAATGAAGGGTCCTCTGGAGGGTGACCACATGTTCTGATTTGGCTGTGACACTCCTGGGTTTTGCAGGCCGGTTAAAAGTCCCAGGCCAGAGTGTGGTGGGGAGGTGGAGCGGCACTTCCGGATTCCAGCCAAATCAAGTCGTATGGTCACCAGTCTAGTCCCATGCCATGCATGCTAGCCAGTGGGTTTTATAAAACAGGATTGTGGCAAACCCTGGTGCACCTCCATTGTCATCTATAGGTTTTCTTGCCTATACAGTGCCCTTCCCAGGGCCTGTCTCTGAGAACACTCAGCAAAAGAGACAGGTTAATGCTGCTGCTATTGCTGCTGCTAAAATAGGAATTGGGACGTATTGAGTATTTTGAAGCAATGCTGCAATGGGGTTTACTTATTTATTTATTTTCCCAAAAATAAACTTGGGCAAAGCATGGCAATCCAGCTGCAAAAATAACAAACAGACTAATTGTTGCTTGTGTGGGTTCCATTACTCAGGGCTGCAAGATTTCTGCTAACCTCAAACCCTCTCCATGTCTGGGACCACGCAAACCTCATACTTACTGATCCATATAAAAGGCCATTGGTGTCCATAGCCAAGTACTGTCCAGACTTGGTGCTCTTTATATACACTACACCCACGCTTTCCGCGCTTAGCTGCAGTTGGACTGAAAGTAAAAATAAAGCAACAACAACAAAAAATAAAAGGGGGAGAAAAAACGAATTCACAGATATGGCAGTCAGCCGCGGCAAGGAATTGAATTATTCAGAGATCCCAATTGTATGGGTCAGACTGTAAGGGAAACATAGAGCAGTAGAGGGGTACTCCTTCTTTGCCTCCTCACAGAAAAAATACTATAGGCATATTTTGGAGACGAAGAGGAAATGTTTCTGTTATTTGGGATTCAAATGAAAGGATTTCTTTTATTCAGGTCTCCTGTTCCAATTTCCATTTCTGGTTCTAACACAGATTTCCTGCTTGGCTTTGGCAAGTCATTTAGGCCCAGATCCTCAGCGGTATTTAGGCCCCTAACTCCTATTCAGATGCTTTACTCCCAGTGAATCAGTAACAAATACTTCTGAGGATTTGGGGCTTGCTGTCTCTTGGTTCCCCACCTGTATAGTAGGTAGAAAACGGTTTCCTTCCTTCTGTCCTTTGTTTCTCGTGTACTAGGAATGCTCGCTACCCAGGGAAGACCCTGCCTCTATAGCCAGATCTGTACTGCCTCCCTGCTATACCCAGGACTGCTGTTATGAAGCAAGCCCAGCCCACTCAATCCCGCTGGACCTGAGCCCAGACCTACCAATTATGTGAGGCAGAAAGTTTGGAGAGGTCCTGAGCACGCCCCGGCACTGTTTTCAGGAAAGCCTGAGAAGTGCTGAAGTGCACCTTCAGGGCCCATGAAGTTACCTACTTGACCCCCTTACCTGGCTTGGGTGCAGGTGGAGCAGGAGTGAATGCAGGTCAGACTTATTTGTTGGCAGTGATTCCAGAACTGGTGGAGAGGTGGTATAAACCTGGCTTAGCTCCTAGTGCATTGGGAGCCCTGATGTCAGTTGAGGCCTGCTGATGCTGATGTAACACAGACAATAGTAATAATCAATGAAAATGGTGTTGCTCTAGTTTAATATGTGTATCTAAGTGAAAGCAGAGGTCATTCCTAAATCTTGTTTTATTTAAAAGCATATTTTCTCCATAAAATAAAGTCTGGAGCATGCATTGTTAATGTTATCCTTCCAGCCATAACAAGACCCCAAAGAAGGGCCAGTCTGCATCCTAGAAAATAACACCCCCAGAGATAAAGTGATCAGTTGCTCTTCTACTAGCATAAGCTTTGCAGTTGTTTTGCCATGATGTAAACAGGGGTGGAGATCCATTGGCAAGGAAAGGAGGAGTTGGAGAGATCAGGGTATCAAACTTGACTGCCAGGTGATGGTGGTGGTGGGTTTTGTGATGTGGACAGTTGTCCATTAGGCACTGGACTGAAACCATGAGTTATTTCACACAGGCCAAAAGACTTTGACTTACAGTCACTACAGACCAAGGCAGGATTTGAACAGGGTGCTTTGAAGTGAAAAGGCTCTGTATCCCTTTTGTACTGTCTGGTGTGAGCTGGGTCAGCTTTTAGGTCAGGGTGTCTGTACCATACCAGTCATGCTTCTTGGTATATCCTCTTACACAGAACTGCTCTGTGGTCACTTTTTTCTGCCAGTTACCTTTCCTTTCAGTTTACTGACTGCGATTGTCTGGTCAAAAATGACAAAAAGCTTAGTGTTTCTTCCCCATGTGTGGAGAGGGAACGCACTGGGGTAGTGAACCAAGCATCAGCCTTTGACATTCTTTCCATTCAGAAAAACGACTTGGAAACTATGGTGATGGGATAATAAGTACCTAGAGAGGCAGGGATGTTCTTGCCAGCTGTAGTGTGAATAATTGAAACGCTACTTTAATACAGGTGAAAACCAGATCCAGCCTTCACAAAGTGAAGAGACTTGCAAAATTAGGGCTAAGCAAAGCAATAGCTTTTGCTCTCCAGCCAGCTCCTTTTCTCTCCTGGAAGGTGCTTTATCATTGTGCTGTTGGCAGATGGGTTCAGCAGTCTTCTTGATTTTAGTCTCATCTCTTGACAAGACAAAAGACAATGTTGTCTCTTGAAATGGCAGAAGTCCTTGTCCCCACAAAACCTTTGCTGCTGTGGCTCAGCTCCTTCAATTAGGCACTTACTGTTCAGTAAATGATGTTTAATTAGTAAATTGGATGGGAGCAGATTTGCAGTAATTTGTGACTCTTTTGTCTGCTCTGTTTGAATTGGGATCTGGCATTCAGCAAGCCCTTCAGCTGGAACACCACCAGTCTGTTTTACATTTTGCTGAATGCCACATTCCCAGAACTTGGTAAATGCATTTGAACCAAGAAATGGGAATAGGGGCTGCTGTGTCCTGAAAACAGTCATCAAAGAGTGAGAAAAAACTTTTACCCACAGTGAAGAAGCAAAATCTTCTTTGGCTAGCTGCAAGATTTGTGTCATGCTAGCAGGCAGCAAGGCTGTTTAACTCGGGGTGAGAGAGTGCGAGGAGGAGGAAGAAGAGAGGAGTTTGGGGAGGGGGGAAGAATGGGTAAAAGCCCATGTCTGGACTCGCAGACTCTCTACAATCCCTTTAGACATCCCATTTCTAACAGAGTCATGGTGAGAGAGAGAAAAATTAGAACTGGTCCCACACCGGAACTGAGCATGGAATTCACCTTGAAGCGTCCAAAAGAATCTGCTAAGTTTTCTTTCCTCACATTTCTAGGATGAAACACACCCAAGTATCACAGGACCTTCCCTGTAGGATGCCGAGGTGTCAGGATGAGGTACTTTCTCAGCACACATCTTTCCCAACTTTGCCTTGTGCATGTTTGTGCATGCTTCAGCTAAGCATCCAAAGTCCTGGACACTTATTAGAACAAGATACATATTCCAACCCTTTTGTGGGCTGTGCATGACTAATCCCTGGGAACACAAGCACATGTTCTGTGCAAACACAAGTGCGCTAGCTCCCCCAGCAGGAGAAGCTTCATACACTTCCAATATTCACGTCCTTTTTGCTTTTTTGTGTGTGTCCAGTTGCTCCTGTTTCTAGCCTGGCTTTGTGTGTGACCTTCTTATCGCTTCTCAGCAGAGCGAGTTGTTTTGCTGAGCCTACACCACTTAGAAGAAGGAGTCTACTCTCCTCCGTGGGTTCTTGGCCACTCCGTGCTAGTCGGGGCTTTCAACTGGCTACACAAATGATGAAGAGAGGTCACCAGCCTAGCCTGTTTATGGTTTAATGGAGAATTTTATTGAGCAATTTTTTCACCCTCCTTAAGCATGTATAAAACATAGGGGCATGGAACCTGCTAAGCACATGCCTTCCAGCACACAGAAAAATAGCCTGCTACCAGGGTTATTCCACTGGCACATATCCCTTTAAGGAGATTCCTCTGTAAATATTTTTTCATCAGGATATCCAAGTTTAATAGCTCATTTGCACTAGGTTCCTTCTTGGCAAAGGTTTGCAAACATACATCCTTCAGAAAGCAGCATTAGCAACAGGCAGCATGTTTCCAAAGGGCCGTAAACAGACAGTAATGTGGTGGAGAGTTCTTTGCATTTGCTGGTTCATTCCTGGTAGCACAGCCCGCTCCAGTTCCTGCTACTGGAGGAGGTGCTCAAAGGAAAGGGAATGCAGGCTTGGCTCTGAAAAGCCTGAGAGAGCGATGGCTTCTCCAGAGCTTCTCTGGGCTTGGAGAAATGAATCCTGGCACTCCCGAGTCCCACATATAAGGGGGGCAACTAGTCTGACGGCTTCAGACTAGCTTCTTGCAGGTGAATATTCAGTAGCACTCCCGTTACAGTGCATCAGCCATTTTACTGGCAATTTCAGCAGCATGGCCAAGCTCTGAAAGGCTCTACAGGGTGAACTGCCTTTCGCCAGAAAAAGCGGTCCTCTCCCAGCTTAAAGCTGAGGCATGCTGGGCAGAAAGGAGGAGGGGAAATTATACTGCTCTACCTATATGTGTTCTGCCGTTTTCACAGCTGCCTTATGCCCTTAGTGCTAAATCCGGCACCACAAAAGTATTTCACATGGGGTAGAGAGGTCAGTTGACCATTAGGACACCCCTGTGGCATGGTGTCTGGACCAATGCTCTGTGGTGACCATGGGCTTTCTAGCAGTATATGGTGCAGAGTTCTCAAGTGGAAATAAACACCCCTATGGTTGAAATATATTTGTTCAGTTCCCACCCATCTCCAGCCCTGCTTGTCAAACTACAGGCTGCAGCTTCATAGTTTCATAGTTGGTAGGGTCGGAAGGGACCTGAGCAGATCATCAAGTCCAACCCCCTGCCATGGCAGGAAAGAGGACTGGGGTCAAACGATGCAGCCTTAACCTGAAGACAGCAGTTTTCAGACAGTGTTGATTGAGACATAGGCAGGTACACAAAAATAACCCAGTACTTAGAGGGCGTAGCACTGGGTGGCCAGCTAGGTGGCCGTATGCTTATGTGCTCCTGTATTTCTGCCTCAGCAGATCTGCAAACAATTGTAGTGATCACTGGGCCTCAGCATCTCTCTTGTCTTTATTGGTTTAGGGCAGACGCTTACCTTTAAATCAATATGTTGCCTTTTTTAGACTAAAGATATATATTCCCAGGAAACCTGTTGACTTATGCCATGGTTTGCTGCTTCTCTTGGAAACCTAGCCTTGCTGTGCATCAGAGGGGGCTGCAGCATGTACTTCTTGGACACAAACCTCAGCGCCAAAACAGTGTAGAGAAGCCTGTTTCAGTGCATATGAGCCCATCAGCACCTGAACTTGCAGTTGTTGTCCTTGTACTCCTGCCTGCCATAGAACAGCTCAGGTTTGCTGTCTTGCCTACTGTCCCTGGACGAGCTTTGAGAAATCTTGTGTGCCCGGTTTATTCTAGGTTAGCCACATCCAGTCCCTTACTGTGTTTACTCAAGAGAGAGGTCATTTTCATTCAGTCCTCCAAGGGCGGGGTGGGTGTGTGTGTGTGTGTGTGTGTGTGTGTGTGTGTGTGTGAGTTTTATGATTAAAACTCTCTCACAAACTTCTTTCCACCAAAAAAAAAAAAGCTGTCTTGGGGGAGGAGGGAAAAACCACACATGCGTCTGGTTAAAATATAAGTGCTTTTCTTAGAGTTTGTGAAGCACATCTGGCTCCTCCTAGGCCGTCTTTTAGCCAGAGATGGCTGCAGCATGGAGTCCAGTTATATTCCAGTAAATGTCCAGGAGTACAGTGTGCATGTGTAACAGAAAAGATCCCTGCTGCGAATTCAGTCTATTGCATGTTCTAGTGATAGGCACAGCACTCCACTTCCTCAATCCCAGACCATCTTAAGAGGGAGGTTTGCTGTTCTCCTACTTTCCCCATCTCTGCCTGCCCAGTCCTCCTCTGGCACTGATTTAAAAAAGTGAAAGGCTCCCAAGCATTGAAAATGTAATAGCTCTAAGAGCCCAAGTCTTCCAAACTGAACCCTTTGAATTTCTGTTCATCTCTTTTTTCCCCCCTTGCATGGCTATTTTCTGTTTTATGTCTAAACAGTTTTCAACTGAACCAGTGGTTCTGCAGAGCTCACAGTTGCTGAATAGTTTAAACAGACAAGTTCAGCACTGAGCTGTTAGGAGTTATGGACTAAGGAGTCTTCTAGGCTAGGGACAGATACTACATATAAACCAGTCTAAGTGATCAGAAACTTGTTTAAACCTGTAACAGAACAGACATTCAGTGCACATAAACCAGTTTGAACATATCTGAAACTGGTTTGAGATAAACCTGGTTGAATGTAGTATCATACTTAACTGATTTGGCTCAAACTGGTTTATGAGGGGTCTGTCCCAGACCCCTTGCTGGTTTAAGTTAAACCAGACCCACCAGCATCCCAGCATGCTCTCTGGGCTGGGCGGAGCTCTGCTCAACTGCTCCACAGCAGGGCTGGCCCCTCCCCTCTGCTCTCTAGCCACAGCAGGGGCAGGGTGTGGCCAGATGCTGGCCTGCCATGGGCCCTGAGGCAAATTCTTCCTTCCTTCCCCTCTCTCCCACCCCTTTTGCTGACAAACCCTGCGGACCACAGCTGGGGTCTGCTAGCCCCAGCCTCACCTCCATGGCTTGACTGCAGCCAGGCAGGAACAGAGTTAATTTCTTCCTCTGTTCCCTCTCTCCCTAGGGTTTTGGCTGCAGTCTCTGTGGCTTGCCTACAGCCAGGCAGGGAGGGGATTAATTCCACAGTGTGTCCCAGAGCAGGGTGGGGAGGGTGGAGGAGAGAAGCAACCTAGTTCTCTGTATGCAGATCTAAGCCCTGCACCTGTGAGCCCAGAACTAAGACCTGCAGGACCAGGCTGAGAGGTGGGAAGTGTTGGGAAAGACCTGACAATCATCACACGTGCTGGAGATGTAGTTAAGGGAAGTTGCAAACAGCTTCATCAAAGAATGCAGATAGCTACATTTACACTATAAAGCAGAACATGTAAAAGGTGGGAATACCTAAACAAAGTATTTCTGAATACCTGGCTGTAAGCAGACACTCTGCCCTCAGGATTAGTAAAACTAATTCTTGTCTTACTGGTTTACATTTTAAGTTAGACTTAAGTTGTGTACGCTGTGTTTTACTGGGCTGTATCTTAGTTTAGGCGAAGATTTTTGATAGTTCCTTTTGGTAGTTCCTACCAAGAATTTGGTAGTTTTTGTTGTATGCTTTGCAAATTGCTGTGTTCAATACATACTTGCTTCAGAGAAAGGACTTTTTCCCCATCCTCACTCCTCAGTCTGGCAGCAGCTGCCCCTGTGTTGTGCTAGCCAGGGCTGGTGCCTGGTTATGCCCCCTCCACTCCAGCAGGGAGGGGTGAGAGCCTTGGAGGGCATCTCTCTTCCCTTTTCTTTGACAGTGGCTGGCATGTTCTAGTGCCCCCCAGCTTCTGGCTTGAGCCACTGCAGGAATGTGGCTGCCTTTCCAATTTTAACAGAGAATGTCTGTCCAGTTATTAATCACTTCAAGCTGCGCCGCTTAGACTAACCTGTAAAGAGTGAATCAGTTCAGGCTCAGGCTTTTTGAATGTCTGTCCCTAGCCCTAGAGAAGGGGTGGCGAACCTGTGGCACAAGTGGCACGGGCAGGCTCTGTGATCTGTCATGTGGCAGGTTGGGTAGGGAGCGGGCAGCACAGGATTCCATGGGGCAAGGAGCAGAAAGCAGAGCAGTAGATTTAGCAGGAAGCACAGGGCAGGGAGCAGAAAGTAAAACAAAAGATGGGGCTAGGGAAGAGGTTCAGAGTAGCACTCAGAGAGGGCATGAGGCTTAATCAGTGGCATCTCTGCTAAGAAGATTGGCCCCCACTGCTCTAGAGTTTGAGGGCTGGACCTGACTAGTTGATCAGGCATCACAGATGAGGCAGAAAATGGCCTTAATGTAATAGCAGCTGGAGATTTTTCTGCACTAGCAGAATCTCCACATGGTATAATGACTGTGTGTAGCAAGCTCTGTGTCCCCCGCTCCAACTCTGCCTTGCATAAGAGCTGCGTCACAGGGTCAGGAGCCATGCCATGGTGCGTCAGAAGTGAGAGGATATTTGAGCAAATCACTTTGCACCCCAGCAACTGCCTGCTGGTATATGGTCCCTAAAGGACTGACCACTCTTGCCAGTGAGCTTAGGGAAGAACTTGTGTCCCCAGATGGGGGAGCAAAACATTAGCTTAGGGTCACCTAGTATCTCTTCTTGCATACTGCACCAAGCACAATTTAGCCAGGCCCACAAATCTGGTCTGTTTTACCCAGGAACTGGATTAGGCTCCTTAACAGATATAAGAGATGAGAGAAATGTGAGAGATGTGAGTGTATTCCACTGATTAAGTCTCTCCTAGCTTAAATGAAATGAATAGAATTTGGTTGGTGTGTGTGTGCATGTGCACATGCACATGCGTGTGTAATGCTCCTCATACATCACATATCCCATAGAACTTTACAAAGCAAAACTAAAAGAAACAAATCATTTGGACACAGAAAAAGAGAAAGGTGGTCTGAAAGCCTTGGCAACAGCACTTTATAGTTATATGAGTTTTCATCCTGAAGAATCTTCTTAATTTTAAACACATTTACATCCATAGTGCCAGTGAAATGTAACCACCTCTGGGGTGGAAGGTAGCCAGAATACTGCTGGCCTGAGACTATTCCTATAAAATATGGAGAAGTTCTTACCCTTATTTCTTAAAGCTCTGAAAGAGAGCACTCTGAACGTCTAAAAAGACAGCACTTTGGCTTCCTTAAAGGTCTCTCATGCACCTCATGAGGATGGCAATGTGGAGACAATGGAGCTGAATGCTCCCAAGAGGCTGGGAAGAGAAACGTTTATGGCAAGATGGGTGGAAACTGCAGGAGTCACTGGAAGTGCACACACCGTGTATGTGATTCATAAAGAAAATAGTAATTTTACACAGGCCTGGAACTGTGCAAATACTCCACAGTGCAAGCATATGAGAGACCAAACCTATATGCCAATGTGAGGAAAATGAAGTCAGTGGCAGGAATGCATTATTGACCTTTAAACCCTTGCAAGCAGTGACTGAATTTGTCCAAGGGCTGTAATCTTTGCATGGACTGGTATTGCTGAAATAGTATTTTGACTTGCTCCCCAATGAATGAATAATGGAACGAAAGAAAACAGTATTTCTTTTTGTCTCAATAAAAAAAGGTTACCTATAGCACCAAAGATATATTGTACCTCCCTGTCAAAGGATCAGTTTAACAATTTAACTCCTGTTCAGTCTACAGGCAGAGAGCCCTTCAACCACAACTGAAATGCAGCTGCCACCAGGATGATATTCATCACTGTATGACAGTGCACAGCAATCAGAGATAGCAGGGCAGGACTGGAAGTAATGAATAGTTCTGCACCCAATGGAGACTGCAGGGAGATATCAGGTAAGCAGAACACAGTGACCTCGGTTTGGGTCCTGGAATTAATTTGTTGCAGAACGTTTCAAGGCCCTTTTCAAGCTTTCTGTGAAGACCACTTCTAGTGGCACAAGAGTCTCTCTCCTATTGTAGTATTAGGAACATAGCACTGGAAGGGGCCATCTGGGTCCTTCATCCACTGAATTCACAAGCAAAGTAATGTTTCTTTAATGACCTGAGATGGCCTGATGAGAGAACTTGTACCTGAATAGCTTCTAGCTTTGGTGAAGTTCAAATCCAAATAGTGCAAGTCGAGCCCACTTCTAGTACTGACTTGGAGCACAGAAGGGCTCTTCTTGAAGCTGCCCTAGGACAGACCCTCTCTGATCAAACTGGAAGAGCCTTAGCCGTTTGCTGGAGCAGCATTCTAACATAGCCTCAAAAGTCTGAAATGCCCTCATCTCTGAAGATGGAAGTGAATACAGGAAACTGAAAACTTTAAGACAAACGGGGACCTCTACCTGAAGAGTCTCTCTGTGTGCCTGTACACATTCTGGGAGGCTGCTCCGACACACTGTTATTGCTGCACATCAGAGCGTGCTAATTAGTGCACTCCAGCCAGCCTCCGTGTCTCTTGTATCAGCGCCCCCGAGCTTCAAAATGGCGAAGGCACTTTAGCTAAAGCTCGTTAGATGCTCGTTAGACAAGCTTTAGATAAAGCACCTCCGCTACCATTTACACGAGACGCTCCAGGTGTTTTAATGTGCCTCCCCATCCCTGCAGCACGGTGAAAATGCCCTCTGCGCTTCAGTGGCTTGACAAGGGATTCATCTCTTTGCTGTCTGCTGGAGAGGCTTTCTAGGGACTACACTAGGTCTGGTTCTTGTGTCGACCCTAGTAAGAGATAGGGGAGGAAAGAAATGGAAAAGAATCTAGTCACAGGTGGGGACTCTGCTAACTGATTAAGTCTGTCTAATGTTTCGCTTAGACATGTGGTTAACAATGGTACCATGCCTGCTCTTTATGACAGGGGAGGCTGCATAAGCACATAAAACACACATGTTCAGTATAGATTTAGCAGTTGCTTTCAGAAAGAAATTAACTGTAATTTTGTTAAACAATCCATCACCGAAGAACTCTTTTTTTTGGCCGAATCTTTCCACTGGGGAGCTTGCACGTCCCACAGGAATGCACTGTGCTTTTGCTACATAAGGGAAAGGGAAGATTACCCAAAGACACGAGCACATTCTGGGCAAAACATACAGATAAAATACATTCCACACTGAGGAATCTGGGCCTCGGCTCTCGCTCCAAAAGATGACTTAACTTGCAAAGAAGCACAGCTGCGACACACCACCTGGGAAAACTGGTTCCTCACAATCTCAATTCTGTGCCGAAATTTCTAGACTGCAGTAAATGCAAAGATATAATAGATTTATGCCTGACTGCAGAGCCTGGATATAAGCTGTGAGGATCTTCCTATACGTCTTTCTCCTGGTTGCCAACACCTTTTGCAACCTGGCTGTGTGTAGTTTGGCTGTGAGGACAGACTGAAATGCTGTCTCTCTGGCTGTTGTCTCCCCCCTTTATGACTTTGTTCCTATCTTATTCTTTCATACATGCGAGGTACTGCATGTACTGCCTGTCTGTGTATATACAGGGCTACCTTCTTTGTTTCACATGCTGAGCCATTGGCTGGTGCGCAGCCATGGGGAGGGGAGTGAACCTGGCACAGACTGCCTGTCCTTCCCTGCCTGGAAAAGCAGCCGATGAGTAAGATCAGCCTCCCTGAGAGAAAGGGGCAGTAAGATACAGGTAGCCCTTGGTCCACAAGGGAAGTAAGAGCCGGGTCTAGAGCACATTTCTGATTTGCTTACTGTGTTGGTCGCTTCGGTCCCTTGTCCCATCTACCTTGCCATCTGGAAGTATCCTCAAGAAGTGGCCTCCATTGCTGCAGTACAGGAGTTTGGGTTTCTTGTAATTCCCCAAGGGAAGGTTGAATTTTTCCGTCAGGGCGGTGAAAGTTGTTATTTTCCCTTCGGCCATCTCTCAGCCTTTCCCCGTGGCAGGACTTCAGGGCTGTAAGAAATTCAACAGGCTTATAGCAGTAATAGCAACAAAGTGTGCAGCACGCTTATTGTAGTCACACTTTTTGAAAGGGGAACAGAAGGAACCTAGACCTGCCTGGAGGATCCACTGACGTGGCCTATATCACAGGTAATTGTTTTGCCACGAGTTCCCAAGGTGATTCATACAGCGACTGATGTTTAAGGCAGCGACACGTTCTTGAAGGTAGGGCTTTAAGTGCTGATATTCCCGAAGAGGGAGGGGGCTTTGGTCAGTTCCTCACTTTCCCATTGGCTGTAGCCAGGCTCATCGAGACATTTTTTTTTTTTTATATTTATCATATTAAATGTTTTTGTTCCTTTTTCTATTGACACACATGCTAAAATTACACCCTCCAAAAAAACACTGCAAAAACACACAATGTCTGATCGCAACCCACAAGAGGCAGGAAGCTCAGTAACTTGTACTCCGCCCAGGCCTGACCCTGACTAGATACTGCAACACGTTGTATGCTCGATAGCACGTACTGCATCATGCCTTTGCTGTGATAACCCACGGGAGTGGTTCAAAACAGAACAAAAACTAGGTATATCAGGGGATTGCTCAGGAGATCAGTAGTGTTTTCATTTCCTGGCATTTTTGGGGGTATAGTTCAGATTGGCAGCAGCGGCAAGGTACACCTGTTTGGTCTGTGGTATATGCACTGAGATGGTGGGGTGAGTCTAATTAATGCTGGACACATGTGTCCATCACACAGACACAGCAGTTGGCACCCATGTTGTCAGCATCAGCGCCAAATCTTCAAGTGGAACAAATGTGTGGCTTTACTCCAGTTCAGACTCTGGCCCTGCATGGACTTTGAGAGACGGCTATCTTTTGACCTCTAACAGAGGTTCTGACCGCTTTTAATTTCTAACAGGAGTGAGGCGGGATGTGGTTTTCCCACAGGCCCTGCTGTTCCCCGTGCGATACCTGTTCTGCAGCACAGCCTTTGGTCAATAAACCTGATAATCTGGCATTGTTCGTAGGCAGCTCTGAATGCACATGTTCTGGGAATATTATACTTCATAGCACACATGCATAGAAAGGCCTGTAGACGCTTCCATGTAAAGGTAGTATCTAAATTTAGGCATACTTAGTCCTGTAAAAATGGGATTTAAGCTACCTGGCTTAGCAGCCAGGCTTTGTAGTGAGCGAAAGGGCTGATTTTATCTGTGTACAGTGGTGAGACCGCTGCTGGAAGACAGCTTGCAGTTCCGGTGCCTTATATTAAAAAGGAGGTTGAAAAATTGGGGATGGCACAAAAAAGAACTGTACAAATGATACAAGGACTGGAGACTGCACCTTGCAGTAAGAGCTTTACACAGTTCCATCTATTTATATCTTATCACAAAGAAGATTGAGTCATGCCTCGATTAAAATGTATAAAGGCATTTGAAGGGAGGAAATGCTGGGGGCTAACAGGCTGGCTAACCCAGCAGAGAAAGGCATAACAAGAACCAATGGCTGGATGCTGAAGCCAGATGAATTCAAATTGGAAAGCAGAGGCAAATTTACCAGTGAGTGTGATTTCACCAGTGAAACAAGCTAAAAAGGAAATAGTGGATTCTTGATGGCTCTGGATGGCTCCCAGTCCAAACCAGATGCACTTCTGGCAGAACTGCTTTAGCCAAATCCAAGTTATTGGGCTCAGTAAGGGGCAGTGGGTGATGCTGATGGCCTGTGGTAAGCAGGAGATCAGAATGGTAAGCAAGAATCGAATGGTTCTCCTGACTTTAAACACTGTGACTACAGATAACTGCAACTTTCAGCATCTTTTACCATCTAAGATCCTTGGGAGCACTGAGACCAAATGTAAGGTTGAAAACAAAAAGCATTTTGAAGCCTGCAAGAGCTGGACATTACACAACCCTTTGAAGCAGAAATGCTGGTAAGAGCCCTAAGTTTGCAGTAATGGGCATTAGATTAGCACATGCCACACCTGTAAATTTTAATCAGAAGTTGAAAAGACTTTATTGACTACATAGTGTGTAGGCTTGCTGTTCTGTTTTTATTGCTTGACCACTCTGTCCAGGAAAACTTGCAGTGAGAGACAGGTCCATCTGCCTCTAATTTTCTCAGTAATAATTTTTTTCCAGTGTGTATTGCACACTCAATGGCAGCTTGATGTACAGACAGAAATATATTAGCATTAGCAATTGGCCAACTTCAGAAAGTTTTGTGGACTGATATGCATAATGACCCAAGAGTTTCTATATTTACTCCAAGCTTTTGCAAACTTATCTGATTCTTTCTGGTATAAAAGCTAATTCTGAAGTCTCATGAAACCAAGCTATCATTCATATACTGGGCTCCTTATATTTACTGCTTATACAGAAGTCGAGTTATAGACAAAATGAAGACAAATGTATTTTAAATTCAGACATAGGAATACTTAATTCTTTTCTGTTTTAACTATATTATAACCCTCATCCTCTTAGCAGCAAGTTGTACATTATAAAGGAGATAGAACTGTACTATGTGTGTGTGGGGGACTAGACTGAGACATTACATTACTAATATTCAAAGCAAACTGCAAAGTTATTGTGCATAGTTTTAGCTGCATATTGTTTTATGTGTTGAAGCAAAAATCACTTGGTGAAAGTTTATAGGCTTTATGGTGAAGGAGGTCAGAACAGAGTATTATAATAGTTCCCCCTAACCTTGAAATCTCTCAATTTGTAAATGCCTGTAAAGGAATTAGGGGCTGGCTTGCCAGGCTGGGTGGTTTAGAAGTGAGTGTGTAGAAAGCTTCTTGGGTGACCGTGAATTGCATAGGCTCTAGCTGGTTGGTTTTCCTCATTCAACTATATGATGCTCAACTATTGACATGAAAAGAGGCCAATAAATTAACATGAATCTGAATCTCAACCCAAAATGTTTCTTCACTGAGCTCTGAGAGAAACCCAATATTTGAAACATCTGGTTTCTGCTGCATTTCACTACTCTTGCCCAACAAGAAGAGTGCAAACAGGCACTGCTTGAAGGGATGGATGGGATACGACGTGAACAAACCACAGCTTAAAGCCAGAAATTCGGTACACTAAATTGCCTGGTGTGTCACTTAGTACAGAATTAGGCTTTTGGCCCCGTGGCAGCCACTGAGCTGTGAAGGGAGATGCTGAGATTTTTTAGGGATCAGAGTTTAGCTGAAAAAAATGTTTAAAGGAAGGTTGAATCTGGCCTGTGAATGCAAACCTTTTTAAACTATAGCCCTTGAAGCTTAGGAGCATGCAAGGTCCCTCACATTATGAGTAGAGATGGTGCTAACTCGAGCACCTGGATCTGGGCACCTAAAAACTTGAGAAGTCTGGCTTTGATCCAGACTTTCCCACTGGCCACCCACTGGGCCAATGCGCACACACTAGGTTATGGAAAAGTTGGATCTGAATCTTCCAGCTCTGACCAGTCTCTAGTAACAAGCGGTTTACCAACCCTTCCTGTTACTTCTAAAATAACAGGCAAAGAATATGGGACATATGGCAAATGAGTGATACTCCTTTCATTTCCCCTTTCAAAATCAGTATGGAATTCACTGAAAAATATATTGCTTTTTTGCTCACTTCACAAAAATAATGCTGTTAAAGGGTCCAGAGCAACTGGCTGGTTCAGCGGATTGCTAATGTGATAAAAGCCCCTTTTACTTCTTGATACAAACCAGATTTCTGGTTCACATCCAGACCAGACTAGTTGTAGCTTTTTTTTTGTAGTCCGGCAGCTTTATTTGGTGGCTTATATGAAATAAATTAGTGGCCTCTGTCCAGTTCAGACTAAACAGATGTCCTCAATACGAAAGCACCACCACTCCTGATACTAATGGGCTTTTTGTTTCCAATATAAGCAGGGCAGCCAATGTTTGCTTGAACCCTAGGGACTACACATCCCTTTTGCTTCTTGAGGTGGTCTCTGTAGCTCAGGGCATGTTACTGGAAAACAGTGCAGGAGCTCACAACTGCACGGCACAATCTACACCTGTTCTGTGGTTAAACAAGGAGCTTTGTTCACCAGTGTTTTTAACTTGACTTTTTCACCAGAGATGAGCTGGACCCCTGAACCTGAACCTCCCTTGTGAATCCGAGTTTGTCCTGACAGGTTAGGCCTTTCTCTAAATGAGCTTTAAATGGATCCAGATACCAACTCTTGCCAAATCTAAGGTCCAAGTGTTGTGATTTCAATCTAACTTTACAGAAACGCTTAGAATGCAACAAAAAGTAGTAGTGAGATATGACCAACCTTTTTGCTTTCAGAGCCTTTTCCTCCACTCTTTTTTTTCAGCCTCTGAATCTATTTTTCCATCTTCTTCCAGAGGCTTTTTAGGTGGAATTTGGAGAAAAGTATTGAGGAGTATTCCTTATGCTCTTCTCATAAAAAGCTCCATAATAATTTTTCATAGTCATCTCATAGAACAACACCCATGTCTGTTCCCAATGCACTACTCAGTCATTAGAAAAACACTGACATAATTACATTTATACTTTCTCCTTGGTTCATATGTTTGAGCTCTGGGAAGCCAAACATGGACTTGCCTCAGCCACTCCTCCAGGATATCAATATTTAATACAGGAGAATCAGAATCGTACGGCTGTCGTTGTACAAATCCAGTAGTAATAATATTCTAATGTTGCAACAAGAGAATACAGCTGGGGATAATGAAGTGGGCAATGCGAATCCAGTGAAAAAAGAGGATCAGCTGAAGAAGCAAATTCCTATATCTGTTTTGGTGGGGATGATTGCGCGGGTTTAGGGCTTCTTTCCTGCAACACTTTCCTACCTCATTTAAGGTTATTTTCAAGTTTCCCCATCTCTCTGTTAGCCCCACCTGCCTGACCCCTCTGGTAAAGAATGGACTTGGGTGAGGTAGTTCAAGGAGAGACATGGAATGTCTTAAAATGGAGGATGTCCCCCTTAACGTGATAAAGGAACCCTTTATCGTTCAACTATGTGGTGCTTTCTCAGCACAGTATTTGTTATGATCCATGTCTAATTATACATGATTCCTATATGGGACCCCTCCCCACTGGACAGTCAGATCATGGGTAAGCTGTATTTGATGACTGCTGTGAAATGAATGTCTTGTCCTTGGAGAAAAGATATGTGCTGCACTGTGTCATACCAGCGTTAACTGGGAATAAATGAGAACCTATAAAATACTAAATTCATACACATGAAAAGGAGAAATTGCAATCACTTGTAAGTTGAGTTGTGTGTACATGCCTGCCTGTCATATTCTGCCTATGGAAAATAGAAAATACTGAGGTCTGTTCCAGGGGTGGGCAATTATTTCTGTTGGAGGGCTGCTTAATGAGTTTTGGCAAACTGTTAAGGGCTGCATGGGTAGCTCTGCCCCTTGACAGGTGTCCCGCCTCCTGGCTTCCATCTTGGGACTGGAAGTCCCACCCCCTAACCCTTGACCTTTGCTTCCATAAGTTATTCCCTTTGCCTCCAGAAGTACTCCTTTGGGCAAGGGGGTTGCCATCTTGGAACCAGAAAAAAAACAAATTATATTCTAAAAATCAAACATCTACTACAACATGCATTAATTTGATTTAAAAAAATGTTTTTGTCCTGATTTACATGTGTTTGCATAGTGTACGTAGAATTGATTGTATAATAGCTTAAAATGAAGTCTTAGTTTTGTATATTGGGGGGTATGGGTGAGTGGGTACAGGGTCTGTTGGGGGCTGTGGGTATGTGTGTATGTGGAGTGTGGGGGGAAAGTGTGGGTGTATATGAGGTTTGAGGGGGGCTGTGGGTGGGTGTGGGGTTTGGGGGGTAGGTGTGTGTGTGTATGTGGGTGTATATGTGGATATGTGGGATGTGAGTGGATATGGGGTTTGTGGGGGTGGGTGGCTGGGGTGTGTGAGGGGGTGTGGGGTGTGTATGGGGGTTGTGGGTGTCTGAGGTGCAGGGCAATTTTGTGGGGTGTAGTGTGGGAGGATTGCGGTTATAGTGCAGTGCTGAGCATGTTGGGCACCAGGAGCACAGTGTTGGCCTTCTGGAAGACGCACCAAACTGCTGCCACTTCTCCCACCCATGCACCACTGCTTCTCCCCCCTCCCCCCCGCTACTATGTCCCCACCCACTGCTCCAGCACCATGCGGTACCCAGCTGGCTCCTGCTGCACGGCGTGGTCCTGGCCATGCAGCCAGGAACCACATGGTGTTGCAGATGGCTCAGCCTGGCTGGCACCTCACAGAGCCAGCCAGGAATCGCAGGAACCAGGACAGCTCCTGCTGCATCGGCAGGGTTACTCATGCAGCCCTCGACAGCTTGCCAAAACTCGTTAAGCGACCCTCCATAGAGCCCCTGTCAGCCCGGGCTCCATGCTCCTGCCCCGTACTCCTGTCCTGCACTCCAGCCCAGCTGTTGCTTCACTCCTGCCCACCTGCTTGCTGCTAGTCCTGTTCCCCCCCTGCCTGCTGCTGCTGCTGCTCCCATTTCCCCACCTTCCTGTTGCTACCACTACTTCTCCCCTCCTCCCTGCCTGCTTGCTGCTCTGGCAGCGCACGGCTCCTGGCTGCATGGCTGGGACCGCAGAATGCAGTAGGAGCCAGCCCAGCCCCCATGGACTGGGGTGATCTCCGGTGGTCCGCCCCTCCCCCCGTTCTTATCTGACTGCACTCTTGGGTGGAGGGAGGTAGGGAACAGCCCCAGGGTCACCAGGCCAGAAGCCTGTGCTAGGCAGAGGCCTCCAGTTGGAGGCTGGGGGGGAGATGCTGGGGGCAGGGCTGAAAGTGGGGTGGAGCTGGTTGGGCCTTGCTGCTGCTGCCCCTGGGTCCTGCTGCTGGCTTCTCCTGGGTCTTGCTGCTGCTGGCACTTTGTCAACTTAGACAGGCAGTCATGGACAAAGAATAATCAATTTTTTTTTTAAATGCAGGGGCCCCACAGGTCAGACAGAATGACCTGGCAAGCCAGATCTGGCCCCTGGGCTGTATCTTGCCCACCCCAATCTATCCTATGGTCGGTAAATATTCTCTCTCAATTATTGTATATTCCCTAATTTTTAAATAGCAAAACTCAGTGGATAAAAATCTATCAATTGTGGGGTCCATATAGACAAATAATTTAATATACATTAAAAAAGAAGCATCCAATAGCTCCCTATTGGCATAGGCATAGCTATAGCTATAGCTACTAATATGCATGTGCCTTCCTCAAACCGTCACTGTCACAGATTTGATGGAGAAATAATAACTTCTTGCTGTGTGAAGGGGGTCTGACTCCTGCTCTGCAGGAGGGGGTGTTGCCTGATTTCTTACCTGGCTCAGTTGCAAAATGCAGTTTATACATAGCCACTCGGGTGCTGTAATCTTAGTCAAAAGAGCCTCCTTGTTTCTGACCATTCTCTTTATGTACACTTGAAACTCCTGTTTAGTCAAACTAGAGTTGTATGCAGAAGGCAAGGAGAACAGCCTCATAAATCTTCTGTTCATAGAAGCAGCCTGTTACTATAAAGCTATTGTCCCAACAAAAAGAGATGCAGGCTTTGTTTGGACACTTCAGACTACTCTGCTGACAGCTAATAATCAAGTCAATGAGCTTTGGTTCTGGCCCCTATGGAAGTAAACAGAGAGCGTCTCACTGATTTCAGCAGACTTTGAAGTAGGACCTGAAAGTATGTTTCAGTCTTTGTTACATCAGATAGGATGTGGAATGCTTACCGCAATACACATACATCTTTTTAGCATTACTTCATTATCTACGATAGCCAAACCATATTGTCTATCTCTGCACTCCTTCCTCGTGTGCACTTTTTACTCCAGGCATGTGGATTATTCAGAAGGTTCCTAGGATATTTATATAGCACTTACGAGGATGGGAAGCAGTTACAACAGGTAAAATATTTTACAAGTATTTAGGTCCCTGGCTATATAGTCCAGCCATTGTCTGCCCCGACACATTCCTGATATGCTGTGTGCATGCTAATGTGGAAAGAAATGTCACCTCTGCAATGGGGAATTGGCCATGGCGAGAAGAAAAACCCAATGATTATTTGAGCATGGTAGAAAAAAATCTCTCATGTAGCTAGGAATTTTGCTCATCAAAATTCTTCGGATCTGCTTTAGGGTCTGCTTTTCACATAGGAGAAATAAAAGGATTTTGCTGCATACCAGAAGGACTAGATTTTAGAACGAGGTTTCCAAGTTCATTAGTTGCTATATAAATGATTCCAGTGTGATAGGGCAGTCAACATCTGTTAGTGTTATAATCTTCCCGTAAGTGCATCCTGTGTATGGGATTTTCTTTAATCAGTGAATCTAGACTATATCCATCCCTTTGAGGCACTTTTCATCTTATAGCTAACTACAGAAGGCAAAAACCTCTTGAAACATTCTTTTAAAATCAGATCCTCAATCTGTCTGCAAAAGTGGTTCAGACAATCCCCTTTCTCCCATCCCTGCCCAGTTGGTTGTAGTTTCTTTACATAATAATTGTGTGTCTTCCCTTTTGCTTATAAACCTGAATATGTGATGAACGGGTCCTCTTTCTGCTTCCCCTTTGATGTCAGCTGTAACACACATTGCTAACCAAACTGCTCAGTACCTAATGTACCAGGAGAATGGGGCCTTTCCTGAACTAACTCTGTGTGTATTTTAATTCAGGTTTATTAGATTTGTTGCTTTTATGGGTTTTGGCTTGTCCTTTGAATGCTCTCTACAAAGCTGGCTGAAATGGTGACATCTGGTGGTAATGCTTATTATAATTTTAAAGTATTTCCTTCCTTGTCGGAAGGATTAATTAGGTGCTCCTTGTTCCTGTTACCTCGGGGTGAGTCCCCTTTGCCCTGCTGACAGGAGTTGTGATGCTGACATCAGGCAGTTCCCATAGGATGTAGGGACGTTTCAGGGACATCAGAATGTAAAGCCAAACAGGCAGGGCTCCAGCCACACTGGCCCAGCCATACAGTCCCTGGGGCTAGTGAAAACTCAAGTCGTTTTAACTTGAGCCCATACTGATTCCCTCGCCAGCCCAGCTCCGGCCTAGTGGGGGGCAGAGAAGTAGCATTAAACTTCTGCTGCTTCTCTCAGCAGAATTGAGGATGGAGCTCTTTATTATCACATACTATTTATCTGACATGTGGGGCCGCATCTGAGACTGGGGCCTTATTTTGCTGGGCACTGTGGACATAAGCAGTCACACTGTCCTTGCTATATAGAACTAAGAGTCTGAGAATTTATAGTCATGCTTTATAGTCCATTTGTAATTAATAAATGATTAACAGAGATTATGAATAAGCTATACATGTAAGTCACGAGTATATACATGGAACACAACACTTATCAGTCATTAATTAACCCCATAAAAATGGAACCTCGGTATAAAATCTGACCAAACTTACATGGATTCGTTCCAATCATGTCAAAGGCTATCACCACTTTCTCTCCAAAATCTGAATTCTTACCTGACACTGTCATTCCAATTAGACCTTTTTAGTTCCTTTATGGGAAACAGGCAGGAGTGTCTTTGTGAAACTCTACTGATGGGCTGATTGGACATAATTAGCAGCAAGACTCATGGAATTAGTTAACATTTACTGTTATAACGAACCCCTAGAGGCAGATGTGCCGATTTAAAGGCAGCTAAATAGAAAATTGTGCACTGTACAGTTGAACCCCTGATGGCCGAATGTTGCAGGAGGTAAGCATCTCAGGGCCCATTTCTTTGCAAGCCCACGAAGACAGCAGTTAAAAATGCTTGTAACAATGAAGGCTGATTCCTTCAGTAGAAGGGAAGGTGACATATATATTATCAGTGGCCCCCCACCAGCCTTTAGAGAGAGGATACAGTAGCAGAGCAGGAGACCTAGAGTATATTCTTGAACAGCTGTGAGTGAAGGCAGCTTTTTCAGCTCGCCTTTGAATTGGTGAAAAAAGATTTCCAGACAGCCAGTGACAAAAATTGCTGCCATTAGCTCCTTAACACAGGGCACTATAGTCATAATCCTGAGTTCTACAAGATGCCACCAGTGTTCTGTGGAAGGGAAAAGCACCTGTACCAGGCTCCACCCAGCATTACAGGCCTTTTTATGGCACCCCAACATTACTTTTCTCTTGTCCCCTCTTTCCTGCATCCAGCATGGTAAGGAGCTACCATAGAGGCATCACAGTAAAGAAAGCACCTGAGATACAGGCCTTGAGTATGCATCAGGTGCTGGACTGGACAGCTTGATGTCTGGTCAGCAGACAGGCCTATGTGAGCAATATTGTGGGGAGAGTTCCATTCACTTGGAATCTGTGTCCCAAAGCCACCTGTGCCTCCGGTGCTTTGATCTCCATCTGGCATGTTCAATGGGGCATCATGGCAGATTGACAGCATGCAGCAAGGGATGGGGCTCTGGCAACCAGAAAATTAAAATCTATTTTTTTAAATTATCTTTCTCCTCTGTCCAACCCTCCCCCCACCTTCCCAATTTGATTATTAACCTCACTATGGTTCCAGCTCCAGCCCATAACTCCACACTGAATGGAGGAGCATTGCTGAGGCTCTCTTTCCATGTGGCCTGCTTGGGTTCAAACCAGAAAGACATAGACACACACACAAATAACTGGCTACATAAGCAAATCCCATTGTCTCATGTGAGGGTTTTAATCCCTGACTCCCAATGCAAACCAGATGTCTGGGACCTATTGTATGGAAAGAACACTTTGGACACAATCCTGTATAAGCTCTGTTTTGACAATTAAAAACACAGAAGATATATTGCACCCAAAGTCTTAAGGGGAACACCTTTTCACCTTGGCATTAGGGAGAATGAAACTATGGGATTCTTCCAAAGAGCTTGAAGGTGGGTGGGGATTTTGTTTTGTCTTTTTGGTACTGTTCCCAATAAAGCAGAAAAACAACCTCTTTCTTAAGACAACAGTAGAACAACTGATAGAGTTAATTGAACAAAAGCCACTCTGAGCAATTTGGTATGATGCAAAATGTCCCTGAAGTTGTGCTGTGCACCTTCTGGGTTCCAGCTATTTTATAGTAACTAAAAGACAGGCATAAGGAATTAAATATGAATCTCCATCCACATGCTGCCAGGATTCAGTGGGCTGTTGAGAGCCAAAGTTCTGTCTTTGGATCTAATAAATGACTACCACTTGGCTTTCAGAGTGGGTGAAGACTACAGGATGCTAACTTTGAGGGAGAGAAGGGAGCAGGGGAGGCTGTGCCCTTAGTTTCACTTGGGCTAGGGACAGACGTTCAAAAAGCCTGAGCCTGAATTGATTCAATCTTTGCAGGTTAGTTTGACTTGCAGAGATTGAACTGATTTGCAAGTGGATAGACATTCACTTTTGAATCAAGAAATGCAGGCACCTGCTTGCAGTAGCTCAGGCTAGGTGCCAGGGGGTGCTAGAGTGAGCCCTCCCTTCCCTTCTAGAGTGCTGAGCTATGGCCAGGCTATGGCCAGGCCCTGGCAGGACACTATTATTAGGGAGGTATAGGCAGGCTCTGCCTGCATCTCCTGCAGCAGGGGTGTGCCTGGAGGGTGAGGGGGAAGCAGTCCTCACCAGGCTTTCCCCCCACCCCCCACTTGCTGCTCAAGGGGCAGGGAGTGTTGCCAGCCCCCAGCCCCAGGCTACTACTCTGAGGCAAAGCAGGGGGAGAGGACTGTTTGTGTGAACTGCATGCATCCCTTGATGATACTGAACTTTGCAATCTCCCTCTCCCTGCTTCTTCATACTGTCTGCAGCAAACTGATGGCACCCACATGTTGTATTCACTGCAAACCAGGTAATTTCTCACACTTCTCTCTGGCCCCTGTTGAACACTGACAGATTGCGGGCTTTGAAGCAAGCCAGCAGCCAGGAACACAAAGCTCATCAGCCCATCAAGTCCTACAAAAGAAAACAAATGCATCTCTCTCATTAGTTTCAAGCTCTTCTTATCTGCAGGGTGCATTTGCATTTGCAAGCCACTGGCTTCTAGCCCTAAGTGGACACTGTTCTGTCGGCTGTTGTTCCAGTGAAATTGGGAGAAACACACACAGACACCTCTCAGTATTAGCTAGCATGAGGGAGCATGGCAAAATGCTGGCGGTGGTCCATGCCACTGGGGTCCCTGCTTGAGCAGCAAGTGGCTGAGGCGGGAAGGGGGAAGCCTGGCAGATGCTGCAGTCCCCCACCTCCTTCTCAGCCAGCCGCAGTTCCGGCTAGGGAGGAAAGGGCCAGTCCTTCTCTCTGGAGTAGACAGCACAGCCTAACCCAGGGCTGAAAAGCATGCTGGGATGCTGGGGGACTCTGATTTAACTTAAACCAGGAAGGGGTCTGGGACAGAAATTCCATAAACTGGTTTGACCCAAATCAGTTAAGTCTGATACTACATTCAACCAGGTTTATCTTAAACTGGTTTCAGCCATTTTGAAACTGGTTTATGTTCGCTAAACTGATGTTCTGTTACAGGTTTAAACCTATTTCTGATCACTTAAACCAGTTTATGTGTAACTTCTGTCCCTAGCCTTGGAGATTAGCTGCTGTAATCCTCGGGAAGTTGTCCCTGGGGTAACGCTCATGCCTGCTGTCGTAGCAGACAGAATCAAATGCAAGTTGAGAATACGTTCCCTTTGTAAACCACTATGTGGTTTCCCCCTCTCCGTATAAGAAAAGGAAAAGGAATGCTATATTTTTCAGTCACAGACCCATTATCCGTCTCAAACAGTCCATGTACATCAGGTTCCACGCTGAAAGCTACATAAAACAGCAATATCTGCCGCTCTCCTTTGGAACAGAGCTACCTGATTCCTCCCAGTGCACCCCACATGCAGAAGGCGAGCCGTTTCTCTGTATGCTGGTAAGTGAGTCGGAGCAAAGCCAGTGGAGGCCCTGACTGAGGAGCAATCGGCTAATAGCTAAAGCATAGTATTTCCTAATGAAGCAAGTACTTTGGTCCTTTCTCTGGCACCAGCTGTCCCCTTGGAACAATCAGAGGGCTTTTCTAGACTCTGAGGCTATTAGGGAATCAAGAGGAAAACACATCACATACGTACCTTCAGGGCCTTGCCAGCATGTCTGATCAGTTAATACTACACCAAGGCCAGCCAGACTTCTTCCTGGGCAATTGTGAAGAACTGTGGCTAAGGCAGTTCAATTGCTCTTTGTAGGCGGTTATGCCTGGAAATTACTAAAGTCTGATATGATAAGTGGGACTGGCCAATCGTTTTGGTACAGGGGACTATACATTATCTTTAGACTCCAGAAGAAAAATAAATTATGGTTTACTGAGCAGGGGGAAAAGAATGTTGGCTTGCTCACCCTGTTTTCTGAGTAATCGCGTGTCCAGCCCTCCGTCTGAAACCCACATCAGTTGACGTTGTCATTGCTCTAGCCTCTTGGTTTAAAATGGAAAGCGCCGTTACTCATTATGGACAGCAGAAGACATCAAACTTTTAGGCAGGGACCTACCACAACAAAATGAGTCTGCCCCTTCTGATACACACCCCTTCCCACAGTGTCTGTGAGCCCACATGGCATAAGAAGAAGACTCTTGAGCTACCATCAGTCATGGCTAAAATACATTTTCTTACTCACATGGTTTATTATAAACCCTTGCCAGCTGAGAACTGAATACTGTTTATGCCCTGACCTCCCGTGTTTTGTTATTGTAGGGTTGTACGGTGAATCGTTTGTTTTTGCAGAGTTTGCTCCTGAGTCCAGAGCCACAAAGGTAGGTCTGTCGTTACAAAGCAGATAACTAAGCTCTGGAATCCATAGCTGCTTTTTGGTGTAGGATTGTCACACTCAGGTCTTGTCTACATTGCAGAGCTCTGCTGGCAAAACCCCTGGGGTGGACACAGGTCTTGCTGGCAGCACCATTGCTCAGGAGAACTGCTCTGGTAGCAGAAAATCTCCTTCCTGGGGGAGAAACGCCTAGGGAAATTATACCTTTCTGTTGCCACCATAATTAAGGTGGCTGTAGCCCCCATAGTATAGATATATCTTGAGGCTTTTTGAACCTGTTTCACCATCTATGAAATGGATAATAATGCTGATCTACCTAACATTGTTTTTTTTTTTTAATGATGGTACATTCTTGTTATATAGAGTTTGATTTTTATTGGTCCCTCACTGTTTGCTGAGTACCTTGGGATCCTGGAAGTAGTGGCTTAGCAGAGGTGCAGAAGGTGCTGCTTCGTGCCTCCCTAGTGCCCGGCAGGTCCTCCAGCAGTGAGGTTAAATGGGGTGAAGCGTTCACCAGGTTCTGAAATGTCACTGTTTCCCCCTCCCACCCGCACTCCACTTTCTTTGCACGACATAGAACTAAATGTCAGACCACAAAAACAATCCAGCACAGGTTTGTTTTGCATCTCACTGCAGGTGTGGCTGCTCCGGCAGCAAGATCCATCCCCAGCCACCTCCCACATACGCACTCGCACACCACTTAGCCACTTCCTCCAGTGTATTCCCAGAAACTGGCAAACACAAGCTTATGACTTGTCCCCAGCCAGGAGGAGGCTTTTAAAGTTTTTATTTTACTGTTCTATTTATAGACACCTTTCTCCAAGGAGTTTCTCTCCTTCTTCTTCTGTCTCATCCCCACTATATTTGGGGATGAAGATAGAAATTCTTGGTTGTTTGCAATTGGGAGCTTGGTCATAAATAGGTTTTGCCCAATAAAACCAGTGTTGAAGCTAAATGACAGCATTTGTCCAAAGGATTTTGTTATCATGTGTAAACAAAGGCCCTGATCTTGCATTCTTTGTGCACCCAAACCTCCAATGAAATCTCCAAATAAAACTCCATGAGCTTCACCTGCTTTCCCCTTCCATACTCCACAAAATCACATGTTCCACCCCTAGCCTCCCTCAGTGTGTTCCACAGCCTCAGTGATTGCATTGACCAACGTTCTTGGTTGCAAGCGGAAATTAAAAATGAAGGATTTTGATGTAGTGTCAGGGGTAAGAGTATTTCCCACAGCAGGGGTCCCAAAGAGTAAGGATGTGCTCGGGCTATAAAATCTGCATCAGAATTGGGTCCCAATTTTAAATAATGCCTTTCCCCCAGAGTGTAGGCATGTTGTAACTCAAGGTTTCATCTGTAATCCAAGCTAAACCAAGCATTCTAACCTTATGGTTTACCAATACCAGCTACATCATCACTTAAGAATCAAACTTGCCCAAACTTAGTGTCAGACTGAGTCATTCTAGAGAGGATTGCTTGATTTCTTGGTTTGCTATAACCTCAATGTTGATTTACATCCCTGAAAACGCATGGCTAGTTCTGTAAGGTTCTGTATAATGAACTTGTATGCTTTATCATATTAAATTCTAGACATTGCTTGCTGGAAGAATTCTGCTCTTGCTTCCTTTGCCCTGTATCTTATTTCTTCATTTAGTATTTAATACCTATTTAGTCAGTTGCCTACAGAATCTATTTGCTGGTGTGTTTTGTAGCCACATAAGCCAGTCACTTAGCCTTCATTTTTCAATCATGCACAATTTCATAATAAGTTATTCATTTTAAATATTAAGCAAGGATGCAAGTTGACAGAATGTTATCACAGGCAGAAAACTACAAACAAACAATAATTTCCTTATCTGCTCTTATTTGAAGGTTGGATGAAGTGCTTTAAAGTGAGAAGCTGTAAGGGCCTGTGCTATTCAACATCTTTATCAGCAACTTGGAGGTGGGCGTGGAAAGCACGCCGTCCAAATTCGCTGATGACACAAAGATGTGGGGAGAAGTGGACACACTGGAGGGGAGGGACAGAATCCAACTAGATCGAAACAGATCACAGAGGTGGGTGGATGAGAATAGAATGGGATTCAATGCAGACAAATGCAAGGTGCTGCATCTAGGGAGAAGGAACCAGCACCACACCTATATGCTGGGGAACACCCTTCTCATCAACATGGTGGCTGAAAGGGATCTTGGAGTCCGTGTTGACTCCAGGATGGACATAAGCTGCCAATGCGAGGAAGCAGTCAGTAAGACTAACCACACCTTGTCATGAATCTACAGATGCATCTCAAGCAGATCCAAGGAGGTGATCCTCCCCCTCTATGCGGCGCTGGTCAGGCCGCACTTGGAGCACTGTGTCTAGTTCTGGGCGCCGCACTTCAGGAGGGATGTGGCTAACCTTGAGAGGGTCCAGAGGAGGGCCAGTCACATGGTCAGGGGGCAGCAGGGCAGGCCCTACGAAGATAGACTTAGGGGGCTGGTCCACAAGAGAAGACTGAGAGGGGATCTGGTGGCCATCTATAAACTCACCGGGGGGGCCAGCGGAAAACAGGTGAGGCTCTGTTCCTCCAGATACCACCTGGGATAACAAGGAATAATGGCCACAAATTGACTGAGAGCAGGTTCAGGCTTGATATCAGAAGGCGTTACTTTACGGTTAGGGCTGCCAGGCTCTGGAATGGGCTCCCAAGGGAGATGGTGCTCTCCCCTACCTTGGGGGTCTTCAAGAGGAGGTTGGATAGATATCTGGCTGGGGTATTATGATCCCAGCACTCGTTCCTGCCCAGGGCAGGGGGTCGGACTTGATGATCTGTTCAGGTCCCTTCCAACCCTAGAAACTATGAAATTATGAAACTAAGGTTTAAAAATCTTCATAGGGGAAAATTGTAGTCCTACAGAACTGCTCAGGAGACCAAGGAAGGTTTGGGGAGCCTGTCCCACCCAAACCCAGTACTTGACAATAAGATCAAATAAATTTTAGCAGCAATTTTAATATTGAAATACAAATGGTATATGAATGACAAGATGATACAGATTAAGCTTTTCAAACCAAATATTTAAATGCTCATCAATAATATATTTTTTAATATTTGAATATAAAGATTAATCCTAAATTTAAAAGCCTCTAATAGGTGGCTCTAATAGGGAAAAGGGCTTGTTACCCAGGCTTAAAACTAAGGGCCTTCTTAGGGCCTTGTTACACAGCAATTTTGGGAGGCTTCTGGAGCTCTTTATCCCTGAATTGTCCACACATTTTAACACCTTAAAGGGGTTTAAAGTGCAGCTCAAAGTTACTCCACCCAGAGCAGGATTATCTCTGATCTGCACTATCCAGCTCCTGTTCCATTAAGGTGTGGCCCGTCGCTGCAGATGTGCTGCCCAAATTGAAGTCCTCTAATATCCCAGGAGCTCTCACATCCCCACCCATCGAGTAGGGATAGAAGCCTGTCCTGGCTCACCAGCCTTGTAGTGGCAACTCCTAGCTACAGCTCCTAGTCCTGCCCCTGCTCACCAGGTTTCTAGTGGCAAGTCCTAGCTGTGCAAGTGGGGGACAGTCAGAGAAGGTTTCTTGACTAGGGGTGTGACTGCTCCAAACTCCAAGCTAGCACTGATACTAATCAACATTTGTGCAGCTTGCAGAGTGAGGTGTAACAAAGTCCTACATTTCAAAGAAGCACTTACGTTGGTTCATCTGCATATGGGCCATTCAGCAAGGACCATAGTTCAAAGCTAAAGAGCAAAGATTTTGAAGTATCTGGATTTTTATACCTGATTACCTGACTCAACTTCAAAAGCTTGCTATTAAGGCTAGATTATATAGAAATGTGCCTAATGATTTATTTCATTATTAATACCAATATGAAGTCTGTCTAATATGGTTATTAAGTGTATCTGGCTTGTTGTCAAGCAGACATACCTATTTTTAACCCCCTGTATAAATGGTGTCTGCCTTAAACCAGAGTGAGCTGGTGTAAACCTACTGAATGACTTTAAGTGACCCTGAACTGACACCTCTTAACCTTTCTTTTGCCTTCTGAACTCTTCTTGCCAATGACATTTTCTCGTCTACTCATTGCCTTTGCCTCTTTGTATCCTACCCAAATTCTAGTCAAGCAGATGTAAGCAGTTGCTATAAGATATCACTATTAAACAGCTCAGGGCCTACTACAGTCTACAAAATACAAGTCCTAAATGGTTCTTTTACCTACCAGAGAAAGGCACAGCAAGAACCAGTGACTGGAAGCTGAAGCCAAGACTACTTCAAACAAAAAATAAGGCAACATTTTTTCACCGTGAGGATGATAACTAGAATAGGGGCCAGGGCAGTTGTGGATCGTCTGTCTCTGGCTGTATATGAAGAAAAGTTGCCCTTCTGGAAGAGGCACTTGGATCAAAAGCATCTTATTGGCTTTGTACAAGTGTCTCTGGGTGAAACATCATGGCCTGTGTTGCCCAGGTGTCTAATGGTCTATTCTCATTCAACATTTTCTATTATATAAAAATGTTAAGATTTTTTTTTAAATCAAAAGCCTCTGTCATGGCAAATGCTGAATGATTTTTGCATTTTACTGAGTTAAGCCACTTAAAATAAATTGGTGACTTTCACTTTTGAGTTTCAGGCTCAGATTCACAAGTCAGTGGTGAAACAGATTTTTAAAGTCTGGGTTGTAGAAACCAAACAAGCAGTGTTTGCACTGGATTGCATTGGACTTTTACTAGTCATGGAAACAGTTCATCAGTCTTAGGGGTCAGAGAACCTAAAGATGAGGTCTGACCTTCTCAGTGAAATGTATTCATTTGCAGAGGACTCTGTGATACTCAGACAGCTGAAGTTGTCAGGTTTGTCCAAGTAGTACATGCAAGTCTTTTGTGTGGAGGTGAATGTGGCCCAGTGTCTCTAGCTACAAAATGATGATTGAAATGCAGATATTTTCTGCTGTGCTGACAAAACAAAGTCTGGTTTGCATTTCTTTGAGCTGTAGCTAGCTGAATTATGATCTGTAATCCAGCTCTGCTATATACACACACTCAACTGTTGCTTTACTTTCCTCATTCTCAGTTTAGACCAAACATCAGACACCTGGTGACACCTCGAACTTTGGTAAAAAGATCTGCCTCTAACTCTAGTCCTTTTCTGTCCCGGTCGTGAATTTGCCAAGATGACCGGCATCTCTAAAGAGACTGTCCACTGAAGCTGTCCTTCATATGACAACATTTAAGAAAAAGGTAACATAACCACAGGCTGCTCGCAAACAAACAAACAGGATCATGCAGCTGCTCTGGCATGGGCTCCAAGGAAAACAGTGCTCCGCTTGAAACACTGTCGCTATTTTCATTTGTACCCTAGCAGATGAGAATGATATTTTGCAGAACACAGCATGACCCGTTCTAACGCCTGAACACAGAATAAAACAACCACTGCCACAAAAAGCCAGTAGTAAATGTGAAGTATCTCATTTAAATGCTTAATTAAGTTAGAGCCCTAATATTGAAACTCTTCTATACAGAGCCTGGTCCAAAAACTGCCTGACACGGTGTAGTTCAAACTCACAAGTATACACTCCCCTTCCATGTTGATTTAAAGACTGAGAAGGATTAGGCTTTCCTAACAGGAATCAAAAATAAGTTCCACAACTAGAAGCACTTAAAACTCGAGTCCCACAACCCCCATCCCCCTCTGCCCCCAGGTTATATTTAGGAGTAGTCAATGTAGAGACCAAACCTGACTGCATAAAACCATTGTGGTCATACAAGAAAAAGCAAGTCAGAACCATGCTGTAGTTAGATAGCACTATTGCTTATGATCCTACAAGTGAGGGAAACAACAAGCAGCTCGAGCAAAGGGCTTGTGCCAGAATTCAAAATCTTTCATCACCATGTGACAGCAGGGATGTGATGTGATGCCTTAGGATATACACTATGGCTAACAGATATAAAGATGCCTGTTTCTCAGGGTCTCGAGAGACTTAAATTCAAAGTTTATAGAGCACCTTGACATCTGCAGGTAAAAGAACCTTATATAAATTTCAGTTTGTCTCCAATTAGAAACACACCTGTCCTAGGCTTCTGTTTATCTAGTCATCATATTAAAACCACGCATTCACACAAAAATACTGACAGCAAACCACATTACTAAACTAAGTTCATTGGCCTCAGCCAACAAGGAGGCCGTGATGAAAATAGCTAGGATAAACCAGAGCCGGTCCCCAACCCCACTCTTAAAGATCCCAACCAAGTAGACTGGTTTTGTAACATAGCTTTGAGGGCAAGCTGGTCAGGTCATTTCAAACCCACCAGGTTTATCACTCAAGAAGGACCACTGCCCATAGCTACCCATGAAAATGAAATGGCTCCTGCATTTCTGTCTTTCCCTGTCTCATTCCCTGGTATGATAGCCCAGGGGAAGAGGGGGGCTCTTTAGCAAGCTCTTCCCAAGTCTTGTAGAACGTTATGTAAATGAAAAGTATAATTATTATTACCTGTGCTTCTGGTGTGGAGCTAAATTAGCATTTGCAAGGAGCACAGCTCTTCCTCTGAATGAGCTCAAAGTATTAGTAATGGTGTTAGCAATGTTGTTGAGATTTTGCTGGCAATCAGGTGAGAGATTTCAAAACTGGAGGAATGAGATCAAATAATTAGACCTTTGTCAGCAGCCTTCGCATCCTAGTAAATATATCTTTAACCTCTTAAATGCTGGCAACTTGTAGAGAATAAACGTCATCTGTTTACAGAGCTGTGTGGGCAGAGAAAGGGTTTATCCAAACCACATTCATACCTACCTAATATTTTTCTGACACTGCTTTGACTGCGGCTGGTAATTTATGGTTGCTCCTGCTGGTCAGTGGTAAAACTGGAAGCAGAAAGGGGCCAATATCAGAAGATGCACATTAGGAGCAGTTGGAGGAGGGAAAAGGGGGAGAAACCTAGTATTTTAAAAACTAATATTTCCTTCCTGATATTTAGTTGACTAAAAATCTGTTCCTCTCCTCCCCCAAATTAAATGTTCCAAACTATTATAATCAGCCTTGGAGAAAGATTGTTAAATTCACATGCCACCGGAGAGAGTAAAAAGCTACCACAGGATTTAAAATGTGCCAGGAGAGCAGGTTAGCTGACAGAATAAACTGTGTCTGAAGCAAGAACAAATTAAGTTAGGAGTGATTTTTTATCTTTCCTGTATTTAGGCATTTAAAAAAAAAAAATATATATATATATATATAGTCACTGTGACTGTAGCAGATCAGTGAAACTCCAGCAGAGGGCACTCCTGGCTAAATTTGGGAGTAGCTATACCTGAGGAGTAAGACATTAATGGAATGACAATGTTGACGCAGCTCACCAAGTCTAAGCTCCATGGGAAGGATGGGAGGAAAAAGCACTACATTGCTGGAGGACATTTTTGTACTTGGATACAGTAACATGATATAAGAAGGAAGAACAATAAACGCCCACACTCAGTCTCAAGGGTTTGTGAAGCTGATTGCAAGGTGTTGCCAAGTAAAGCCTTAGGTACTAAACAAATGTTTCTTGATTGTCTGCATCCTTGTAAGGAATCACATCTCTATTGTCTATGAATTTGTGTATACCATATCTGTATACATGAATTTTCATTTCCACGTAGGAGAAATTTGACAATCTTTGCATTTTTCCTGTGCCTGAGAAAGGGTGTGTGTGTCTGAAAACTTGCAACTAAAAATTTTTTTTTGCAAATACCTAGTTGGTCTAATAAAAGATATCACCTCTGCCATATTTCCTTTTGTGCAGGCACACACACATATAATGTACGGACACCCATAGGCCTCTTATTGTAGCTACCCATCTGAGGAATGGACAGACTAGGAATTAAAGTATTATGCAGCTCAGGTATATCCTTGAATATACAGAAATTTTCAAAAGCAACAGAATTGGGTTGTTATTTTTGGGCTGGGTGGCTCATGCTCAATGTTGACTTGTGCTTGTGAGTCTGAAAGTGGGCACAAGCTCTAACTCTATTATGGAAAAAGAGCAAATAAAGGAAATCCTCATTGTCAAAATTATATAAGTTAGAGTATAATAAATATACATGGCTATTATTGGCAAGATGGATTGCTTGCCTATAGTTTAGGAGAGGGAACTGGTGATGTGGAGAAGGAGGGGTTTTGCCTCCTCTTAAAAAAAACTCAAACAGTTCTGCTTTATATAACAAGGAAAAGATATCACAAATTCAATGAGATCCTTGGGCTCAAGAGTTTCATAAAAGTTCATGCTGTATAAGTCTTAGAATCATATGCCCTATGCCAAGGGTTTTTAACTAGGGGTGTGCGTACCTCCAGGGGGACTTGGAAAGGTCATAGGGGGTACACGCGGGTGGGCGGGGATGGAGCGAACCCTGGGGGGCGGCAGTGCCTCCCTTGGCATGTTCCCATACATCCCCTCTTACCCTGGGGGAAGGCAGGGGTGCGCTGGGCACTGCTGGCTCCATGCGGCACACCGCGGCGCTTTTCCCACCCCAGCTCACTCATCTGATTGGCCGCCAGGAGGCAGCGAGGTGCAAAGGGTCTGAATGGCAGGGGGGAGTATGTTTCTGTGCCCACTCCCAGGAGCAGGGCGGGGGCGTGAGGGTAGTGGTGACCCTCTGTGGACATATGTGGGGCAGGGGGGCTTGCATGTGACGGCCGCTGCCACCACCCACCACCTCGTGCTGCTGCCTCCAGGAATGGCTGAGAGGGCATGAGGGCAGTGGCACCCCTCTGCAGGCCACACAGGCGCCACCCAGCCAGCCGGACGTGGGAGGGGGCTTGCATGTGGTGGCTGCTGCTGCCGCCCATCACCCCACACCACCACTCACCACCCGGCGCCACTGCAGGAGCCCGCTTTCCCACGGCTGGTCGCACATGCGGCTCTGTGGGCTGCTGATGGGTGGCATGCGATTGGCCAGGCGTGAGGCCCGTCAGCAGCCCACAGAGCCGCATGTGTAACCAGCCGTGGGTAAGCGGGGTATGGCAGTGGCGGCAATGGCTGCGTGCAAGCACCCCTGCTTCCCCCCAATCCGGCTGCCACCATTAGAAGAGGTACACTTGCTTAAAAAGGTTGAAAAGCCCTGCCCTATGTGGTAGGCCTTTCCCAACAGCAAGTGTTGCCTTTCTGCCTGGTGCAGGGGGCTGGACCTGATGATCTTCCGAGGTCCCTTCCGGCCCTAATGTCTATGAATCTATGAACAGCAAGTTGGCATGCTCTGCCTATCTGATTGAGCTGGATAGGGAACAATGGTCCATGGGGATGGAACAAAGCCCATTCGCTGAGATAGCAGTGGGATCCACTGTCTGCTTCATGCTAACTGCCTGGGTCCAGGGATGCGTGCATGGAATTAAGATGGCAGGAGGGATGATGCCTTTCGCCCTCAACCATATGAAGCTGTGTGGGGTCAGACCAAAATCTGTCTGAGATGCTAACAAGTGTAGCATGAATCATCTAATACAGCTGGCCAGATGTAAGCCTGGGTCCAACCCTTGTAGTTTTAGTTAGCATCTTTCCTGTGCAAAATGCTAGTGAGGTGGCCAGTGGTGTGTTAAAGAGGGAAGGACTTATGGCAAGATGTTAAGAGGTGAAATGAGTCAGAGAGAGAGTGAGACTTCTCCAGAGACAGATCAGTGCAAATGGATGAGTGACTCTCTCAACCAGCAAGTCTTCAAGGGGGAAGGCCAGGGAAGACAAATGCTGGAAGAGACAAATAAGTGCACCAAAGAGTAGGTGGAGGGATGAGGTCAGGGAGGAAGGATGTGGGGAGCTCTTGGAGAGTTTTGCACCAGGAGGCTGGTTTTGAATTGAGCCAGAGATGGCTAGAAAGCCAGCAGCAGTTTCTAGCAGAGGAGAGGGGCGTTGTGGTCTCACTTCCCTGGCAAGGAAGCAGTTTGGCCACAGTCTCCAAGAGCACCTGCAATTTAGAGTAGCAGCATAGAAGAGGGAATCGTAATAGTCAAGTTATGAAGTGTTGAAGGCGTGAATGAGGATTTCAGCAAAAATAAAGTTGCTACATGAGCGAATGTTGGCAACGGCAATCTGGAGGTGGGACAGTCAGATTTACTGAGCCAGGCACTGTGGGAAGGAAAGAATCCAAGGCCAAGGATGACTCCCAGATTTCTAGACTTAGCAACAAAGTGTAAGTCTAAAATAGGAGTCAGAGGCAAAGCACAAACTAGACCTTTAAGCAGAAGAACATCATGAGTCATTCAGGAACTGGACCTCTGGGCTGTCACAGGCAAATTGCAAATCTTTTGATGGAAGGAGGAAAGAGCTTTCATGAGGGGCCAGATGCATCTTATATATCACTTGATGCCAGAGTTGACAAAGACTGGCTCATGGCTTGTATATGAGACTGTTCAGTTAGTACCATGATGCATACCCGTGATATTAAACCCTCTGTTACAAGGACAGACTTGGTGCTAATCATTCATTTCTGCTTCTATTTTAATCTTCGTTGTGGGACTTAGGCATTGAATGCCTTGTGTTTAGAGCAATGGTTTATAACACGTCCGCCCTGCTTCTCTTTGTCAGCCATTCCACAGTGAGTTTACCTTGTTGGAAACAGTAGGTATGAGAAGCTAAACAACGTATCCCGGCCTGAATGAGTTCCAGGATGCACAGGCAGTGCTGAGCCCTATCATTTAGTAGCCCAGGGTCGCTTGCTTACTGGCGCGCACTGCTCCGATGAAGCGCAGAAGTGGAACAGTGTTTTTGGTTCTACATCCTACACCCTGTGCCTTGAGGCTGGCTGTACTAGGAAATGTATAAGCCATGGACTACAACCTTAAGGTGGGACTAAAGGAACCTAATGTTCCCAGTCCTTGGGGGAGCTCAGAGACCAGTTTCGTCAGCCCAGACCTGTCCCTGCTACAACCAACTTCCTCCTCTTTCTGGTCGTTTCTGTTTTTGTGCAACATTTTAAAGGTGTGTCTCTCTTAGGGAAAGCTGTTCCTGGCCTTCTGGTGAGAAAACCTAGCCTTTACAATTCGCTGGTCAAGGGCATGTTGTATGTTCCTCCATATCCAATCCACTGAGGATGACAGTTCATTATTATCCCCATCTACAGAGCCTAACTCTTAGCTCAAGCTGTAGGAACTCATGTCTTTAACTCAAGCTGCCCAAGATGGCAACGGTCACTCTTCCAGCAATTTATTTCCCCTTCAGTCCACAGCTTGCTTCCTGACTCCTTTATGCCCTGAATGATAAGGTTAGATTACGTTGATCTTTGTTCAACTTTGGAATATCCTTGGTCTGAAATTATGCCAATGTGTTGATATTTAGGGCATACGGCAAAATGAGCTTTTTGTGGGCACTTGAGGTAAATGGTTTTAGTGGGGCATCTGCATGGTAGGGGGATTTTATTTGCAATGTTTCTTGCTGACTGACTGCTTCCTGTTGTGGTATAGGAAGAGTAAATCTGCTGTCAGTTTTTGGCATTAATTCTCTGGCTTGCAGTTAGAATGGATGAGAAGGTACCTGGGGCGAGGGGCACATCTCATCTGATAGTTGCAATAAAATCAGCTTTGGTTAAATTGATTGGAAAGTATTTAATTGTTTATGTTCTTTAAATTGAAAGAAACAAATGTGAGTAGTTACTAGTGGCCTGAAAGTATTTGCCCATATTTTAAACTCAGTCACAGTAGCTAATTGGAGCACACCCCAGGATTCTCCTGGAGCCATATAAAGAAGGATTTCCTCTTATTTGTTCTAGCTTTACCAGCTACTGCTCTAAAGTGACCTTCTCCCACATTTTTTCTCACCTGCAGTGAGTGGTCCGAACTGCTGTGTTACTTTGGCCACCCAATGTTTGCATTTCTCTTCTCCAGCCTTCCTGCTTTTCTCTTGGCTCTCTTCTTACATGGGGTTTCCAGAAAGTGCAGGGCAGACATAGAAAAATCCCAGCTACTTCTTACAAGGACACTTCTGTCTGGAGCTGAAAAAGGCAGGGCTCAAACTGAAGAGGAAGTTGGGATTAGCGCCACTATATTTACAAGAGAGTAGGGTTGCATTTAATCTGTATGGAAGGAGCCAACAGAATGGAAGAAAGAGTTTTCCATGTTCATCTTTTTTTATTTATTAGAAGCCAAAAGATTGGATTTTACAGCCATATTAAAACAAAGGTACACACACCAGACTCCTGATGTGTTAAAATGGTAATAAAATAATACTTAGCGCTGACCGTATGTAGCTATTTGCATTTTCAGAGGACTTTATTGCATTAGCTATGCCTCACAACAGTACTGGGAGGCCCTCAGTTACACGCACTTTCAGAAACTGACTTCAAGATTTATAACCTACCCTGCAATAAGGCACTGGGGATGTGTACAGCATATTATAATACACAGTGGCCCCAGAATCATCCCTCTCTACAACAGCTTGCAAGGTCTGCAAAATTGGCCTAATGTGTCTGTTCTCTAAAAATATTCTCATTTAGGGGTGGGCTGACGTGAGTGTTTTTGTGGCAAAAGTCCAGAGAGCACAGCAGCTGCACTGAGGTCAGACTTGCAGCCAGCAAGTACTTTTGCCATTAGCCTTGCAACCTAACTGGATGGTGGCAGACTTCTCTGGGCTACACACAATCGGCTAGTCAAAATCTCTCATCTCATTCTGTTCTGAAGATGGATATGTGGCATGGAGATCCCACAGATGGTTTTAGCCTAGGCACATGCAACTCGTGCCTCCTGAAGCTGGGAGGCATGGCGACCGCCTGCAGGCAGCGATGCAGGCAGTGATGCAGGCATTGGTGGCGAGGCTGGGCCGAGCGGGGACCGACTGTCCACAGGCAGCTGTGGTGGTGTTGGTGGCGGTGGTGTTGGTGGCGGGGGGGTGTTCCCCCTGCGGCCGGACACTGAGCCTGGAAATGCCAGTGGTACTTCTTC
>NW_005842067.1:1050936-1068095 GCF_000455745.1 Alligator sinensis | reverse complement strand
GGGGGGGGGGGGGGGGCACCAGCGCTCCCCCTGCTCCCGCTGCCCATCGCCTAAGCCAAGAGCAGTCGCTCTCGGGGGGGCACCAGTGCTCTCAGGGGGTGCACGTGCACCCTCTAGACGTCGCCTATGAGCCTGGTAACCACTATTCATCCTCTGGGAAAAGAAAAAACCTTTGGTTCATGCCAACTAAATATGTTTTTGCATACGTAACAAACTCTCCTGGCTTTCAAAATTCAAGCAAGCTCACACCTAGTCAAGGTTACTGTATGACTTGCACTGCATTAAGAAGACATAATTATCATGTAAGTGTACTACTTTGGACTCTGACAGCTCTGAGTCTCTCTGGGTACATCTACACATGAAATTAGCACAACTGAATAAACTCCAGTGCAGTTTGTGCCGGAGTTTATTGCTCCTGAGTGAAGCGCTTACACATGCACCCGGGACTGCCTCACATTGAGCCGAGGTGCTACAGCCCCAGCTGGCTAGGGACCCTGGGGGTTAGCCTGCCAGCTGGCAGCTGTTCTGCCCTAGCTCAACATGCTATGGAGGGGATGGCTGGGGCACAAGGTAGGGCTAGGTGACAGGCAGCCCCTGCACTTGAGCACCCTTGTGCCCCAACCAGCCCCAGTCACCAGTTACATGCGTGCTGTGGTGCACTAAATAACTCCATCGTAGGACAGTATTTGTGTCTGGCAGTACTATCCTATGGCAGAGTTAATTAATTTACTCCGGCCTAATATTGCCACACGTGTAAACAGTGACACTTTACTGTGGAGCTAATTAGTCAACTGCAGTAAAGCACACATGTAGATGCCCCTCTTTGACTTTCAAACATAGGTTGGTGCACATATACTGACATTCAGCCAGTCTTTGGCTTACATCTGGTAGGTCCACACTGTCAAAGCTCTGATCCAGGGCTGAACTTGAACAAATAATCATGTAGTCAAGGGGCTGGCTTTAATATAGGAACTTTGGTTTAATTCTCAGTTCTGCCAGACTTCTGTTCCATTTAAACTCTATGTGATAGCTCCTCTTTTGTGAAAGGTGCATCCAGCTTCTTCCTTTCTCCCTCTTGTCTATTTTGATTGTATATTCTTTGTGGCCAGGATTGTCTTTTACTATGTGCCCGCATAGTGCCTATCAAATGCAGTCCCAGTTGTGCTTGGCACTTCAAGGTGATATTGTAATACAAGTAAGAAATAACTTGGGAGTGTTTTTGGTTTACATCCATCTCTAGACCCCACCTTTCTCCATTCTTCCTCACTACCCCTTTGATTTCTAGTCCCCAACTTAGAAAAAGATACAAGTTTTTTTATATTAGCTCCTGTAATTCCTTCTGCTGTGGAATTCTGTAGTGAGTGATGACTCAAAGATGACTATAATGTAACCATCAAAACCACTGGTATCCCTGAAATGCAGCCATTGCTGGGGTGGAACGATACAGCTGTTGAAACAGCATATAGCTGTTGAGAAGACTAAATGAAGGCTGTGCTAGCCAGCTGGATCTGCACGAGTTGGAGTATAATTATCCATATTTGGACTTTAACCAAGATACAGCTTCAGCTAACACCCTCACTTTTATGAAAAGTGCTCTGGGATCTTTAATGACTATCCATGGTCAGGACCTCAAGGTTATGTCTCATAAGCATTGCTGTGAGGTTGCTGTGAGGCTATTGTATGTAATACGAAGGCTGGCCTACAACTCTTTCCAACACCCACACTCATGATGGATAACATGCCATATACTGTGAACGGAGTTGGAAGAAAACAACTCTCTTGTGATAGTTTCGTTTCCTGCTCAATAGAAATAATACTGCAGTATCAGTTTCTGTAATATGCATGAGTTCCCATCATTTTGTCCACATAAATGACTTCCTCCCCTTGATTCATGCATGCTTCATAAAGTAACCGTATCGAAATTCAGGGACAGTGCTGCAACTGGATCCCCTGCTGTGTGGAGCTCTTTCATGGGGTTGAGAGCTACACTTAAGCTACTTCTCATGGGTAGACACCGAGGCTTTCACCTCCCAGCACCAGAGTTCACAGTTCTGTGTTTCTTCTGCAACAGCTGATGTCATTGCTGACACCTAAACCTGAGTGGGAAGCTGGACGAGGTGTTAGTGACCTCAGCTGCTGTTATATAGCAAAACATGACCCTCTGAACTCGAGGCTTGGCAGGCCTGGTGTGCATGGGAGGATCTCAGTAGTTCTGCTTTAAAGGGACTGTATCTGAGTCACAGCTGACCACGTCTATTCTGTTAATCAAAAGGAAACGTAATTCCCTTTGCCTTTAAAGAGATACCTACACTTCACCTTTGGATGTGGAGGTTTTTAAAACGTTGCAAAAGATTCCCCTTCCACTCCTGTCCAGTCCAGTTAGATCAAAAACATGTTTGTTTAGGAGGCCTGTCACTCAAGGACACTGGGGTAATGTGACTTCTCACAAGGCCCCATGCTCTGCACTCAGGAGGGGTGATTTATTTTAGCCCAGAAGGGACTCCTAACATGATTTAACAGTCTGCCAATTTGTAACCAAAGCCAGTCTTATAAGAGTAGTATGCAGAGCACTGGAAATAAAGCATCATGGTGGCTTCTCCTTGTGTCTTTCCAGTATTGCACGGGATGTGATACATGTGGCCAAGATGTTGGTGCAGAGTGAAACTTGTCCCGGTGAAACTTGTCACATCTATAGCCCTACAAGAAAGCAACTGGCACAAAATTTCACTGACTCCTTTCTCCAGCAAAGTTATCCAGCCTAACCTGTGCGTGGATCTAAACCAGGGAGCTGCATAGCTCAAATCTAGCATGGGCTAGATAAGGGACTAAAATGTATGTCCAAATCATCCAAATGCCTGGAGGGTCAGATCCATAAAGTGGTAAGTTGATGAAGCTCTAATTAGCAGCTGAGTGGAGAATGTCAGTGCAAGTAGAACGGGCAGGGACTCCAACACTTCCAGTCGCACTGGAAATGCCAGCAAAGGAGCACTCTCTTGGCCTTTCTGTTCCAGACCTGTACAATACCCACTGCTGCAGAAGCACTAAGCAAGTGAAAAATAACTTTTAATAAATGTTACTAAAACTATTTCAACCCTCCAAAAATCTTCAATTTGAAGATTTTGTGAAGGTTTCCAGTTGATTCACATAAAGTATGAATATTATTAAGCAGCTAAAATCCTGTCCTCGGTTAAATGCTTTGTAACTGGCATCCTGCAATACAAGCAGCCCAAAAAAGCAGTAGTGTTCTGCTGCACATAGGACTTCACAAGTTTGGTCAAATTCAGGCACATACGTGCTTGCAGATAAAAACTGACTTAGAAGTAGCATTAAGAAGTCATATAGCACCTACAAATGAATAATGGCTATGCTTTCAGCACTCCTAGCAGCCTGGCTACAGACATCACGGGATAGGATGGTTACAGCTTGGATTACTATATGAGTTAAAACTAACAGTCTCTTGGAAAGATGGAAGTGTGAGCAATTCATTTGCACCAGATTCCATATGGTTGCAAATGGCACGAACTGAAACCAGTCCATCAGACAGCCAGCCCTGATCCCCAGCCAAGAGAGGAATTAGAGCGGACTTGTGTCAACCTACAGCTGACAATTATTACTACTTATTGCTTCCTAACTGAAGTTATAACTTGGAGCTTAATCTAGACAGTAAACTCTTCTGCTCAGGAAAAAGTCTATAGAACAGCAAATTTTAACATTTTAGGGTACGTAAAGAAGTGCTCTGTGTACATTTTACAGTGCTATAATTTAGACCACTTTTTATGGCACTATGAAGTTACAGCACTCTTAAACATGACAGAAGTGCAGTGTTTGGTGGGGGGAACTCTGAGCCTCCCTACACTTTCCAGGCTAGGAGGCAGGGGATGCTTTGCAGCCTCCTGAGGCTGCAGGAGACCGCAGACAGCAGCAGACCGGTGGAGAAGGTGGAGCTGGACACAGAGCTGGGGCACAGAGAGGGAAAGGGGGGTCAGTAGTGGGGAAGAGGTACCATTCCAGCCCCGGATCCCCCAGGCAGTGCCCAGGTGCCGGACGCTGTGCAAGGCTCCCAGCCATGGCTGCTCTGGGGCTCCATGGTCTGTGGGGGTTTGATGAATTTTCCTCCCACACACTTGCCGAGCCCCCACGCTTCTCTGACTCATCCAGGACTGCAGAGACCTTCCCAACTGTGCCATACCAAGAGGGAGCAGGTCCCCAGCCATGCAGGATGGCATGGAGCCAGTGCCAATGCTCCCCTCCAATCTGGGCTACACAGAGCTGAACCAACCTCTTTTCCCCCAGTGCTGCCCAGCCCAGAGCCTGCCCTGGCTGCAAGCCCTGCTGGTCACCTACGTGGCTTCTGGGGTGACAAGAGCTCCACAGGGCCTGGGGGCCCCCAGCACAGAGCCAGCCCCTCTGGCTGCAGAGCGAGCCAGGCTTCTGGGAGCTGGGATACAACTTTCCCCTTGCCCCCAATCCTGTCTGGCCCAATTGCTGCCATCTGAGTCAGCTGGCAGGAGCAGGGTGGGTTGTTGGCTTTTGCAGGCTTGGCTAGTGCTCCAGGTAGCTATGGTGGTGCCAGGGAGCACTAACCAAGCTTGCAAAGCCCATGGGATACTGGTGGAATTGCCAGAAATTTGACTGGCACATAGAAGTTATTTAAAATGCTGTAGGTTGCTAAGGTGCTGTAAAACAGTGCTTCAGATTTAATACCTCACATGTAACAAGGGTTAATTTAAAGTGCTGTAGCCATTTTTAAAGTGCTGTAAAGCCATGCGCTACTGTTAAGTCACAGCAATAAAGCACTTTAAATGGCAAAAAAGCAACTTCTCAGTTGTAGCTCCTGTTGCATCACTGATAACCAGCAAGCAAGTTTGGAGCGAGGGGGCATCAGCCAGGCAAACTTGACTCTCTGATTTCAGCACAAAGCTGGGTGCTGTGCTTTGTCTGAGAGAACAGCACAGCCTGTGCACGCATTACTACACTACAACAGAAATTATACCCCAGGGCATTTGGCACCAAACTCAAGTAAACAAAGTGGAGGCAGCCTGATTCTGAATACCAGAGGCTCCGATTAAATGCACACCGCTTCACACAGACAAATAGTATTAGCGATGGCTGACCTAACCCTCGCTCAAATTGCATTCAAAGGCAAATTCTGTTTATCCCTTCCCTTTCTTCGCAGTGGTCCCTTCACTCCTGTTTCAGTGTGGACCAATTTGCTCCTTCCCTTTTCTGAGGGAACTCATATGCTTAATGAAATCATAAATATCTCAGAGGGGAGCATGGTTTCTAGTCCCTGCAGTGAGAATATAGAACAAGTTATAATTGTGAAGGCTTTGAATCCCAGCAATGGGTACTGGCTAGCAACCTAGGTGGTAACATTACAGTAATGTGAATAAAAGAATAGAGTTGGAAGCATAATGAGGACACTGGAAAGTGGGTGAGAGACCTAGGAGGACTTGTTCCACCATCTCTCTTGCACTTTACAAGAACTTTGCAAGCCTCCCTGTCTGTATTATTCAGTCAGTTAAAAGCCCAATTCAAGAAACCGAGGAAGGGCAGGCTCAGCTCTCAGCACCTCGGCTTCCTTCATCAGAGGACCCAGAAGCAGGAAGAGTACACAGCTGATAGGGAATGAAATGGAAGGAACTGAAGCCAGCTGCATAACGAACTGCTTCATTCGGGAGGAAGATCAAGGGCTCAGGAGTGGGAGGAAGGCCAGAGTCCATTTGGGGAGGCTGGGAAGGAGAGTCTGTCCCATGGGCTGGGGTGGGGCTATGAAAGAAGGTCTGTCCAGCAGGCTGCCTTAGTTCTGTGTTGGCTGGAGGTTTTGGTGGATCAAAATTTCATTTAGATTTAATCTGCCCCACAAACGCAGTGTGCATCCTGAATGGCTGGATCAGTTACTTGTGCGCCTGGAGGAAATGGAACTAGTCCAAATATTACAGGGAAAACAATTAAACATTGTGCTGCCTTATCATCACCAAGTGGAGTCTTGCCCTTTGAAACCAATTAAACTTTAGACCTCTGTTTGCGCAAATCTTTCCATAAAACCTGTGTACTCTCATATGTTATGAGGCTTCCACCCACACTTGCCAAGACGCTCCGATGGAGCCTAGTCATCATTACAAGGTCTTTCATTGGCCTTAGGATACTAGGGATGGCCGATGAGATGGTTGGGTAGGAGACTTCACATTCCAAATTTTACTAAATTTTGCAACTAAACAGACGTGCACAGGGAAATCTTTGTACCTCCCTGCTGGAGGAAGAGGAGGTCCCAGAGCTCGAGCTGGAGCGCTGTGTGAAATTGCTATCAGAGGAAATAAGTGTTTCAAGGGACAGGTGTCAAGATAAGCCTGGGGCCTTTTAGCAAATGGTGTGGCCTTCTGGTGGTGTGTGCTTACATAGGGTGGTCTGTGTTGCTAACTTTAAAGTATTGCTTGGGTGTTGATAGCACTGTAGTCAAGGCAGCCCAGAGCACACTGTGAAGCTGCAAAACTCTCTCAAGAAGCTGGATGAATACTTGAGTAGTCAGTGCTGAGCTCTGTACTACTAAGGATACATTTCTGCTGTTGCTGCAGTGACTTGTGGCCTGGGCTGGTGAAATGCAGAAGTAAATCTAGTTTTTCTCCCTTCTCCAGGCTTCCATCTTTCCATCTTGTCCCATTCTACCCAGTCTCATTGCTATTCTGGTCTTCCCATTCCTGCCTTACCTATTCTCTCTGTTCCTCATGACCCTTTCATAGCTGCCCTTTTCTCTTCTGTCCACCCATGTCATGTCCTTTCTCTGTTTTCTGCTGCGATGTCTCCACCTGTGGCCTTCAGCAACTATTCCATGTTGTCTATGCCCACCCCAGACTTGCTTCCTTCCACCTCCATTCTAGAATGCAGAGCAGTACAGTAGAAAATCCACCTGTGTTATTCATTTCCTTGGGCCTTAGTTGTGGCTTACTACGGCCCTACTGCACAGGTGAGCCTCTATAGCTCTGTCCCCACAATACACCTGCTGGCTATAAATGTAACCCCTGCACTCTCTGGAGTGTAGTGACTGCTGCCTGGCAGCCTGCTCTGCAGCACAAGCTACTCTGAAGTGGGCAGAAAGAAGCAGCCAGCACAGTCTGCGCATGTCTAAAGGGACAGCCTTTTGCTTAAGGTTAGTGGCTGAAGCATCAGGGCCGAAAGGGAAGATAGCTGCACAGCATCTCTGCTCAGGTGTGAATTGCAGAAGTGCTTACGTGATTTAGAAGTCCAAATATCAGTGGTTTTCAGCCAGACAAGGTAATTTGGGTAAATGTGATATCTTTTATTAGACCAATTGAATAGTTGGAAAAAAGTTCTTTGCAAGCTTTTGGGCAGAGGCTGAAAACTGAGGTTTTCAGTAGAACTTGGCCTTCTAAATAGAGCTGGGTAGGAATTTTCCAATGAAGCATTTTTTTTTCAAAACTAAGATGTATTGCAGAGACACTCAATTTAAACACTTCTCTTGCTTTGCAGCTGGAAGACATGTCTCCTTTTGATTTTTTTGTTTAAATAGAGGTTTAGGGTTTTTTTATTAAAAACGTAAGTTGCTTTGCAGTAAAAACATTGTAATTAAAAAACCTAAAAATATGACTGAAATATTTTAATTTTAACTGTATTTTTCAGATCTTCAATTACAAAAATGTTCCAGATTTTGCTTTCTTATCCCAAATACAATGGGAACATTTCTCCAAACCTCAAAAATGTTCCTGTGTTGGGAAAACCATTTCCTTCCCATTTCCATTTCTAGCTGGCTTAAATGCTTTCAAAAATCCCACTATGAAGCTTCAATCTGGTCCTTATTATTGAACCAGGGTGGTGGGGAGTGACTTACTGGTATAAGCATCATATATGAAATACAGTGAGTCACAGGAGCCACTTGTAGACATCCTGACAAGATCAGCTTTCCTCCTCCTGGGCTACATAAACTCCCTTCCCTACAGCCTACTGTGCATGTGGCTTGCAGATGAGACCTAAGAAGCCAAGGACCTGCTTGCTCTATGTGGATTTTAAAAGTCCCCAGGCACTTTCTGAAAGGCTGCCGCAGCATTTTGGGCCAAAATTCCCCTCCTGCTCTGTAAAGCAGAGTACTGCCTGTGCCGTGCATGCCAGATGGCTACGTCCGTCTCTTCTGCGCAGGCTTTGGGAAGAAATGTACTGCAGAATGTAGAGCGAGGAGGAGGATGCTGTGGGCCTCACTCCCTGCCACTCCTCACGCCCAGCTGGAAAAGGTGGCTCTGGACGGTTGCAAATTGCATTATGTCTGAGATCCCTCATCACAGCATCTCCTGTTGTTATGTCCCTCCCCGTCCACCTCCTCCCCATTCCCCCTTTCACACCCCTAGCCTCTGGCCTTGCCTCTCAAGTCGGAGGACAAGCGCTTACCTACAGATCGGGGCTGCAGAAGAGGTGCGGCCAGCAGTGCAGGGGATCAGGCAGGAAAATCCGCTGCTGCTGCAGTGGGAGCAGTGAAAGGGTGTTGTGTGGTTTCAGCCCTGGCTGCCGCTCTCCCTCTGGGCTCTCCTACTCCCTCTCTGTTGCTGCAGGTCTGTCTGAGGGGAGGTGACGAGCTGTGACATGCACCTCGGGTTGCTGAAATCATTCCAGACAGGCGCTAGCTGGGAAGCCACAATGCTCTGTACGAGTTGGAGGCAGGTTGGGTTGTAGCAGAGCCCCAGCTCCTCTCAGCCTCAGGGCCTGGTTTTATTAATAGAAAGTGGTAACCGTTCTCTGCCCCCTAATGCCACAAGCCGACACAGAGCTTAAAAATAAACACAAGATGATCACTTGCCAGACAGCAGGGACCACGAAACGGGAGCGGGCGGCTAGTTTGATCTTCAGGCAAAGCCACCGGCAGTCAATCAGTGCTGCAGCAGGACGTGAGCAAATCACATTCAAATGGTTTTGTTTTGGGCAGAAGGTGAAAATGGATGGACCACTGGACTGAGCCTAGCAGGCTGGGGTTTATTTTGAGACTGCCATTGCCAAGGAAACGGTGGATTGTGGTGAGATGGGATCAGAGAAGCTGCTGGAGGAATAGGAGTGTTTCTTTTATTTTCCCTCCCCCACTCATGGCTCTAGGACATTTTTTTAACGTCTGTGTAACAGGGTGACGTTTCTAACCGGGGTCAAATTCCAGATTCATTTATCTATGTGCCTGCATCCGGACAGCCCCTTTGGGGTAGAATAAGCCTGGATAACCAGTCCCTTACACTGAGGCTGAATGAGAAGCTAGACTGCAAAGGTATGCATTCACCAAGTGTGTTTGCCTTAGGTGGGGTTGTATTCCCTGCTTCAAGTCGCTAAAGTGTCAGAAAATGAGAGGGGATTCTAGCCAAGAAAATAAGGAGGTGATGGAGACTGGTCACTCCAAAGTTAATAATGCTACCTATGAATTAGGGATAGGTCAAGAGAGTTGAAACTTGGAGAAGTATCCAGGAATTCAGGTGCTTCCCTGCGTTTTGCTGCCCAACAAATTTAGTTGGAAATCCCAAAGGGCAGGCTTCCTCATCAGAGCTGTAGTATGTCAGGTCCCAGCAGAAGCTGGGAATAAGCTGTCTTCGCTAAGGCCAAAAAGACGTGCTAACACGCATAACGCACTCTAGTATAGACATGGCAAGCTGTAGTTTTAACAGGTTTTGGCTGACATAGGTGTTTCAGCTAGCTAACAAGTGATGGATTTATAGTTTTGTCTCATTTATGCCAGGATTTTAACGTGTTGGTTAAAAAGTGTTAGGACATTTTAAACAAGTATTAACTTTTATTTCTAGTATAAATATGGCCTGTGTATTTGGAAAGCCAATCCTAGGTGGAAATAAATTGAGGCTTTGTTTCTAGGCGGTTTTAGTTAAACAGCAGCTAATTCAAAATGTTAAAAATTACGTTAGTGCCCAGTGTAAACAGTGCTTAGCGCACAGAAAACTGGATTACTCAAACCCTAGGCCTCACTAGCAAATGGAAATTCACATTTTTCTTACTCTAGGCAGGGCTTCACAGGGCTTCGTTGCTTCTCATTTCAACCAAAAATTGGAAATGAAAAAAAAAAAAAGGCTAGGGAAAGCTCTCAAACCTCCAGCAAAAAATTGGAGTTGATTTTGGTTTTCAAACTGGCTCCAGGATTGGAAAGTCCCTCCATTTAATTATCTGAAGGAGTGTTAATCTCTCCCTTAACCTCCAGGGCCTGGTTCATGATTTCTCAGGATTTAAAAACTGCTTTCCCTGCCCTGGCACCTGTTCATCTGTCCAGCTAGCTCTTAACTTCATCTTACATGGGTTATAAGTGGCCAGCACAGGAATTTACTCAGTTTATGCAAAGGATGCGGAGTCCTTCACTTTGAACTAGAGACAAATACTCGAATCTTCTTAATTTTTATTCAGTTCTTATTATACCTCTGGGCTCTACTGGGAGTTTTAGCAGACCGTTTTGTCTTTGGGATTTTGGTAGGTTAACATTTGTTTTGTCGCAAAGCATTCTGCATATATTAGGAATTCTGTACATGGTAGTCAAGTATCGTTTTCCTGGTCCCTGAAATCCTATTGCCTCTGGGAAGGAGCACAAAAACTAATTTACCATCATGGGACAGTAGAGGAGAGAAAGATATTCACCAGCATGATGCCCTGAGCAGCCTGTGTACAGTCCACTGGGGCACAAAGTAAGTTCAGAAATAACTTGTCTAAAGCTTGGGATAATCATTTCACAAGAAATGATTCCCTCCCTTTCACTATTGCCTTCCTGCTATCTATCTGGACACATTATAAGGTGCATGTGTGTGTGCCTAAGAATTTGACATTTCACATTGTTCCCTTTAGCCTTCCCCATTCAGGCTTTGCCCTGGGCCCGGTGGATGAGTGCTTTGTCCCTCCTTGGTGCTTCTTTCTGCTGTCAGCTTCAGTAATAAACTTTTCCTTCCTCCTGCTTCATGTATCATACTGACACGCTCATACACAAATACTTCTCAGCGCTCCAGAAATACTTAATGCCCATGGTTTTTTTATTGGACTTTTTGGAAATGCTGTAAATACTTAACTACAGAATCACTTTCTCTCCCTGAAGGAAGTAGTTAATAGGACTGCTTTCTCCCTTACTCGCTCACACACACACAACATAATCCTCTCCCCCAGCTTTCCTGTTTCCCACAAATAGATCAAGAAGCAACAAGCAATGGCAGAGACTAGTTAGTCTAAAGTACATTTTCTGTAGGGCTCTTTACAATAAGACATATGGGGTCCCCCACCTAATGGGATTTGGTTTCATATACTCCTTAGAGCTATAATGTTCACATGGCTCAGCAAGTGTAATTCAGTCAGATACAACCTGGAAACAGAGCTGAAAGGGAGAAATCCCTCTTCTCCTTCTCTGTCTTAAAATCCCATTCTCTTACTGCAGTGGAGTAAGCCTGTCTCAGAACTTGAAGCAAAAGGATTGAAGAAGCCCTAATTGTTCCCACTGCAATACACACCCAAGCGAGCCTGCAAGCTTTGCTGAGCGGTTATTAGCCACAAACACACATTGCAGCTCATTTGGGAGGTGGAGAAGCAAATGTAAAAGCCACCATGAACCTTCCCTGCTGTGCCAAGGCACAACATCTCATAGCAAACTCCAGTAGAGAATCCCTCCCAGCAAGCGCCTTGTAGCACTCACCTTGCTGGCTCTGAGCTTATTTCAGGCTGGCTTCTCCTCGGATCTGTGCACGCTGCCGAAAAGTCAGTAGGAACAGCAGTGCTGGAGCGGCAGGAGGAAGGGAGTTTCTTCAGACCAAGGGAGTTTGCCTAAAGCAGGCCAAGCTGGTGACCTGCCGATGGGGAGGTCAGGCGTGTTGGAATTGTGCTCTTTGTCCTTTGCTGAAGACCAGGAGGTTCCTAAAAGGGAAAACACATAGATTAGCTCTCAGAAAGGGCTCCATAGAAAAAGAGTATCACCTAGACCACTGTTACATTTGGGTCTCTGGTGGGTCCCATTCAGAACTGTAATCCATTACCAAGGCTTTGCAGGATGAGATGGGAACCTGAGGCAGAGAGGCCCCGGAAAGCTCAGGTCGTCGTACTGGCACTTACATAGGACACACTAAGGAAATAAAGACAATCATTTGCTTTACTGTTTTTTTCCTCTCACATGACTTCCATTTGGACTTGGCACAAAAGCTGTTTTGGGGCTAGACTCAGACCCAGGTAAAAGGAGAGGGATCTCATCCAGTCTGCCTCCCCCATGTGTTTGGAAGGCTGTAGGGAGCTCTGAAGGTCTACCTTCCTAATAGGATTAAAAGGCTTTCTTAGGTGTGGTGTTCTTGCTGATTCCTCCCCATTGTCTGCTATAACTCTGTTGCAGCAAATGCATTTCTCTTACCAAACAGCTTCACTGTGATCAGGGAGTGCTTGCAAGGAACACAACTGCAAATTCTCAAGTTGCTCTGAACTCGTGGGTCTAAGCGTCACTGCATACCTGTCTGCTAGCAATCTAGTTCCCTGTGCATTCTCTTCCTACAGCCTCTAGTGCGGGGCTATCAGGTTCAGGTAAAGACTGACTCAGTTCTCATCAACATTATTAGACTGTTTTTGAAACTAGTTTCACCCAAAGAAATACAGTCTGGAAGAATGGATAGGCTGAGGGAGGGTACAATCATGCTAGCTCATTGCAGCAGCCTTAAGAATGGATGTCAGAGGCTTGATCCTGCGAAGTGCTCATCATCAACAATTTCTGCTGACCTGAGTAGAGGATACAGAGAACATGCGCTGAATTTTCTGTGGAGCCCTGTGCAGCAGCCAAGGCCAAGTATCTCACAGGTAGGCCCTGGGGAGGCTGAGAGACAGGACTAATGACCATCAACTTGTCAAACACTGGCACCTGCAGTCTAACAGGCAGTATTGCTGCTCTCCATAATCATACCTGGTTGCTGCCTAACTTGCCTGGGCTGGGAGCCAAAGCTAGGCAGGCACCAGGGTACACAGAGGTGAGAGAAAGCTGATAGATAAAGATTTTTTTTGCAACAATCTACGTGGTCTAATAAAAGCTATCACCTCTACCATGAGTTCTGATTCCTGATAGGCATCAGGAGCTTTTAAAGACAGGGAGACCTTTAGAAGTGGTGCTGGTGAAATTCTCTCTTGTGCAGACCCAAAGTCAGCGGTTCCCAAACTTTTTTATCCTGTGGACTGGCAAGCTCACTCAAAGAATTTTGGTCGACCAGGTATTGAAACCATCCAATTTACATATTTAAATGTGTAAATATTTAAATATGTAAATTTGTAAATCTTTACATTTATACCTGGATGCAGGTTGGGGCACCACAGCTGAGGGCATGGGAGTTCCTGCAGGGGAGGGGGCTGCAGAGGCAGTGGCCTGGGGGAGGACCCAGCTGGGGCTGCCCCGGAAGAAGGGGCTCTGCTGCCTACCCTAGGAGCAAGCAGCAGAGCTGCCTCTCTGCCCTGGGCATTTCCCCACCTGCATCCCCCACTCCTGCCCAGCTGGGGGTCCTGCCCAGCCCAGTGTGAGCCCCAGTGCCTGCTGCATGGAGCTTTAACCCCGCATGTGACTGTCGGCGGTGGAAGCTGCTCTCCCAAGCAGACAGATGGGGGGCTTATGCCACGACCCAGCAGCCAACCCTTTGTGGCCCAGTACTGAACCATGGCCTGGTGGTTGGGAACCTGTGTCATAAATGGTCAGACAGGAGCAGGGAGAGGCAGGGAGCTGCGAGGAGACCAAAACAGGGCTCACATGCAACAGCCTTTCCTAGCAAGTTATAAAGAAATTCAGGCTGCCCCCCCTCCATTTCTTTCTGTGACTGAGCCCAGCCATCCACACACACAGACTCACACCCACCCCTTCCCTTTTTCTCATCTTATGCTCCCAGTCCTCTTCTTCCCCAGAAAGGTGCATGCTCTTCCCACCCCTCCTACATACATATGTATTTCCCACCCATCCCTCCTCTCTCACTCACACCCATATTTATTACTATTTTATTAGTAGTAAATGTTTGTATTAGGGGAAAGTTGAAAGTGCCCATTGCTCTGGACACTGTACAAACACAAAAGAGAGGCTGTTCTCTGAAGGGCTTGGGACAGGGATACCAAGTACAAGCAAATGCACCTGATGAAGCTTTTTTATGGATTTTTTTGTTTAGTGGGAAAGAGCAGGGCATAAGGGAGACACCTGCCCAGCTGCCTGTTGGTCTGCCTGCCTGTTTCTAGTACATATACTGCTCCACTCATCTTTCTCCCAGGCACACATACTCTTATGGGGCAGCAAATAAGGGAAGGAAGAAAGCAAGAAGGGAAAAGGGAGAGAAATAGGAAAGCACAATGCTGGGGATATGGAGGCTCTCATTACCTGGTGCGCAGCTGGTGAAGGGAAGACAGGAGCTGGGTTGGAGGCCAGGGAGGTGGCAGAGCACCAAGCCAAAGGGAGGAGTTCATATCGGGAGCAGAGTTGCTGGGGGTGTCTGTCAGGAACAAGGGAGGGGAGCGGGAGGATCTGTCCCCAATACAGAATTCGACCCTGGCTCCACCGGGTCAGCAGGGGAACGCACTTGTCCAGTACAGCATACATCCCATTCATGGCTGAAGTGCACATGCAGCAGCCTCCACGGGGTTAAAATATCAGCAGCTATGTTCACATCTGAATCTGCTGGTATCCATAGTGTGCCCCTGCTCTCAAAGGTTTATTGATATTATTATTATTTGCATTTCATTACTTCTCAGGGGCCCAAACTGAGATCACTACCCCATTAGTCCATGCATGCATATCTTCAACACCTTCCCCAATTGTGAATATGGCTTCCTAAAACCTCAGTTTAATACAAGATCATTTAAATGGACAGTGCTAATACCCAGTTTCTGAGGTAAATCAGGGGCTAGCATACGGGTTGTTTCTTGCATTCCAGAAATTGCCAATAAAATAATGATTTGAAAACACAAATGGAAAAGTTTTCCAGTTATTCTCTTTTTAGAAATGGACCAGAATATCATACTCTGGTTGAATTGACTCTGCCTGTGTATTCAGCTACTTTACCACAAGAGGGATCCCTCTGCCCGTCTGCTGCCTTTTTGCTGGGGAAGTGCTCCAAAAACACCCTGGTTGAATGAGATTCCTTAAATATAACAGTTGATACTGATCATTTTCTATTGAGCTCCCACTAACGAAAAAGCTCCATCTTCTTTTCAGGTGTGTTTTCATCACTGGATTCAGGAGGATCACACCGACTTTGCTTCCTGAAATATGAATAGCTGGCAGGTCCTTAGTGCCTGTTAAATCTGGACATTGAAGCACCAGGCAAACCTGGACTGATGAAGCCTCAACACCCAAAAGAAGCCTTGTTTAGTGCAGTTATGGAATCCCCCTTTGACATGTCTGGTAAGTGTCTGTTTTACTGATGGAAAAAATGAGACAAGCAATTGGTGATGTGCAATGACCCTGGCTGTAGAACAACTCAGTAGCAGGGACACCAATCCCATACCTACCTGCAGGAGAAAGGGCGCATCTACACATTGCCCTCCAGTGATGTAGCTACATGCTATGTTGCTGTGTGGCATGTTACAGCCACGTAGCGATCATGTGGGTCTATACGTGACTGCCAGTTGTATTATTGTAGGTTGCCCAATCCCTTGGTACAGCATGCTGCTACAGTGACAGCAGCAAAATCAACCCATGCACCGCACGCATGGTGCAGTAACCACCCATATTGCGCTATGCTTTAGTACTTCCTCCAAAAGGAAGTACTAAAGCACAGCGCCGTAGCACATTGCCATACAGCAACACGTAGACAAGCCCAAAGTGAATGGCTGACTCCTACCTTATTCCCTCTGAATTCCCCCCTCCCTTCCCACTCCCATCTTGCTTACTTTCTGTTACTTTGGGGAAATAATTGGCATCAAGGAGATTAAAATGATTATTGATAAATGAACAGTATAGCCTTACATCTTAAAAAACAAGACCAAGGAACTCCAGAGCTGCACTTTGCATGGCCAGGTCTCCTCTCTCCCTCTCTCCCCTTTCTGCTATTCGGTTCAATATCACTTCCTTGTTTAGAGCAGCCTCTCCCATGGTCCAGCAGCAGAACTGGACTGTTGCTTCAAATCCTGAAAGCTGGCATTGGCCTGAGAAACTCCCCAAAGTCAAGAAGCTAGGTTCGTATGGGGCTCTTTCCTCCCAATTCTCCACTCAAGACACTCAAGACATTCCTAGGTGAATCATGGCAACAGCTCCTCACTTACTTTTCAGGGCAAGTTGAATATTTCCACTTTTAATGTATAGTGTATGGGCCAAATTCAGCTTTCTTGTATACCCATCTAATTGTTGAGTATAACTCTTTGAAGTTCATGGAGCTCTACCACTTCACAGCTGCTGAACGCCTGGTTCCTTGGTTCTTGTACATACATTCCTATCATCAGCAGTTAAATAAGGGCAGGGTTGAGCTGTCCCCAATGTTTTGCAAGCAGGTAGGTACTTGGAAGAGTGCTGAGGCTGAGTGGGGAGTGGCAGGGAACAGGGATGTTTCTTATTAAGACACTCAAGTTCATTGTGAATCCTAGATCATCGTTCTATAAACCATGCCTGTAGCAGAATAATGCTATTTGTCTTTCTTCATTATCCTGAGATTAGATTAGGTATTTTATAATACGTGATGCATCTGAACATAAACTACAATGTCACTTGTATTAATGATTAACAACTCTCCCTTTCCTTTGCTGTGCAAGCACACGTTACTGTAAAATGGTGTCAGAGCACACACACATCATCACAACAAGATTACTGCATCATCCAGGAGCCAAGCATCTAGGGCTGTAGCACGATGTTTGGCACACATCAGTCTGAGAGTCAGGGATCCTTATGCCTCCATGGTTCATTTACCAAATGCAGTTTGAATTCTCTAGTCACCAATCATAATTATCATCTGACTACTCTTGGAGGTGACTCTGGTCCCTTTTATGGCTCATAAAGCCACAAGGAACCATTACAATCTGACCTGTTGAGCAGCATAGATCATAGGGCTGCCCTGAATTACCATATTTATTCATATTACACACATCTTCCCCCCACTCCCAAAACCAGCTCTCCAAAACTAGGGGACTTGGTTTTTCTTCCCTGGAATAGAAGCATAGAGAAATTGAAGCAAGAAGACATTGCTACAAAGGGTTACCATGTTTCTCCCTCT
>NW_005842067.1:1049903-1050905 GCF_000455745.1 Alligator sinensis | reverse complement strand
TTCAGGAAAAGAGAGGGCTGAGTTCCCCCTTCAGGTTCAGAGCTGTATCTCCCAGCCACAGTTTTTGCAGTCAGGACCCCCTGCAGTCAGCATTCAGCCTTGCAAAAAAATCTTTCTAACTTTCCAAAATAAGGTACATGTCTTGTTTGGGGATGTGTGGTATGCAGAAAGTAGGGTAATTCTTGTTTAGGCCAGATCATATATTTTAGAAAAACACCAATCTTGATTTAAAGATGGCTAGGGGTGGAGAATCCACCACACCCATAGGTTGAGATCCTCGCTGTTAAAGATTTTGCACCTTAATTCTAGTCTGAATTTGAGAAGCTTCAACTTCAATCTTCCAGGGATCTTCTCTTATCTGTGTCTGCTGAACCGGAGATCTCAACATCTAAATTTAGTTTGCTGTTCAGATGCAGACCATTTACCCTTCATTTTGATAAACGAAATGGAGTTTGCTCTTGGAGAGTTTCCCTATAAGGCATGTTTTCCCATCACGCACATGGTTCTTCCGTATTCCTTCTCCAAATTTTCATCATTCCTGAATTGAAGATCCCAGAACTAGACAGTATTGGTCCAGAGTGGTTGCACTGATTTCAAATAGGGAGATAACGTAATCCCCCTACTCCTGTGCAATATTCCCCTGTTTTATATGTTCAAGGATCATATTAGCCCTTCTGGCCACAGTATTATACAGGAATCCTGAGTTCAGCAGACTGACCCTGATTACAACTAAGACTTTTTCACTCAGTGTTTCCCAGGACAGCATTCCCCTTAAGTGTGCCCTGCATTCTGCGCGTCCAGGTGGATGGTGTAACATTTAGTCACGTTAAATTGCATACTGTTTTGTTCACCTTTATTTACTGCACACTCAATCTTAGTGTTGTCTGCACTTCATCAGTGATGAGTTTATATCTTCATCCAGATTATTCATAGATTCATAGATGTTAGGGTCGGAAGGGACCTCAACACATCATCGAGCCCGACCTCCTGCATAGGCAGGAA
>NW_005842067.1:1047177-1049893 GCF_000455745.1 Alligator sinensis | reverse complement strand
AAAGAGTGCTGGGTATTGATAAAGATTCCTGCTAGATTTTGTTAGAAACATACCCACTCAGTCATTATTTCCCCTTTGCATGGCAGCCAGATTTTGACTCAATTATTGTGTGGCCTGTTGATCCTATTGCATTGTTAGCTAAATGTCGTGTGGTTCCAAATCAAAAGCCTTACAAAAACTTGCTAAATCACCACTCTTACTTCTATCAATAAAGCTTGTAACAACAGCAGCAAAAATTTTGTCATTTCACCACAAAATTTTGGAAGGCAGTTTGACAGGAGGCCCCTGCCACTTTCATAGTATGCCAGTTAGGGCTGAAGCAGTCTGCAGGTGTGGCCTGGGCTGATTGCAGTCAACTGACCCAGGAGGAGGGCTGGGCTTAGGGAGGATATAATCCTTGAGATAAACCAGCAGGAACAGCTTGGAGCCTGCTAAGAGAACACCACCACAGCAGGATAGCTGCAGCTTCAGAAGGTCAATGAGGAGGGTAACACCTAAAGCAGTCTGGAGATTTGGGGAGGAACTAAGGGGAGGAAGAGGTTCCTAGGTACCCAGGGTGGGGTCCAGACTTCAGACTGAGAGGCTGAGAGTGTGGGACCAGGAGGGTCTAGGAACCTCAGAGAAGGGGCTAAGTTAGTGGTTCCCAACCTCGGGTCGTGACCCAAATGAGGGTCGCAGGGGTAGTGACAGCAGTGCTGCACACAAAGGATGAGCCACGCTGCATGCCAGGAGCTCCCCTGCCTCTGGGCCACCACACTCCACTTCCAGCAGCGGGTCACGGCCAAAAAAAGGTTGGGAACCACTGGGCTAAGTGAATAGAACATCGACGAGGATGCCATCTGTAAGGCATGGGGCATGGTGTAGGGATGGAGCGGAGCCATGCAATTAGCCCATAAGGCAGGGACCACAGGCCTGGTGGTCATTTGAGAGAGCAATTTAGGGGCAGTCTCCCTCCTACAAAAGTAGAAGACACCAAGCATGGTGGGCAACTGAAGGGGTGATTGCCCACAAAGTGAGGGCTGAAGGGACTCCGGGGGCTTCACAGCTACCCCTGGAAGGACACCCTGTCACAATTATAACAGATTAAATGGAAATGTTTGAAATCAATATTTATGTCCCTATTAACTCGGTTGTTCTTGCAATAATTTGGAGAAAGTAGTATATTTAGCATCGGTCAATTTAAAGTGTGGAGTCACATGCTCTTTAAATGGGGACAGCTCTTTTGTTCCAAACAAAGAGCACTGATTTCATCTCTCAGCCCTCATCCTTTAGCCCTTTGAAGGGACCGGTGTTTCTGCCTTGAGGGTTATGCTGGTTTCCCTCACCTCACAGAAGCAACCTGTTGCTGACCTTGTGCACATACACACGTATATAGGGACCTACCAGAACTGAGGCAGCAGATGGGCTATTCTGTGGACTGATTGCAATGCCAGCTGCTATTTTTGTGGGCTTATTGTGGTGAGCCTCCCCCCCCCCCTGCCGCTGATTGGCCAAGGGGCCCTGGCAGCCCCACCCCTTGCTGCTGATTAGTTGAGAGGGCTGACTTTCTTGTAGCCCCACACCTTGCCACTGATTGGCAGATAGGATTTCCCTTCATCCAGTCCTGTCCATTGCCACTGATTGGCAGAGAGAGGCGGGATCACACAAAAGGCGGTCCTCTTGGCCAATTGGTGGTGGAGGGAGGAGAGGGCGGCCACCATCTTGGCTGCTTCCCTTCATGCTGGCAGCTACCCCTGACCCCCCGGCAGGCTGTGAGGTCAGGCTGCAGCAGCCACCGACTCCCACTGGAGAGCCAGCATTTAATTTTTAATAAGTCTTTTCCTGCAATTCTGCGCAAAATCACAGAAATCACCATTTTTCATGGTTTCCGCAAAAATTGTGAAATTGTGATTTGGGTAGGTCCCTGCATATATACATCCATCCATACATAGGGTTGAGACCTATTGGCAGTAATATGTAGGAAAAGCTTACATCATACTTGTCCTGTGGACAGCTTACGGTTGCAAATTTAGCATCGTTCAATGACAGAAGTAAAACAATTGCATTGCAAATACAGGAGATATGAGATACAATTAATAAAGTAAGATGGGGCCCTGTGGCCTGGCAATTTTGTTCACTAGTTTTAAAGAAAGATTGCAATTTAGTTCTTGGCTTAGTTGAGGCATGAAACTATCTTTGTCTTTATAGTATGTCCCTTTCGTACAATTGTCACTATCACAAATAAGAAGTTAGGGCTGTGTAAGTGGGTTGCCTAGCCTGCTGGTTTCCGCAGCTGGGTTTTGCTCCCTGTGGAGTTTCTCAGCCAGTCCTCCCAAACCAACCAGGCTTTAAGGAGCAACCAAATGAATAAATAAACAAAACGAAACCTTGGTGCCCCACCTTGGGCACTAGCCCTTTGGCTAGCCCCACAGCAGCCTGACCCCTCCCTGTATCAAGTTGTTCTGCTCACAGCTTGCCTCCTGCTTGCAAACTATTCCCTCACAGTTTGCTACTTCTCTACTCTCTCCCATGGGATTTAAACTTCCATTAGGACACTCCCTCATTATCCAAATGCCCCACAGCTGGGCTTTTTCAACAGGGCTGACTGTTCCCTCTTAAAGGCCCAGACCACCCTGTTACAGGCTGTTTATCATGGTGATTATCATGATGATTCATCTTTCTTCAGAAAAAGCCTAGAACTGGAATTGCAGTCGAAGTGCATTAGCTTATAGCATTC
>NW_005842067.1:1046629-1047164 GCF_000455745.1 Alligator sinensis | reverse complement strand
TATCAGCGTATCTTGAGATGCCTCTGCTTGTTGTAAATTTGCACAGTGTCACTTTCACATCAAGACAAGATTTACAGCCTACAGAACTGGATTTGTAGAATGCTTTTCCACTTTTGAACATCTTTCTTGCCATATTTACTAGTTTATACTTATTTTTTTCTTCCCAGCCTGACTTCACCTCTGAACTAATTATATCATGAAGTCATCTGATGAGGTTAGAGCATGGAACTGGGCCACTGGCATTAACGTTATGAACAAGCAATAAGACACTGATTGTTAAAAAACATTTTTTAAGATAAGATTTTAAATAAACTGAATTTAAGATAAGCTTTTAACTAAACCTATTTTACTCAATTTGAAAACATCTTTAAATTCAAAAATCATCCCTTCCATGTTTTGACTTTTCTTTCCCCGTTGCCTGTATCTCATCTTTTATTTTAAAACAGACTCTCATCTTTTATTTTTAGCCAGTCTCTCCCTCAGGTTCTCACGAAGCAACACAATGCTGTCATGTTGCAGATGCAGTTATTAATTG
>NW_005842067.1:1021142-1046619 GCF_000455745.1 Alligator sinensis | reverse complement strand
AGGTTTAAATCCAACCAAAACTTAAAAACCTGTTTTTGCTGGAATTAAAGACATCATAGAAACATTGCCTGGAAAACTCCCCTGCAGTGAAAACTCGCTGCTCCAGTTCATTAATGATGGATTTTGTGAATGACACCAGTTTTTATATTAACTTTTTATCTAGTCTCTGCCTTTCAATTAATGTGGTAGAGACGGGCTCTCTCGCCCCTTCCTGTGGTCTATTTGTTTCTCTGGACCTCAGTCATTTTCAGGCATTGAATGGGAAGTTATGCTTTTTTGGGAACACAAGATGAAGAGAAGGTCTCTGGCCCAGTGAAACTTCAGTATCCAGGGCATCTGATGCTCATTCACAGCAGCTGGCCCAGTCCAAAAGAGCTACGTCACACAATTGGATTTTCCATTTTGATCCACAAGACAGAAACAAAACTGCGGTCTTTTGCATCTGGGGGCTGTTCCAGTAGATACCTCACTGCCCAAAATCTCCAAGAATTCCTTATTTTGTCTTCGTCAACTCAGCCATTTGTGCAAATAGTGTCAGCCAGGCCTGTTCGCACAATGCGAGGCTGGTTACCAGCCATTCTCCTGAAACAGAGGCCCAAGGAGTTCAGACAAAGAAAACTCTGTCTCTCCCCTTGCACTGGCATCCCGGCGGTTAACCCAGAAAACTGCAGCTTGCTTTTGTCTCAGGCATTTTTTTACAGCACCCTTCTTGCCTTCTGGATCTCCTCGTAAGCCCTTCAGGGTTGTTCAAAACTCTGCTCAGCAGAATTTCATTCTTTCTTTTCTATAATGCATCCATTTTGCTTTGCTACAGGCTTCAAGTAATTGGTGGGTGTATTGTTTCTTGCTACTGACATCCCGATGATTGTCACAAGGTGAGAGCGCCCGACTGGGGCTAGATTGGCTGCTTTCCAGGAACCCAAGGGCTGGACCTATTTAGCTGATATTGAAGCAGTTCACCCAGCTCTGCCTTTAGGGGCCTGAGTCTAGGAAGTGTTGAGCAACTCCAGTGCCCACTGTTCAAAAAGAGAAGCTGTCTTTAATAAAAAAAACAAAACAAATCCCAAACATTTGAATTTACTTGAGATCTTATGTGCAGAAATTCCCTAAATGTTGTACTGTTGCCAAATCTGTGTTTTTTGTCAAAAAAAGGTTTATGTGACGAATGTCATCCAGCTCTAGGCAGCAACAGCGGTGAGTATTCAATAAATAATACATAGTTGTGTGAGAGTGACATTGTAGCCATGATGGTCCAGAAATTACATGAGGGGCAAGGATTTCTTAGGGTGATATCTTTTCTTGAGCCAACTGTGTAGTTGGGATAACATTAGACAAGCTTCTGAATGTAAGACCTGCAACCTGTTTTACATTCAAAAGCTTGTCTAACTTTACCCCAGCTAAATAGTTGGTCTAATAAAAGATATCACCCAAAGAAATCCTTGCCTTTTGCTTAATACATAGTCACTTTTTCAGCAGACTTGGTGGCCTCGTTCAACTACAGCAAACAAATTGATCTTTTGGGTCTGAACATCCAATGCACTCCGGGCATCAAAACTGTATAGTTTAGGTCTGACTTAAAATATGCTGATCTTGGCTCAAGTGCTATGCCCTTTTTTAAGTATGGACAGTGCCATACACACTTCATTCTTCTGTAAAGCTTTGCTCATCCCAGGATTGTAAATTCTTTACAAACATTAACAAATAAGTCCTCAGCATGTAAAGCGTTGCTGTGATCGCTATGGAAAGGGGAAAATTAATTGTCTATGTCTTTGGTGGGAGCAGGGCCAGCCCAAGTAGTTTTAATGACATATCCAACGTTGAACAGGAAGTTGGCATAAAGATTACTAATAACGCGCAGCTCACTGAATTCACAGTTGGGGACTTTACCCCTCAGACATTTTCTATGTAAACAACAATAAATCCTAGAACCATCGTAGACAGAGATGGAAAACACTCCTGTTGATCCAGATAATCTCTGGGTTAAGGAGGGATTAGCTGTGACAGTCCATTTGGTAGTATTTTAATACTATTATTATAAATTATAATAATTGCACACCCAAACTGGGTCACTCTGTTTGCATGGGGAGGTAATACAGATGTTTTTAGAAATGTTCTGTTGTCAGCCCTTTGCCCTTGGCTTGCTAAAAATCCAGTTACTTGAGGGATAAATTAAATCTCAAACGGTCTTTGTTTTTGCTTTCTCAAATGATTTTTGCGTTATATTTTTTTATCATATAAATGAAACCACAGAAAAACAACAGCACAGCCAATACAGACAAAATGAACAAAAACCAAATGAAGTATACAAAAATGAAAACAATGGAAAAGAATGTAAATCAAACTTAACGAGAATCATTGTGCTAAACACAGCTCACTTGAGTCCACCCCACCAGTGATAAATATTTGGGGACATCATAAATAACATATTCTAACTTAAGGAGAATGCAAAATTCAAATTATACCCCACAGTCCAAGTGAGCCTAAAGAGGCTTTCAAATCTGTTTGCATAAACCCAGTGATGTCATATGTCTTGTCACCTGTAGTAGTTAAAAATGAGGTGAAAGAGGGTTTTTTTAAAACCTGTGAATTAGATCTATTGACAGAGGAGTGGAGATTTTTACTTTCTCTTCAGAAAAGCAAGACTTTTAAAGTAGAGAATTGATGTTAAACTCCAGATTCCGTGTGAGGAATTAGAAGATAATATGAATTAAAAAAAATGATATTCTCTTAAGGGGGATTCGCATTTCTGTCTTGCTCTCAGTAGAATCCTCTGCACTGTCGATGCTCTTTTGCAGCTACAGAGGCTGCTGTGTAGCTTGTTGATGGGGGAAGGGTCTTCTTGGAAGCCACTGACATATGTCAAAAGGGGGCATATGGATTTTGATGAGTTAGACAAATGATCTGGGAGCTGTTGGGAACATAGTAACTTCCCATGAAGTCTTTGAAAAGCTGTGTGCGCTCAACTGGGCACACATCTAGAGAAACAGAAAATGTCTCCAGGTTCCGATTCGGTTTCTGACTGGGAAAGACCATAGGTGTTAGCAGTGCCTCCTGCAAAATGGACCTATCAGCAAGGTAGAGCTCAGCGATTGACTCTTGAGATCTTAAAAATTTGCCCCTTACTGACTTCCATGAAATCAGGTTGGGGCTGATCCACTATGAATCCCTGAACATCATGCTCTGGTCTGGACGGAGGCAGCTGCAGGGCATTTTTTCTGGGTTGTAACAGAAAAGTCTATAAGCCATTTCACATTTCTGATGGAGGAAATAATTTCCAATTATCTGCATCTTACCACGAGCTTGACGTGTGTCCTTTATAAATATTGCTCTGAATGCCCTTGTGACGTAATGAGAGAATTTGCTATTAAAAGGCTAACATAAGAAAGTTGATCTACTTACTGTACCTATTCCCTGATGGCTGAATTTGCTGAGGTATACTATGGCACAAGGACATTTTGTAGGATAACCTTGAAAGAACAAAATATATCCCTGTAGAAAAATGTAGATGACAAGGATAACTATCTGTTCTCATTATCTCTCCAGCTGCACACCGCCTTAATTTCCCAGTTGTGTTTCAGGATGCACAATGAAGCTACTTTGTAGGTTTGTAGGTGCAGCAAAGCTTGCAGATTTGATTTTGGAAAAGTTGGTTCTTTTGCTTTGTTTCTAGGAGATTCATCCTAAAAGGGCTAAATTGTTGAGCACAGTTTTGCACCCTTCGTCTTGCATCACGTTGATCAAAGTATGCTATGGTCAGCATTGATGTCAATAGTTGTTACAATATCTGCGATTCTTATATAAGAGGACAAAGTTTGCAATACTGATTCAGATCATTGATTGATGAGGCCCAGTTCCCTACCTCCAGCAGAAACAATGCTCTCAAGAAAGCAAAATACAAATAAAGCCAAATGCACTCCTAATCAAGGTAAGTGTAAGGGAATTATTTTCTGTGCCTGCTGGATATTAACACTAAAGTTCAATTTCCATAGTACTAAGAGGCAAACCTTATCATCATGCTCTCAACTTCTTTGGTATTGCAATTAGGCTTTTACTCTCTGTCTGTTGGATGGGGCACAGGACTAGAAGTCAGACATTCTAAATTTTAGTTGGGGGGGGTGTTTTTTGTTTTCTTTTTAAGGAAAATTTTTCGTGTCCAAGTCAAATCAGCCAAATCAGTTCCAAATCCACGTGAGTCATTCAAGAACCATATGTGGTCCTGCTACCAGCAAACATCCTCCACCCCCGCCTGGGTATTCAGATATTTCCAAATACTTTGGCAGGCATCCTATGTGCAGGTCCAAGCCTGGAGACTTGGGGTTTGGATGCCCCCAAGTTTTGCTTGCCCTCAGCCATATGTCTGCAGGGACAAGCTAGGGAGTCTAAATATTATGGGTTCTTTTCCAAGCTCTTCCACTGATTTGTTGTCCGACCCTGGGCTAAACTGAAATCCAGATGCAACTCAGTTTCTTTGTCTGTAAAATGGGGCGATAATGCTTTGCCACCTTTATAAAGTGCTTTGAGATATGCAGAAACAAAGCATTGTTAAATGTTCTTAAATTAACTCTCCATTAAGATTTATTTCCCAGCTGGGTTAATATGTTCCAGTATTTAGTAACAGTATCATCTCTATCCCCTACTCCCCATCAAAAGCTCTTCTTCTGTGCTATCCTACAAATTGTAGACAGTGCCATTATTCACGCTGAGGTATCAGGAAAGACCTCTTTGGGTCTCTTCTGACACTGGAGTGCTTATCTGTAATGCATGCATATCTGACTGGTTTTGTTCTCTGGAGGGGTATTCAAATAGACTCTTGCTTGTCCTCTGGCTTTTACTGTATTGTCCCCTCCCTTTTCCTGCTCAGGTGCGGTCACTGAACACCTGAGCATTCCTTGCGTGAGATGAAAGGAGACCCTGGGAACAGCAGCTTCATTTCTTTAAAACAAACAAACAAAAACAAGTGCTGATATATCACTTGTTTCAATTTGCCCTCTATTTTCTGTAGGTTCAGCTGCCGTAAGTGTAAGTGTTGCCCTGTGGTCTCTGTTTGTAGGCTGCTGCCCTTTGCTAAGGGAGTGCTTTGACTTCTTGCACTGATCTGTCTTATCCAGCATTCACCACTGGAGGTGCAGTGTCCCACTGAGAATCCAGATGGAGTTGGCTATGTCTTCTCCAACTTTGCTCACCGATTTCTGAAGTTTGCTCAGAAACATTTTAACATGGTCTGTTTCTTTGGGCTCAGCGTGCCTGTATACCAGGAGGTTTCTGCATTGCCACAGGATGCTCCTGACACAGGACACAAACTGGCTGAAACGCGTTGCCTGGGACCCCTGCCGCTCAGTCAGGTGTCCGCACATCGCCGCCTCCCTTGTCATCAGCCTGACTCCTGTCACTCTTTCACGTGGTGCAGGTTGTCCAGAGAAGTGGACAGAGAGAACAAAGGGGACAGAGATGCAACTGGACCTGGAGACAGTGCGAAGGACTACAACAGGATCAGCAGCAGGGGAAATGACAGTGACAGTGCCAGCGACAAGGACAGTGAATGAACGAGAATGTAAACCCCAAATTGGGGTTTGGACTAAAGGGCTGCGATTTGGGTAGGTAAGTGGGGAGGGAGGGTCCACAGGGGCGCAGGGGATTGGATGCATTTATTGTAACAGGAATTGCGGGTTTCTTAATGCAGTTTTAAGATGTGTGATGGAAAGCTTATGACCGAGGATGTGTATATATATAACTCTCTCTCTATATATATAGAAATACATTTGAATTTAAAAAAAAAAGTCTCGCTGAGAATACCACCAGCCTTGTTTTCCTGTGTCCCCTGCACCAGCTGGGACAGACTTCACCTTGCCCACTCCCAGGCACTTGAATCCTTGGTGCTTTCAGCGCCTTCTCCATTAACTCACAAGGCCCAGCTGGAGGCCTGTTGTCAAATGATTTCCATGATACAAAGAAGAAAAACTAAATGCTTTTAATCCTTTCAGGGTGTGGAGCCAGCTCAGAAAAAGCCACCTCCTTTGAGCAGGACAAAACATATTGTATTTTTAACCATTGATGCCTTTTTTTTTTCTTGTGCATTGTGTTTGCTGGAGGAACATGGAGCTGGCACCTTTTTCTGCTGAACAGCTCATCAGCTCGCTTCTTAAATTCGTCAGCTAAGAAAAACAACACTAAAATCCATTTCCTTGTTCTTTTTTCCTGTAAGTCACACTTGCTGCAGCTTCTCTATTTCTCTCCCTCAGTAATCCCCTTTGGTCTTTTGGTTGCAAGATGTACCAGGACTCTCTGACTCACCTCTTTCACAACCAGTCCTTCAAAATGGCTAGACCTGAAAATATCCATCTTCCACTGCTGTGTCTTGTTGAAATTTCATAGTTACATAGTAGGTCGGGTCAGAAGACACCTGAGCAGATCATCAAGTCCGACCCCCTACCATGGGCAGGAAAGAATGCTAGGGTCAAACGACCCCGGCCAGGTCGTTTTGATCTCTAGGTTTGCAGTGAAAGGTCAGAGTGAAGTGACTTTGCTTTTAGAGCTAAAAAAGGTATAACGGTGGCAAAAAAAAGAAGAGGCAAAGATCCAAACTGTACAGTGTGGGATTTACAAATTGGGAGATGGGGCTGAGTCATGGGGTTGACAGTCTAAACCCAAATCGCAATCAGAACAGTGGAGGTAAGATAAATAAAATAGATGGGCTTTAGACAGAGGATTTGGATCCAAACTTAGAATCGCACCCTACAGTTCTGGGGTACTTGGGAACTGGAATATGCTTTTCCCATTTTTCAGCCTGTGTTTGCAGGTCTCCCAGATTAGAGTCAGTGCACTTTGATGGGAATTTCCATAGGAATCTGCAAGTACTGATAAACATCTATAAAGGGTTTTTTTCCAGGAAAGAGACTAGGTCTTTTGAACTGGCAAATGTCAGGAGTAATCCAACTGAAACCAATAGAAATTACACTATTAAAACAATGTAAGTGAAAGCAGAATCAGGCATGAGCTAAGGGAGGGTCAAAGACAATGACTGCTTTAGCCAGCCAGGAACAGGGGAAGGTAGAGCAGCAAAGCCAATGCTTCTGAGCTGATAACTGAACAAAGCTGAGAGGAAATGAACATATGTGTGGTCAAAGGCCAGTGCAGACAGGTACCTTATATATTGCACAGGGCTTCTGCACGTCCCTGGAATTCTAAGATTTCCCAGTGAAATCCAAGATCTCTAGAAATCCTGTGTCTGGGAAACTAGAATTTGGGACTTTTTATATGCTCCCTAAAATCCACAAACAAGGGAACCCTAGCAGACCTATCATATCCAACCATGGGACCCTAACTGAGGAAGTATCAGGTTTTGTCGAATCAATCCTAAAACCGCGTGTCACCCAAAGAGCAAATTTTATCTAAGACACTACAGACTTTCTACGGAAACTTAAAAACATAGACCACCTTCCCAGCCACACCTTCCTAGCCACGATGGATGTTACCAGCTTATATACCAACATGTCACACCAGGATGGCATCCAAACCTGCCTTACATATCTACAAGTGTAAGATTACAACTCAGAGTACAGACCCAAAGATATTACTGACCTTATACACTTCATCCTCACACACAACAATTTCACTTTTAATAACCAACACTTCCTCCAGATCACAGGCACAGCTATGGGCACCAAAATGGCCCCACAGTATGCCAACGTTTTATGAGCCACCTGGAAGAAGAATTCCTCAAGGACTGCACCATCAAACCCTTGCTGTTCTTAAGATATATCGATGACATCTTCATCATTTGGACTGAAAACCTGCAATCTCTGATTGAGTTCCATCAGAAATCGAACAATCACCATCCCTCCATCTGAGTATCTGTTAAATACTCCAGCACCAACATCTCCTTTTTAGACATGATTATCAGTATCCAGAATGGTAAAATACAGACCACGTTATACAAGAAACCCACAGACCAACATACATATCTGCACAGAACCAGCAATCACCCTAAACACACCAAGAAAGCTGTGATATACAGCCAAGCCCTCAGATACCACCGCATTTGTACTGAAGAGAACGCCCGGGATTGCCACCTCACCAATCTTAAAAGGCTTTCACCCAACAAGGACACTCCTCCAGAGAGATAGATCGCACGTTTGAAAGAGCCACCCGGAAAGCATGTGAAGAATTGCTGCACTACAGAAGAAACTCCCCCTATGAATTGCACACCGCTGGTTATGACATATCACCCCTCCCTTGAACCCATCAGAAAATCCTCAAACAATTGCAACCTATACTAGAAAGAGACCCTATTAAAGAGATCCTCCCAGAACCACCCATCCTAGCCTTCAAACATGCACCGAACCTCGCTAAGCTCATCACCAAAAGCAAACTTCCTACAGCCCAAAACACACTGAATGGATCCAGACCGTGCCATGACAAGAAATGCAAAACCTGCCAACACATCCCCACCACCCCCACAATCACTACACCCCACAACAGAGCCATCAGCATCCCTGGATCTTACAGCTCCACCTCCAGAAATGTAATATATCTCATCCAATGCACCAAATGCCCTAACGGAAAATACGTAGGGGAGACCAAACAACAACTGTGCACCAGAATGAACGCACGTTGGAAATCTAGCAAAGACAAGAATACCCAGTTTCCGGTGGGGGCACATTTCTCACAAGAAAACCACCCTGTCTCCAATCTCAGTTCTAATCCTCCAAGGGAACTTACAAAACACTTCTCAGAGACGAGCCTACGAACTCCACTTCATCAACCTCCTGGATACAAAAAATCATGGACTAAATATAGACGTTGGATTTATGATGCATTATAACCTGCCTGACATCTGACTCCCCAGGTACCTCTCCATTATTCATCCCCCTTTTTTCTCCTCCTCCCCAGCCTCTCTCTCACCCACTCACTCCTCTACATCTTCACTGACCGCCTGTCTTGCTGCAGCCCAGCCTCTGGCCTCTTTACTATTCCTTCCATCCAGGAAGAGCACACACCAACTGCAGATGGTTCCTCAGCCTGATGAAGGGTTTTTAAGCCTGAAAGCTTGCTAAAATTTTTTTTCCAACTATTTAATCTGGTTTAATAAAAGATACCAGATTCACCCAAAGAACCTTGTCTGCCTAGAATTTGGATTAGAACGTCAGGTTCTAATTCCTGGGAACATTTTTAAAAACAATTTCCTAATAATCTGTCATTGTTCTCTATCATTACGGGAACATTGGAATACATTGCTCTCATTTTCATTGTTTTAAGATAATATAAAGACAAAACCCACCTCATTGAATTAGTCTGGGGTTTTGTTTTCCTTCTGGAACCACATGGCATAAACCTGCCTTGGACAGTTTGGGGATTTCCAGTTTCCTGTGCACTGTTAAATTGGCACATGTGAGCACAGAGATTGTCAGGCCTCATTGCTTAATTTTTGCTGAGATGCCTGAAGCTTGATCCACAGAATGCTCAGGCACTTAAATGCCATCATACAGTTCCTGAAGGGGGACTAAGTTCAAAATTTGCCACCTTGCCCTGGAGACTTCTGAGCAGTAAAGTTCCCAAAGCCAAGCATGCCCAGAAATGCTGAGTCTTGACAGTGCTGAGCAATTGGGTGCCTTATGCTCTGTCAGGATCAATGTATTAGCCATTTTTTGCCTATCTGATCTTCAGCAGAGACAGACCCTTTTTAAAAAAGCTTTTATTAACCTTTATTATAAAAAAGTAACAAAAATCTTGAGAAAAGCAACCAGTTAAAAGCCCAGAACCGTACATGGGGCTAGGGAGAGAGGGAAGGCAAGTGGGCGAATATGATATTCTAGCCCAGTGGTGCTTAACCTTTTGGCCCTACGGACCAGATGAGTGGGGCAAAACTAGTCTATGGGCTGGACTGAGCTCTGTGCACCAGGATTGGGCCGTGGGGCTCAGCACCACCCCACCCCTGCCTCTAGTGCTGGGAGCAGGCCTTGGAGCCCAGCATTGCTCCCTCCCACCTCTGTGCCCTGGGACTGGTCCTTGAGAGGGGAGAGGGGGCTGGCACTGCCCCCCCCCAGCTCCCCACACTGAGAGTGGGCCCTGAGACCTGGCATCACCCCTGCCTGGCCCTATCTGCTGGGATCAAGTGTCTGATCCAGTGCGCAGGGCTGAGGGCTTCCCACAGTCCAAGAATTGGCGGGAGGGAAACAGTGCTCTTTTGCTGCCAAATGTTTGGACCTGTAGGGAGCTCCATGGACTGGATGACACTGGACAGCAGGCCATATCTGGCCTGTGAGTTGGGGGTTGCACGTGGGCCCTCCCCTGAAAAGAGAAACCATGAATTCCAGTCCTTTCTTCCCTTAATGTCTAAGTTTTTTATAATATGTATTTACCCCCTCCTCTTCTGGCCATTTGTTGGAGGAAGGGCTGGCATATGAGTCTTGCTCCAAGAAAGGGTTAAGATTGGGGCAATCCTTGATAAGGACAGGCTTGTGTCCTCAAGCATTCTCTGTTGGCTTTCTTAGTTGGCTCCTCACACTACATGCTGGCTTTTGTGAATCCTATTCTTGGCTCATCAGCTGCCCCTATGTTTTGCAGAGGGAGCTTCAGCACCTAAGCTGGAGCTGTCAGCCTAAATGACTCAGCCAATGCTACACAGTAAGTCAGAAGCAAACACAAGAATCCACTAGTTCTTATTCTCAACCCCTTTTCTGTAATCACTACGCAACACCTTCCATGTTGGATCATACAATATGTTTCTGCTATTGTGGCCTTCATACAATTGACCTATTAAAAGCACAACCCAGATATTGCAAAAATACATGCTACAGGTCAGTCAGTTAGTGATTGCCCAACGTAACATTAGAATCTGATGCCCTTCAGAGGCACAGGCACCATTCATGTGTGTGCAGCCTCAGCAAGCTGAAATAGCCCTCTGGAAAGAAAGGACTGCCAAGGAACACAGGGCTGTGGGTCTCCTCCAAACCTTGAAGCTTTTGAAACCTTTGCACAAAGAGCAGAAGCTGGCAGTATTACTGCATTATATGTTCCATACAATATTCATTTCCTTAACCCATACAGCATGTGGATCATTTGGCATAAGCCTGATTTTTGAGGCCACATGGGGCTTTTAGTTGTATCAGATGCCTGGCCACATTAGGGACTGATTTCAGAATTTGTCTCTGTCTTTTCCAGGAAAGATTTTGGAGTCGAACTCTGGTTTCCTGGCATGAGTTTGTGCTGCAGTGTCCAACCTCTGTATTCCCTCTTTGGTACAGCCATAGTCATGTTGTGTGTAAATAAGCCAGTCTGGACTTCTCTGCCTGCATGTGTCCCCCTGAGGTTATGCCGTCTACAAGATGGTGTCAAAAAGAAAATAAGACCTGTAAGAAGGTGATAAAGATATTTCCATCTGTTGCTCTTTGACTAGATCTTTTGGATTCTATTCAATCTTCCAGTCTCCCATCTTTTGCTTTTCGTTACCTCACCTCAACCACTTTGTCTCATGTCCTGGCATATTAAAAGCCTCGTCCACATAACTTGCTGAGGTTGAAGTCCCCACGTAAACATCCACCATAAGCTTACAGTTGTTATTTGTAGAAAAGATCAACACAAGTTGCTGGGCTGGTCTTTGGATGAGCTTTCTTTTAGTCCTTGGAATAGAGTGACACTATGGCTTTGGCTTATGGCAAATGACAGCCTTTGCTTGGGTGAAACTTGCCTTTATCTATAATTACCTCTTTTATTTATACATTCCTACTCTGGACATCTCTGCAGATTCTGTAGTCTGATTTCATTCATGACTCCTTTTCCATCTAGGCTTCCTTTTCCTCTAGGATCATGAATATGCTGTCCACATTTTTTACTCGACTAACAATCCACTTCTGATCTAGTTTCCCTGTACTTGGGCTTATGCCCTGACTCTACTCTCTGCTTGATCTCCTGGTTTCCTGATGGCTTGTCCCTGAATTCTGCTTACTTCTTTTGACTCTAATTGCCATCTTGATCCCTGAGTGGCCCCAGACTTGGCTGCCCATGACCTGGCCCTTCCCTTCAGGTCGTAAGTTGATCACTGTGTTCAGGAAGACCTGTGCATTTGGTGCTAAAGGACTACACAGCAGCTCTCCAAGGATTTTACTTTTGTCTTTAAAGAAGAACACCTGTTCACTGGCAGTGGCAGGATGCTGAACTCAAGGGAACATTGCTGTGATCCAGAATGGCAGGTTTCTATGCCCCTCATCATATATGGGGCTTTTTGCATATAGTGAATGTACTTCTAGTTTGGAGAAGCTATGGCAGGGGCTGGCAATGTTTTTGGGCTGATTGCCAAAAACACCCCAACCTTGCTTGTAAGATGTTGGCATGCCATGGGCAGACAGCAGGGGAGCCACAAGGGGCCCAATCCTTGTTGTGGCAGCACAGCCCTGGCCCCTTCCACGCTGTCTGCATGGAGGCACGCACGTACCCGCCGCTAGCATCGAGCTAGGCTGGGGCTCCTAAGCCTCAGTGCAGCAGCTTGAGATCTCCCTGCCACCTGCTGTGAACAGCCCAGGCTCTGTGGCAGGTGGCAGGGGCTCGCCCAGAGCCCAGGCTAGCTGTGGCTGGCAGCGGGGAGGCTGCAAGCTGCTTCACTGAGGTCTGCAGAGCCCTGGACTGGCTTGATGCTGGCAACAGGTGCATGCACACCTCTGGGCAGACAGCAGGGAAGGGGCCAGGGCTGTGCTGCCACAACCAGGATTGAGCCCCTCGCAGCTCCTCTGCTGTCTGCTCCGAGGCACAGGTGCACCCAATGCCAGCAACAAGCTGGGCTGGAGCTTTGTGGAGCCTGGTGTAATGACTTGCAGCCTCCCGGCCACTTGCCACAGCTAGCCCAGGCTCTGGGCAGGTCTCTGCCTCCTGCCACAGAGCCCAGGCTATTCACAGAAGGCAGCAGGGAGGCTGAAAGCCACTGCACCAAGATCTGTGAAGCTCTGCCCCAGCTTGTTGCCTCCAAGCAGATGGCGGGAGAGCGGGAGAGCTTGATCCTTGTTGTGGCAGTGCAGCCCTGGCCCCTTCCCTGCCATCTGCCCTGAGGCAAGCTAGCCAAGCAAAATGCCTTTGCATGCTACACTGGTATGAGTGCCAGGGCTTGCTGATCCCTGGGCTATAGCATGTTGCTAATGGGTTCTGTAGGAAGCCCCACAGTTTTAGGTATTTTTACTTTAGAAGAATAATGTCTATGGGCAAGAGGAGGAACTCTTCAAGACTGTCTCAGGCCATTGAGAAAAAGAGTTGGGGAGCAGATTAAGACTAACACAGTTCAGTTATGTAACCTGGGCTCACACAAGTATGTGCTCCCCTCTACAAATAGAAGGGATAGGTAGCTAGGCAGGAGTGCTGTGAGAGGGATCTGCAAAATACCAGCCAGTTCCCTCTATTCCCCCATACAGTCCGGCCAGGACAGGGGATAGCTTAAGTATATACAAATGTACAATATTAATATTTACAGGAAACCTTAAAAGATAACTGTTAACATACAACTGATACAGCTATTTACAGATAATATAAGACTAATAACCTTGTTTCTCTACAATGGATGACCACAACCAGGGTTCAGGTAAGTTACAAATAAACACAGGTAAGTAATGGGGAGGGCTCCCAGCAGAACCTCAATATAGATTTTATGCTCTAATGTTAGTTTTCTGACTGATATGGAAGCACACAATTCACAGGATACAATAGCACAAAACATAAAATACAGTATCACAAAATATAAGGCGCAATATCACAAATTATAAGGCACATAAGCATACAAGTAACTTTAAACCATTAAAACCCACCATGTTCCTGGGGCCTGGATTACACTCTAGTGACCTGTGAGGGAAGACCTTATTGACTCTTGGGCCTCACACCAAGCCCCCTAGGCAGCCCACAAACTCAGAAGGGACCGTCCTTGAACCTCCTCTCCAGGAACCCCTTTCTAGCCAAGAAGGACTTCCCTATTCCCCAGCAACTCATGAATCCGATGCCCAGGTGGGGTTCCTCGTCCCCGCAGGTGAGTGGGTCCTTGTTCAGAGAAGCCTCCGGAGCCTCTGGCTCCTCCTGGGAAGCTCCCTGTTCAGATCCTCGAGCACCATCATGTGCTCTTGGGGCTTTGGCTTTTGGTCAGGGTTAGAGGCCCGGACCACTTTGCATGGCTCCGGGGCTCGGTCAGCTTCCTCCTCTGTGCAGTGCCTCCTGCATCGGGTTCCCCACCACGTGCCGGGAGATGGAAACTTAAGCCGCTGTGGATGGCTCCCAGAGTCTCGTGGGCTCTGTGCACCCGGAGCCCTGGCTGCACGCCAGGGGTTGCAGACCCGAGCCTCTTGCTCCCAGAGTCTGGCTCTGTGCACCGTGCTGTGTGCACTGAGTGGCTGGAGACCTCACATAGCTCCCAGGGTCTCGCTCCGTGCCCCGCACCGTGCACAGACTGGGGTTGAAGCTGTCTGCTGCTCCTGACTGGTGAGAGGCGTCCACAGGGGCTCTTTAGGGCAGCAGCATCCACCCGCTGGGCAGCTCTTCCCCAGCTCTTCTTAGCCCTGCTCTCGTCTCCTTCCCTCGACGCGTCTGCCCGTGTGCTGCGCACACTGCTCTTTTACTCGCTCCCTGCTGTCGGTCCTGCAAAGTGCAGTCCTCAATCAAGTCCAGGCTATCTGCCTCGCCCTGTGTGCAAGCCCCTCCCTGGCCGCCGTCTGATTGGTGAGAATGCTTCACCAACCACAATGAAGATTTTCCCGAGCCCGGCGCACCAGGCTGTTATCGGTAAGTCTGCCACAGTTAACTTGCATGGAGGTTTTCCATTCTGGGGGAGCAGGTCCACCTTCTGTGCTCCTTTGATGTTTTGTGTGAAAACTAAGCACGCATCTCCTCTCCTCTGTCCTACTAATTCTTCTGAGCCGGAGAGAGCTTCCACTCAGAGTCCTACTGTGACCTTCCCTTATGGCTAGGGGGCTTCTTAATTCATGGTTTTCATGGAAACTGTGAAAAATTGTGTCTGCTATCGCCAGGAAATATTGTATTGGCTGCAGTTTCCCATGAGATCACTCAAAAAAACCACCCAGCATATTATTCTTATCATATAATACTAGGGTTGCCAACCCTCCAGGATTGCCCTGGAGTCTCCAGGAATTAGACATAAATCTCCAGGAAACTGCTGAGAGTTACCTGGGAGATAAATGATAGGGTATTCATTAAAACAAATATTAAACATTGAATCCAATTTATACAGTAGTCAAGTGAGTTTTTAAAATGTAATAGTAGTGTGTATTTGCCTTCCTAATATAAAATCTATGCACTGTAATCCGTAACTGATATATGCAAGCATGTGAGCACGTTCGCATTGTGTGTTGTGAGCATGTTGGTGTTCCAGAAACCTCCTGGAATACATTGAAACAGAGCTGGCAACCCTATAAACTGCACTGTTTTACAATGTCCCAATGCTTACTGTGATGCAAAGACAATGCACCAGCCACTGCAGCCACAGATCACACGACTAAGAGTTACCATCTACTAGTGACATAGACTGGGGAAGGCACCTGTCAGTGAAGTGAACACGTTCCTGTTAAGCTTAGCATTCATTAGTATTTCTAAACTGTTTGTAGAATGCTACCTGTAATAATAAATGATGATGATATGTTACAATCTATAGTGTATGTAAATTTATATTTATAATGTATTTAAATTTAGATTTAAATTTAACATTTAGATTTATAATAATATGTTAAATTATATGATATAATTTACTTTCAGTGGGATTTGCTCTGCCAATCAGTGGCTAGGGTTGGGGCTGCTGGGAAATGCCCATGAAATCAGCTCTTCATGTTGTGATCAAGCCATAAAAGTTACTTTGACTCACCATGAGTTAAGTAGGCCCCTACTTATGGTAGGTAAAGATGGACCAGATCTTTCCTTTTGCTGTCCTGAAATACTTATTTGAAGCTGCATGTGTAACAAATACCAGACTATTCCTCAGAAATCCTGCATGGATGGAAGCAGGAAAGAAAATAACTACCAAGGCTTCTGGGTAGTACAACACAACACCAGCACTTGGTGGGGTAACATTTAGTGGGAAAATCCCATTCTCCAGCAGCATGGGTTATTACCATGCATTATTACCCCATTATCAAGTAAGCTGTGAGGCAATGATGGAAAACCTTGAGAATTAACCCTGTCTTAGCCCAAAAGCTCTCATTATATGTGTGCACATGTGCGTGTACCCATGCAGACGCACACACCCCAGCAGCGAAGTTTATTTGTGCGCATTACTTAAGCTGCTAAGGATAATTTAAACCTCTAGTTTTCTGATCCAATAATTTCTTACACTGGTCTTTGTATTTCAGGGCAAATGCTACACTTCTAGAATGGTTTTACAGTTGTTTGTTTTCTTGACTTGTACCACAATCAACCATGCTATCGTCACCCTGATAATAATACACTGCTTGTTACATCTTAGTTATACGTGTGTTTGTGTCAGTTACAATTGCAATACGAATGGTATTTTTAACATGAGAATAGAGACAGCATCATTGTCTCTCAAATCAAACGCTGACTTGTACTACTGGTAATTAAGCCCCTGAAACCTTGTGAATAGGACATCGTATTTTCAGACGTTTCTGTTTCATAAACAACTTTTCAATCCAGCATCTGAGCAGGATTATGTTAACCATTAGGTCAAAAATTAAAACAATAAAACCCCTTTACTTTTCTATGGTACTTCAGCATAAGGATCTCTCATGGCAGTTTGTCATCATCATAACTCCATTTTACAGTTCAAGAAACTGAAGCCCAAAGCTTTTTTTTTTTTTGTCACTGTTTGCCCAAGATCATGGAGCCAGGAATAAAAACTAAATCTCCTGGGTCCAGTTCCCTGAGGATTCTGCTGAAAACATGGAAGAACGCTGTAGAAATAAAATGTCCATTTTGGTATGGAAGGCGACAGGGCATCAAACTGGAGACACTGAAGGAGGATTAAGTAATATATTCTGAAGGCCCAAGGAGAGTCAGGGAGCTCACTTCACTGTGTTTTGCAGGGTTGCTATGCTAAATTAGAGGATGAATGTCTGGCAGAGCAGGGACTGCAGTCAATGAAGGGAGATCTCCATTTGGGGAGCAGAGTTTTGACATTAATAAAGTAGAAAGATTTCATTGACACATAGTAATTGGAGGCTTTATCAGTCAGCCACATTCTACAATTATTTACAGTAGGCCGGGCAACTAAAGCTGTTGTTTCACAGCAGTCTTATTTAACACCTGTGAAATCTTGGGTAGAAGCTACAAGATACAAAGCTTACACACAATACTGCTTCATTTGCCTGGCAACCCAAATCCTTTTCAAAGTGCTGGGTGTGTCAGCAAGCAGTATCACACTGGGGAGGAGGGAAAAAGGAAGGCTGTGGTAGTAGTTAGTGGCGGATTCAGATTTATTGGGGCCCTGGGGAAACAGAAAATTGTAGTCCCCCCACACCCTATTATAAACATGAATGTATCAAAAAGCATTAATAAATAGACCCATTAAATCTTTACATGGTGCATTAATAAGTAAAACACAGCACACAACGTCAAAATTCATTACTTAATTTTGCTGCACACACAACAATAAAACAACTGCCTTAGGAAAATGACTCAGATGCATAGGATCGCTATAAATGTACAATAAAATAAATGTATAATAAAATAAAAGGAAAGATGTTTTAGTTTAGAGGTCATGGATTGTAGACTCTTGTTTTACTATGTTTTTAATACACATTTTACATTGTACCTACATTACAGTAAATGACTACTAGAAAAATACAGCGCATACCTATAGCCTCGAGTATGAGTCTAAGAATACCGGTAGTGATTTTTGCAAGTAAAATAAAGCAGTAGGCCTGCGCAATACATCTCTCTCTCTCTCTCTCTCTTTTATTTTTAATTTTCCTGAAATATTAAACATAAACTTCATATACTATAAAGCTTTTTTATCTACCCATTACACCTGTTTTAATGCTACCATTGCATAATTATGTAACCAAAATGTATAGATATATTGATATATACATACATATACACACACATAATGTGTCTTTCTCTCTATACCTGTATCTCTCTCTATATAGATGTATACATACATACACATGCATATACACAATCTTTCTCTATATATCTAATGTATCTCTCTAGACAGACAGACAGATTGTGACTATATCTAATCACCCCCTGGAAGACCTCACACTTCCCCACATGAGCTGCCATCACTTGGGAGAGATGCAGATCCCATTTCTATTGGCAGCGTTACTTGGGGTTGAGAACCACAGGAAGCATCTTGGGGGCAGCAGGATTCCCCTTCTTTGCGCTGCAAAGCAGCCCTTGGCAGGAGGACTAAAGCACCGCACGCTGCCCTGCAGAGGGATCTGGTGCGGTTTGTAGTCTGTTTTGGGTTGCAGCCCCTCAACACACAGACACAAACACTGCATTCAGCATGAGCAGCATGGCAGCACATCCCAAGCTGCCTGTCTGCTCTGTGACCTTGACCCAGCTCTTCGGAGGGAGGGAGAGAAGGCAGGATCAGGCTCCTTCTAGGCACAGGAACCAGGGAGAGACAGATCAGCTGGGCAATGAGGGCGAGGATCCTTGCTGCCACCTCACCCCTGCTGTCCCTATGGAGTAGTCAGACAAGTTTCCAGCCTCCGCCTCCTGCCAGCTCTCACATATTTAACACGCAATGGAGCGTCAGTGATTTGCAGGACTTTACCCAGCAGGCTGGGGAGCTCAGTGAACCCCCTGGGCCCGGGCCCCATGGGTCCATGCATATATCCGCCCCTGGTAGTAGTCTGCAAAGGAGACATTATTCTGTAGTTAATGGGTTCTGATCCTGACTGCAAATACACACAGAAGATGAGTTTCTGGGACTCAGCCTAGGCCCCTGGTAATTTTTGGTCTAAAAAGAAGGATCGTTTTCCAACATGAACCAGCACTGTTACCTTAGGTCTGACTGCAGACAGCTAAGATTGAGTTAGTAAATCAATTCTATTAAAACTAAATGGCTGCAGATGTATATTTGGAGACAAGTGGAACTGGGCCAAGGATTAGAATTTCTGCACTGGCAGCACTTGTAACGTGAAAAAAACCCAAACCAAACCCAACAAGCCCTCTCCCTCATCTGAACTCCAAGCAAGCAGAGAGGGACCAGCAGGCCTGTGCAATGACCCAAATGCAGAAAGACAAGCTAAAGATGAAGGTCATTAGCAGAGATCAGAAGGGAGGCTGAGGTTAGCTAACAGTTATTGTTGTAGTCTTGTGAAACCAGATAGGTGCTTAACTGAAGAGGCACATTAAACTGACTCTTAAGGAAAAGTGGAGTGTTAACAGAGGGGTTTCCTGAGCAGGGGATCTACATTAACTCACCAAGGCAGACAGTACGCTGGGATGCATGTACTAAATGAGCTGCTGTCTGAACTATTAACAAAAGACCTGACTGTGCAAACTGTCTGACAGCCACAAGACGCCAGATAGTTTTCACTTCCATTGGAGCGAGGAGGAGTTTAGGGCTCTTGGTAACTTGGAAGCGCGGATCTGAAACAAAATGAATCACTAGAAGCCTAATCTTTCTGCTTCCAGCCCTGCTGTTCCCATAGCTCCGTGGGATTTTCCACGGCAGCAGAACATTTTTTCAGTTGAAGGTTTGGTCAGGGGGACAAGAAATAGGTGGACAGTTTCTTTAGCTTTTGGGATCAGCATCTCCTTTACTTCCCTTCTCCATCTCTTCTAAGACCAACTCTCCTCCTAGCTAAGAAAGGCCTTTATATGGTTTGTTAATGCCACTTTTCATCAGCCAGTGGGGTGTATAGAGAATTAGCAGGGATCATTCCCATCCCTGAAATAAACAGGGAGTTTTTGATGAATAGGGAATCAGAGCAACCAAAGCTGGTGCTAACTTAAATTGCATTAAAACCTTTCATCCAAGACCTTTGTGCCATGGTGAACAATCCTGTACTTGTTCTGACAGCTCTCTGCTATTTGGTTTCAGAGATTGATTTTGGTTTATTTGCTCTGACACCTGCTAGTAAGATGAACAGGAACTGGCTTGTATTGTTCCCAAGACAGCTAAGCTCAGATGTAGTCTTTACTGGTTTTTACTCAGATTCCTGCTATATTCTAATTTTACCAGCTGGTCTTGCAAGAGGCCCTACATTAGTCACTTGCCCAGATCTAGTAGCTGGTACATCCCAGGGCTGGACTGGAATCCCAGAATTCTCCTTTCCAACCGTTCTTCGCTCTGATGAAAGGAGACTGAACCCGAAGGACAGTATTGCATGTGAGTACTTTTTGTGTTTTGATCTCGTGTTCTTATAAAACAGGGAGTGGGTCAGAGCAGTGCTTGAAAAGGACAGCACTGCTCAGCACGAGTAGTAGAAGTAGCCAAGTAGCAAGAGAAAGGAGAGGGATGATGACACAAGAGCAGCAATAGAAATAGTGTGAGACATCCCTGCAGCAAGAGGCTCTGCAGTATTGCCCAAGACACAAACAGTAACTAGGGGAACTGAGCTGGAAATAGATGAGGAGAAAGCTCTTCTGCCAGTGGTGATACTGCAAGTTCATTCTCCCTCATTGCTATCTCCATATACAATAAGAGGGACACATACATCAACGAAAAAATCTATGGCATCCGTGGAATGAGGCCATGTGAGTGTTCACTACGTTGACCTGCTGACATTCTCATGGTATTTGACTATGCCACTGCAAATACCTGTAAAGAACTACTCTGGCAACTGCAGTGGCAGCATCCATGATCCCAAGAATAACATGTATCATACAGACTTAAGACTGCCCCCTTCCCACCCCTCAATGCTATGATCCCTGCACTTTTGTACATGTGTTCCTTGTAGGCGTCTGTCTTCAAGGTGCTCCAGGTTGCCCATGCAAACCTCCTTGAACTTGGAATGATGAACTAGGTGAGAGGGAGGGATTGCAAAAGGAAAGGGGAAAAAAAAAGGAATCAAGGGATATTGGCCTGGGGGAAGGCAGACACTTCTAGTCCTGCTACCTGCAAATATGACTCAGACAAGACAAAAAAGGGCAGTGAGCAAGACCTAGCTCAGTTGTATGTAAAAGCCCAAACTCACTGGCATCCAATGGAGGGATGATTTCGCATCGTGAAACAGAAGATGCCTCCAAAATTGTTTGCTGTTGACACAAGGAAAGACAGAGAGATCAGTGAGATACAATCACTTATGGCCAAAGCATGTTTCCAGTAAGGCCTGGCTGCCCTGGAGAAGGTAAAGATAGATATGAGAGGTGGGTGTCCTGGTAAATCCAGCACTTTACACTGATTCCTTCAGAGCCAACAAATAAGTAACTGTGATATGTATTACAGATAGCAACATAGCAGCATAATAATCTAGACACCTGAAAGACTATCACTGCAATAGTCATGGCCTTTGGTTCACACCAGGGGCTCCATAGAGATTCTTTGCTTTGGCTTAATTTATCATTTGGAGCTGAAGTTGCACTATATCCAAAGTCTCATCTGTGCCTGGTGTAATAAAAATTGTGCCTTCAGAAAATCCCAGAGAGGGTAAAATATAGTCACAGAACAAACAGAATGGGACTGCAAAGCAAGCACATAGCTCAGTGGTGGTCATTCCAGGAGGTGTCTCGCTCCTCGCCTCGGCTCTGAAAGGGAAATGCCTGCTGCAGTCCAGCCTCTTGGGAGTTGAAAAGTGTCACAGCATGGCCACCCCACGAGCAGCACTCTGAGACCAAATTAAGGTGTGGTGTTGCCACTCAGGGGCTGTCTCCTTCCCTGTCCCTGACCAGGACTGCACAAAGGCCATATTGCCTACTGTGCCTGAGTTCGATGGTGCAAGAGAGGTGGCCTTGTTTAACTTCTTTTGTCAGAAGTTGGTTGTAACTGGACATGCCTGAGTATGCATACGCATACATATGTACTTATGAATGCATGCATGTATACCTACACACCTCTCCTCCTAAAACCTTTGTTACATTGATGTGGCTTTTCTGTAGGCTACATGGAAAGGTTGCCAGAGCATCAAAAAGCTGTATATGCTTAGAGGCAGAAGCCATATCGGGAGCCAAGGGGTGGACCTAGAGGCTTTGAATTCTTTTTTTTTTTCTCTCTGCAGCTCTGCTACAGACAATTTGGATGCATGACCCTGACAAAGCTTGTTTGGGAGGCATCAGTTGTTATTATTCCTCTTCAATTCTCCTATTCCTGCCACTATGCATTCTGGGAGCTCAAATATAATGATTGTATTCAAATCAGATGTAAGCAGTAAAAAGGAAAGGCACATTATAGTTGTGATAGCGTTGTGATTTAGTGCACTAGTCTTTGCTAGAGGTCAGAATACCAACCCTGTCAGGTATCACATATGATAATGAATGTGTAAGGTCTTGATCCAGATCCAATCACAAAATTATCACGATTTACTGCTCTATCTCCTCTACTTTTCTGTGACAGCATGAAGTCCTCTGATCTTCCTCTGAAAAGCAGGATGCACAATGCAATCTCATAGATCAATGGAGAGGGAAATAAATTAGATTGTCTCTGCCTTCTCAGGCAGTCATGCTAGACTGTATTCTGCCCTCTGCAAACAGCACATTTTGCCTACTTTTGCTTGTATGCTACTTTTGCTTTTATGCTAAACCAATACTCCTAAATAAGATGAAGGAGATAAAAATACAAATGTTTATATATTTGACATTTCTTCCTCTAAATACCTCCCAGTAAACCACTGGCAGTAATATCAGGTCATGTTCCCTAGGTGTACGTGTCCCCAAACTGTCAGTAGATATCATTCCTATGGCAATTACAAAAAGGTTCAGAAGTTTAGTACCAGGAGATTCAGATTCCAGCCCTAATTACATGTACTGTGCTCCTCTAAGAGACTGTCCTATAAACCTAGTTACAGGTTCTTCTCTGTTAGCCCTTTAAAAGCATTGGTCCCATCAAGGTATTGAAAAAAAGAATTGCAAGCAATAGCATATTATAAATACCAAGCCCATAAAAATATGCTGGAGCATCTAGGCAAATTACAGTAAAAAATAAGCATTAAGTTTTTAAAGTATGTGACTCATGACACATGACATATAACTTATGACACTCATGACATATGGAGTGGTGCATATATGCTGTGTAAATGTTAATTACATCAGGCTTAAGAGGTAGTCAAATAGTAATGATTTCTCATTTTGCACATGATACAACAAAGACAAACACGTGTGGCTCCTCAAGACCATATTGAAAGGCAGAACTTTTGTGCTCTGACAGCTAAAATTTTATTTCCACGAGACCAGCGAATTCTAGTCTCAGCAATCAGTGTTGATAGTGCTAATCTAGACATCATTCATAAACAGACCTCTGCTGATCATAGCCATTGTAATGGTGCAGAGGGGGAGAGGCAATCTCTAGTTCCAAGTTCACATGTACTCACTTACATACCTGTAGTTTATCCAGTGTACTAGGGACCAGCTGGAAGGTCAATCTTAATAAAAATGCAAGCTGTTTCATTCAACACAAAGCTCTGTTTAGAGCTGCATTTTATGGAGTTACTTAGTATTTAAAGTTGTGTGAGTTTTGCCTAGAGGTTTCACAGGTTTGTTTGAGGGTGATGTACTCATTTACTCAAATATTACAAAACCAGGTTGGTGTCCCTTTAAATACAGTGGGATGAAGTTGAATGAGTTCATCTTGAACTTGGCTTGATCACTTACTGAAAGAATTTAAAAAAAATCTCTGCAGGGCCAGCACTCACGATGTTTCCTTTTTTACTGCTAATTAGCCCTCATGCGTCTTATGGTAGTCGAAGCCAAAGGCATTAACAATAGTAATTGCTTCGTGGGCTGGAATTTGTGTCTGGGAGTTTTGAATAGAGAGAGGTAGGTGAATGGGCAGCTGCAGTGCTTGTTCTGAATTCAGGGGGTGTTCCAGAAGTAAGTGCAGCTTTCCTCATTGCCATGGGTCATCAAATCCCAAAGTAACTAAATTTCTTTGGTACAGTTACACAGTATTGTCCTGTTGATCCTACATGCCTTGCTGAGTATGGCATGCTTAGAGGGGTCATGCTGCATACACATAGGAGCTTGCAGTCTGGAGAGACTGGATTTGCTTGCACATCGTGGTATCTCCATGTGATCTCTCAGTGGAGCCAATCTGTTAAATAATGCTAATACAGTCTTCCTAACAAATTGTTTTAAAAGATTAAGGGGCTTATTTCTGAACTCATACTAGTAGATCTGCGGAAATTATCTCAAAGGCAGATGTGGAATGGAGTAAAAAACCTGGTGAGCAGTAATACTGACAGCCCTAGGGCTAAGAGTGGGAGGTTCTTAGATATGAGTTGTCGTCATGATATAACAACAGAAAAGTCCAGAGTAGTTACTACTGTAGCTCTCAAGATTTCTTCTGGTGCGGTGGCATCTTCCAGGCTAGACAGGACTGAATTTCCAAAATGAAAAAAAAAAAAAAAAGGGAAACAACCAAAGCTAAGCCTTGAAATCAAATGGCCCTTTCAGGCTTTCTGTAGAAAGGACACAAGATTACTCTTGTGAGGTGAACTCGCAGGTGAAATTTAATGAATCAAGCATCACAAATGCCTGATTTTACAGGTGAAAAAACAGAAACACAGAGGGGTCACCTGACTTGCTTGCAGCCACTTAATAGGACTGCGACAGAGAGCCTGTCACAAAAAGGCAGAAGCAGAGCTAGTTGTAGGGGGGGATTTCAGCAAAAACATTTTGTGTTGGCAAATGCCAGTTTTCTGGAATGGAAACATGTCCTGCTGGCCCACCTGGCAGGTGGCAGGGCTGTCCAGGCACCACAGCTCTGAGCACAGCCCTTTTATGCAGCCTGCCTTGGAGGGAGGGACCCAAGCACTCCCAAAGCCTTTGGGTTTAATGGAGCCCTGGAGTGGGTGATCTCAAGGTTTTGAAGATCTCTGCCATGGAGACAAGCACCTGGGATTTCTCAAGGTCCGGTTCTCTGGGCTCCTAGGGAATCCAGGCTCTGTGTTGTGGAGCCGAAAGCCTGGAAATACCAGCTCCCAACTCTGGTGCTCTCAGTTCAGCCAGGGCTTCTGGGCTCTGGCTTCTCCCCCCAGTTCCAGCTGCTGGAGAGTCGGGAGTGCAGAGGTCCTTAGAGCCCTGGCAGGGCTGGGAACCTCCAGGCTGGGGCTCAGTGGGTCGCAATGGCTGGTCTCACCGAACCGTGGTTCAGCCGTCTGCTTTTTCCAAAATGGAAGAATTTACACACACACACACACACACACACACACACACACACACACACACACACACACACTCTCTCTCTCTCTCTCTCTCTCTCTCTGGGCTCGCCTGAGCCTCAGGAACAGGAAGAAGGGACACCTCACTTTCACATACCCTACGCCCCCCCACATGCACACACCCTCACACACCTTCCCCCCACTCGCACCCTACACATCCACCCCCTCCCCACACAATCTGTGCCCATCTGAGCCTAAGGGAGAAGGGAGACCCCCCC
>NW_005842067.1:1015485-1020565 GCF_000455745.1 Alligator sinensis | reverse complement strand
AGGTCGCAGGTCCAGCGGGCGGCGCCATGGGATTACCTGCCCTGGAGTTCAGCGACTGCTGCCTGGACAGCCCGCAGTTCCGAGACACGCTCAAGTCCCACGAGGCCGAGCTGGACAAGACCAACAAGTTCATCAAGGAGCTGCTCAAGGACGGGAAGACGCTCATTGCGGCGCTCAAGAGTAAGGGGCTGGCGGGGCGGGGCGGGGGCTGCACCTGGCCTGGGGCCCTGCCAGGTCTCCGGCAGCCCACCCTGAGCCAGGCCTGGGGGTTTCGTGGCCGGGCGAGGTGCCTGTGGGGGGCAGCTGCAGGTGAGCCGCCCGCCCCCTGGCCCGTCCAGGAGGGGGCCGTGCTGGTCCTCGCCGGCCCTGCGCTTCGGCCGGGTCAGGGGGACGGGGACGGCGCGGGCGCGCAGGTCGCCTGCTCCTTGAAAGGGACGCTTATCTTCCCGCCCAGCTCTGGCAGGGCGCTGCGCGGTCGGTCGCTCCCCCCCAAATGTCTCCGCTCGTGCTGGAGTGGGGGAGGGAAAGCTTTGCCTCTAGAAATATATATTTTTTCCAGGCAGGCGATTTAAGCAAACGGATGCGGAGAATCGTGAACGCGGCTCTTCTAGTTCCGACTTCTCTGGCAGGGTGAAAAATTGCTCTGAGGGGCAGGTCCAGCATTGGACCGTGTCCTTCTCGCCCCAGAAGCGTGTTGCGCGGTGTGGCTCTGTGACCCTTTATCTTTGGGCTGGATGCCATCCACCCGTTGTTCGCAGGACCTAGTTCTCTGCGCGGATATTGCATGCATTTTGCAACGTTGCTAGTTGCGTTCTGCTACTTGCAGTGGGACCTTGCTTGCATGCCTGAGAGTTGGCTAGAAATAGCTTTTCCTTCAGTCTAGCAGGGCGAGAGCGCTCTGAGCACATCACTTGTTTTTTGTTTTGCCTGTGACCTAGTGCTGAATAGATGCATCCTCCATAGGTGCTTCTTACCTCCTGAAAAGGAGTCGGTGGTGCTGCTCTTCCATCTGTATGTTTGAGAGACGCGTGTACAGATAGTTCCCCTAACGTGTGCAAAATGCCAAACCTGTTACCTGTGTGCCTTTTGACACCTGTTTTGAAGGGCAGAGCCTTGCTGCACTGTCTGCCTGCAAAGCATTATCAGCTTTGTACGTGTGTTTTTAAATTCAACCAAATATTTATTTGAAATAACAAACCCTGTTCTGAAGTGTGGATTCAGTAGGGAAGGAGGCTGGTAATGCTGCTGCCCCGTGTGCTGCAGGTAGCTGCTAGACGAGCCTTCTATGTATAAAGGCAAGGACTCTTGTAGGTGATATCTTTTATTGGACTAATTGCATGGTTGGAATAGATCTAGACTATTTGTACAGTTAGTGTCATTCACCTTGGACCTGCCCTGTAGCTTCCTTGCTGGCTCAGTCTTCACATTTCATTGTTGTACTCCTGCAGCCAGCTTATACGAAGTGAAGCGGGGGATTTTTACTAAGGTCTGTCTTTGAAAATTGGGTTTTTTGGGTTAAGACAACTAAATATTCTTGGCTCTTATTTGCCTTTCTCCGTTACAAAATAAGGGAACCAAACCTGGACATTCCAGCTGGCTCACTTTTTCTCTCCATGCTGGAAATGGGTCAGTTGTCCACCTTACAATACACAACGCTACCAGCTCAGGGAACATTGTATTTTGATCTTAGCTCCCCCACTCCCCCTCTACTCTGCCCTATCCCATTCTGATCAGATCACATCATTGCTTAGTTTTGCTTGTATAGCTGGGACCAAACTTTGGTGCACTTGTTTTGCTGAGACCCGTTGCATCGCTGGGTTGGTGACATAGCTAGAATAGGGTTGGAGCTTAGCTATGCAGGCAGGACTAAACTCTGTTAGACTATGGACCTGGAGAGGCCATTTTCTTTATGTAACTTCTCTGATAAAGTAGCTTTTGTTTTCTAGAAGTAGCTTTTGTTTTCTACTCTAGAATGGCCTAAACTATGGATATTTTCACTGGTTGACTTGAGTCTTCTTTCATGTTTTTTAAGCACACTGCTGAGATTTTGTAATCTAAATGGTATTCCTTTACTTCTGTTTTTTGGATTAGACTTTGCTCCTGTTTCCTCTTTTCCCCCTCCATCCCCACAATTGGGATGAAGCTTTCCATATCCATCCCTCATGGCTGTGTTTCCTGTAGGATGTATTAGTATGTGTTTCAATGATGCTGTCATCTTGCATCTTGACACTGCCACATGGTATCCTGCCTGCTCCATGGGCTATTTTGGAATGGGATCACCCATTCCAGTAGGACAGGTGACATTCCTGTTCATTGCTTGTGCGTGCTGGTTTGTCACTGAAGGGTTCTTCATAAGTGAGCTGCAGCTGTTGGGGTTTATTTCTGTTCTTTCTTTCCTTCGGGTCAAATTCTGAGCTACAAATGTTCAGTTCCTTTATGCTTGAAATCTTACCCTAGAGGTTCTGTGTTTCAGGCACTGCATCCACAGCATGAGTTTCACGTCTTAAAGTATCTGGACAATGTTTATTCTTTAGGGCTGAGATCCGATGTCTTAAAGTGCCATGTTTGTCTCTGTATATGTAATAGAGCATTTTCCTGCTTGACACAAGCAGTCTATTTGGGGGGGTGTTCTCCAAGCCAGTATATTCTAGTGCAGTCAAATAGTGGAATAGAGAAGATTGTAGTTTTACACTTTGCTGGATTAATCAAACTGCAGTTCCAGTGAGTCTGTTAACAAAGACTGGCTGACCAAGGAATACTTGCACTTTCATTTTCAGGATCATGCTGAGACACAAATATTTTGTTACAGTGAATTAATATGATTTTTTTTTTTTGTGTTTTTGCATTTCTCCAGTGGTGTGTACACTCATGGGCTTCTCCAGGATGTGGCACTTGGCTTTGCTTGTTCTTAGCTTGTAATCCTTGGCATCCTTGTTGAAATCGGTTGTGATCATTCCAGTCCACTAGCAACAAAGCCCAGCTACATGCCTACACAGTGATAAGAAGACTTTGCAACTGTATCTGAATTGTGGCAGGAAGATAATGCCAACAATATTTCTGTAGATAAGAATGTTTTATGACTGAATTGCTTTCTAGCTGTGGCTCAATAAATGCCTTGGATGACATCTTAGTTCCATTGAAATGTTTGGAAGTTCATGCCATGGGCTTCAGTGAGGCCAGGATTTCATCTCTACATTGGGCAAGAGTATGACTAAACACTTTTTGCGATTGATTCATCATCTATGGAAGTTGGTGAGAGTGTATTGACTTCACTAGATTTTGGATCAGAGCCTATGTGACTAACTGCATTTAATAGCATCATGCTAGTAGGTATATTGTGTGTATGTATGCACGTGTGCTAATAGGTTGGAACAATTGCATAGCTACTGAATATTGAATTCTTCAAAGGCCTTGCCTGTAAAATGCCTCCCCTGGCATGCTTCCAAATAAAGATTGGGGTTGTGCTATCTGCTGGAGACCTGAGATCATTCTGAAGTGGGTTACAGTGAAAGACTTTCCCTATGCCTGAAGAAGGGTGTTTGTGCCCAAAAGCTTGCAAAGAACAATTTTCCCAACTATTTAGTTGGTCTTATTAAAAGATATCACATTTACCCAAAGAATCTTGTGTCTCAATTAAACATGCATTTGGTGTCAACTTTACAAAATGAGGATTTAGGAAAAGTAGGAGCTCTCACAGAATGGCAGGGTCATTCTCCCAGAGGTTGGATGGGTAGCAGTTCCAGTTTGCACACTTTCTCCTTGCGTCTCTTCTTTTCTGCTACTTTGAAGTGATAGCTCCTCAAGTGGCTTAAATTACTTACACCAAGGTAATCGGAAGATGAGGCTAAGTCAGTGGAGTAACACTAGGGAAATTTAGAGTCAATCTGTTGTGATGGAGAATAGAATATGGCTCCTAGCTTTTTCCATAAGGGTTATAGCACTATAGCCACATCTTTTATGATGATTTAACTTGCATCTACCATTTTGGCCTATGTTAAGCACAGGGATTTTGTAACCTTCCAAGGTAGGTTACATTGGCTATTGTTAACCTATGACCCCATTTGTTCAGGTCAGCACAAGTAAAAATTTTTTCCAAGTGAAAAATCCAATGGCTTCACTAGTTCCTGGCATTCAGCATGAGCCGGCATTTTGAGGTCATGTAATTACTTGTCTATAACCTGCCACTAAAGCACCGTGTGGAAATCCTGCATCAGGAGAGGTATTTGGCAGAACCATTGGGGTGGTCTTAGTAGAACTTGCTGTCGATGGTGTCTGTTAGTGTTTCACCCTTATTACAATACACTTTTTCTGTAAGATATAAATACAAGCTAGATTCTTTTGTCATATAACTTATTCTAAATGTGATGTTTCCTTTTTGTTGGCTGAGGGCTCGGTTGGAGGCCTGCAGAAATATATCTGCCCCAGCATCATCTCTTGCACGCTCTTGCGCTCTCCCCATAGGTCTGTGTCTTGTTCTGTTTACTTTTCCTTTTGTCACCTGCTGCTGAGTCGAGCGATGATGAGCTGTGAAGCAGACCGGGATGACAACAGCAGTAAACCTTGGCTAGGGGGCAGGGTATAGCGCTGTGCTAGTTAAATAAGAGGCTGAGGGGTGTTAGTATGAGATCCTGTGGCATAAAATGCTTGGTGACTGAGCTTGAGTGATGTACTGTGCTTTTTTACATGGCAGGTATCTCTGACAGCAGGAGTGGTATAAGTAGCTGCAGAAGGGGGGTGGTGGTGGGTGGGTGATCCAGACGATTGCTATGAAAGGGTTGCATTCAGCTGGCAGCTCTGCTGTAACTGCCTGGAATCATTTAGCCCCAAGTATGAGCCCTGTTAAATGGCTCTATATATAGGCCACAAGGTAGCCCTTGGCAAGAGCTCTCTCCTACTCTGTTTGGGTTTTTTTTTCTAGGTTAGTCTCATCATGCAGCCCACTCTGCTTGTTGAAATGAACACTGTCAAGCACTCTGTATTGGGAAAGATTGACCTGGTCTAAACAGATACAAGTCATATCCTCCAAATCCAGATTCTTGAAAATTTTTCTCTCCTGGTTTCTTTCACCAGCTCTCCTGGG
>NW_005842067.1:1014564-1015454 GCF_000455745.1 Alligator sinensis | reverse complement strand
CCCTACATATAAAGCAAGGAGCAGTAACATTTTATCTTGCTGGGATTGTTGTTGTTCTCAACAGAAACAACTTTTGCTGAAGATATCCCATAGTGTTTAGGGGATGTTTCTGTAGTATGGATTTTTTATTTTATTTTATTTTATTTTTTTTGCCTTTCCAATTTAAAATGAGGGAGGATCTGACACTTTCCATTGTCTCCCATTTATTGCTTCCTGATATTTCCAGTGGCTTGGTTTTCATCACAACATATCTCTCTTTGCCACACCAAGCATGAATTATTCAGAAAGTTTAGCAAATGCTGAGCATTGAAGTGAAGCATTGGTAATGAACTGTAAAGCTTGGAGGCCATGGTTTCTCCTGGGTGGGGAAGCAGCACCTGCTAACTGGCATTAGTGGTTGCAGGCATTGGGAATATGTAATGTCCAAGCCTTTCCTTTCACTTCATGCACCTTCCATGCGTGAGGGATTGGGAAGCTCTTATTTTGTCTGGCATCTCTCCCTATACCTTCTGACACTGTACCCTGCCTTGCTAGTATGGGAAGCTTCTAATTCATTCCTTGCCTCTAATCTGGGGACTCGCCTGATTTTTCTATTTTGGTGGAGGGGAGATGAAATAAAATAAACTCACTATTTATTTATTTATTTATTTATTTATTTATTTTATTTTTTTGGTCACGTCTGTACTCTCAGCACTGCCTGCCCTGCCTTCCCCAATACTTGAAGAGATGGGCTGGAAAGTACAAGGGATGATGCTAATTTTAGTTCTGCCAGGGGTTCTTTGAGCAGGTTGTTTTGTCTCTACATCGGGGGCGGGCAATTCTTTCAGGCGGACAGCTGCTTACCCAGTTTTGGCAGGCTGTCAAGGGCTGCATGGGTAGCCCTGCCCCTT
>NW_005842067.1:1001092-1014086 GCF_000455745.1 Alligator sinensis | reverse complement strand
GGAGCAGCTGCAATGTGGGACGCTGGCCACATTGTGAGTGAGGGGCTGCTCTTCCCTGTGCTCAGCACCAGCTTGTAACCTGACCCTGCTACCAGCCTGGTAGTGGGGCTGGGTTACAAGGTGGTGCTGAACAGGGGGTGTGAGTTGGGGGGAGAAGCAGCCCCCAGCCCACCTGGTGCCCTGTGCTGCAGCCACTCGCAGCCCACCTGGGGCCGCTTGTGCCTGCTCCGGACAGCCCCACGTGGGCTGTGAGCGTCTGCAGCGTGGGGCACTGGCCATGGGGCAGGTGAGGGGCTGCTTTTCTTGGCGCAGGGAAGGAGCCCAAGGAAAAGCTGAGCACAGGGGGGAAAAGCGCCGCCACCCCTCCCCCAGCCCCATGGTGGGCGCTCCCTGTTGCAGCTGCTCGCAGCCTGCACAGGGCTGTCCACAGCAGGCAGGTAGCCCCACGCGGAGTGCGATCAGCTGTAGCACAGGGTGCCCACCACAGGGTGGGGGAAGGGGCTGACGTTTCCCCACCCCTGTGCTCCTTCCCTGCTGGGGTTCCCCCCCACCCCAGCTTACCTGCAGTTCTGGCATGGGGCAGCCATGTGCTCCCAGGCCAGAAACCCCGGCTGGGTCTTCTGGCTGGGGGAGCGGGGCTGGGTGCATCCCGCTGTTGTTGGAGCCCGCCAGGCTTCCCCTGAGTCCTATTGCCTTTGGTTCCTGTCATTGTTAACAGGAACCAAGGGCAGAGAAATATTAATTTACTACATTTTTTAGGGGCCCTGCAGGCTGGATAGAATGGCCTCGCAGGCCACATCTGGCCCATGGGTCATATTTTCCCCACCCCTGCTCTACATACTAGTTTTATGTCCGTAAACATGGTGCTATGGACCAAGGGGGCTTGTGTCCAGATTCCTAATATTTTCATGGAAGCATTTTGAGTTGGAAGATGATGCAGAACGCTTGATGTTGCAGCTTGCCCATGCATCACTAGGACAGGAATCACTAGGACTCCTTTCAGGAGTGGCAGGGTGTATTGTCAGACCTTGGCCTATAGGCGGTCAGGATCTGACCTGCTTTTGTTCCCCATGATACATTGCTGCTGGTGTTCAGTCTTTGCAGGCCAGATGCAATCACTTGGTGGGCTTGATCTAGCCTGTGGAGCATAGGCTGCTGACTCCTGTAGCGGAGGTTGTTCAGTGGCTACCCTAATCCCGAGGTGTCAAACATTCAGCCCCACAGGGTGGATCTGGCCCATGAAGCATTTTTAATCCAGCCTGCTGGGCTCCTGATGAGCGCTGCTAGTTGGGTGGGTGGGGGTGCTACAGATCTGGGACTCTTTAGCCTGGCTGGTCATGGCCATCAGCAGTGAGCTTGGCCTCTGCCCTACCCCTTGCCACTGTTGCGGTGGCCATTGTGGTAGCCCTTGTGCCCCGGCTGAATCCGGTATCCCGCAGTTCATATTGAGCCGTAAAGCCCCAAATGAGTTTGACACCCTTGTTCTACTCAAATACAGATGTTGGCTGCAGTAGGAAGAATCCTTATAGGGACTTGATCTGGGAATGCTGTCCCTTGCCTGTTTTGGACGGCTTGTAGTAGTCACTTTGTGCATGTCCTCTAGATTCACCATAGCAACAGTGTGAGGGGTTCCACAGATACCTTGTTAATTATGATCAAACCTACTCTGCGGCAGTGGAAAATACTCTTGTTTGACTACAATGAGGGAAAGGTACCTGGTAAGCAAGAACTCTGCCGAGGTGCTGAAGTACAGCAGGAAGCACGTGCAAGCTGCTATTGTAGAAGCTACTTTCAAGTTATTGGTTGCATTCTCCAAGTGACCTAGGCCCTTTGTAGCCAGTTGTTACTGAATAAAAAGAAAAAAGCAATCACATGGATTAAAGTACTGAATGCTCTGGCCTTCCCTCTTCACTGGGAGGATATAAGGAAGTCCTGTCTACTTGTATTATCTACATCAGAGGTTTCCAAACTGTGGTGTATGTACCCCTGGGGGTATGCAAGACATCTCTGGGGGTATGCGGGAGAAATTGTATAATGACAGATTTAATTTTCAATCTAATACTTGGCATGTAAGGGGCTAAAATATAAAACATGCTGTAGGGGTGTGCAAAATGGGCTGTATTCGATTCGGATTCGGCCTGAATTGGGGACAGTGATCTGATTTGTTGATTCAGATCACTGTCCTGATTCGATTCAGCCGCATCCGAATTGAAAGACTCAATGCTGATTTGGAGAATTGGCGATTTGGCCATAGACACGGCTTTAAATGTTTTTTCTACATACCCTGAGGTACCAGCGCAGCTCGTGGATGGAGCATCCCACACGAGCGCGAGGGGGCCCCCCTGCGTGCTTGGTGGCAAACCTGGAAGTGGACCGGAAGTACTTCTGGTCCACTTCTGGGTCTGCTGCTGAGCATGCCCCCCCAGACCCAGGAGACACTAGTTGCCGAGCCAGGGGGACACGGGGAGGCCCCCCATGTGCTCCCCAGTGGACCTGGAAGTGGACTAGAAATGCTTCTGGTCTGCAGCCAAGCGTGCTGGGGAGCCCCTCGTGCTCCTGGGGAATGCTCCATCTGCCCCATCATCTCGGCATGGACCCTCCATGGGCCCCAGTATCACAGCACTCAGGAGCTGCTTGGTACCTAGAGGTATGTAGAAAAAACACTTAAAGCTGTGTCTATGTCCAAATTATCAAATCTTTCTGAATTGATTTAGAGGGTTCCGATTTGATTAAGAGAAACTAAAGGTTCTCCTGATTTTGATTCAGGTGTGGCCACTGAATCAGGCTGAATCTCTGCCAGATTGAATTAGCAACTGAAACTTTGCGTGGCCCTAATGCTGATAGGGGTATATAGGCAGCCGGTAAATCTGGAACGGGGTATGCAATAAGAAATTTTGGGAACCTCTGATCTACATGCTTTTGTTGAAAAGGGAAGAACAGCTCCATATGTGCACCCACATCTTTTCCAAAACTGAATTTTTATTTATTTTAGTGAAATATACTGCTATTTCTATGCAGTCGCTGGGAATCCCGGCTCTGGGGACACCACTCCCATGTGAATATTCTCAGATCGCTTGCACACAGTTTCCAGTGCATCCTTGCATACCTGAGTGGGGGGGGGGGGTGACTGTCATTGTATGTGAGCTTTCATTCCAGTCTGTCACCTTATTTTAGGGCTGGCTGAGTATTATCTCTTGGCCCCCAAGTTAGTTCACACCCTCAATCATTAGCGCAGTAAGTGTCTTGCCAGTTAAGTACTGCTGCAGGGTGCAATCTGTGTGTCCACAGACCATAGTATGTGATGCAATGACTTTGTAAATGACTTCGTTATTTGCAAGCAGGCTGTTAACAGGTGACATGTTGTGAAATTCTGATCTTCTGTGGGTGTTGAGCTTGATGCTGGCAAAGTGCAGCTGGTGTTTTTAGTGGAGTCCCTAGGAAATTGAGGTTTGTGCCTTACGCCACCAAAGATGAAGCGGGTTATCTGGGAACAGCTGAGCCTGCTGACAATCTGTTCTAGTCCCTCTAGTTTTGGAACAGTAATCTTGTCCTGCAGGGTGAACTCTGTTAAACTCACCAAGATGGTGTCTTCAATTTCCAGGACTGTAAAATGGAGAAGAAGCCTGCTTCTTTTCTAGAAGATGCTTGAATATCCTGTAAATTAGCGCTTTTTAAATCCCAGGTCTAGTACAGAACATGGAGGTCCTCTTCCTACATCCCAGTTACTGCTCTGCTTTGTCCATAGTAGGGACATATCAATGAATATCAGTTAATTTCAAACTTAATCCTTTCCTTGTGGCCTGTTGTGCATCAGTTCTGACCACAATATTTCCTCCTGGTGGCAGATACACCTTGGATACTTCCATAGGTGTTACCATGCCATGTTGCTGGGACTTTAAGAGGAGTCTCGGTAAGTTGGGTGCTATTGAAAACTAATGGCAGTTGGGCAGCTGGTGGCCTTGGGCACTTGAAAATTCCAGACTTGGCTCCAAAAATATAATTTCCAAATGTTCTCAGGACCTAGATGGGCTGCTGCTTACTTTGAACTGAATCTGCCTTGCTTTTCTTCATTGAGGCTGGGGTGGGGCTAAGCAATTTCCACAAGCTATAGATTGTTCTTCCCCAATTCCCCACCCCATTTGGTTACTTCTACTTGGGTTCTCCTGCCTGGGAAATCGGGCCACATAGATGTTGGTTGGCTTGTCTGCACTTGCATGTTCCTAGTGGGGAAGAGGTAGGAAACAATATCTTTTAGCTCAAACTGGTGCTGAATGGCACTGTAGGTCCCTGAGGCTGGTGTCTGCTTCTGTTCCTGTCTGTCTGGATCTAGGAGCAGGTATGCACCCTCTAAATCCGATCAGCAGCATCGGTATGCTGCCTCTTCCTGCTGTCTATAGCATCTAGGCCAATATTACTGATCGCTCTCCAATATGCTTCACTTGAGGCCTGTCCAAAGAAATCAAGTTGCCTTTCCATCTTTCAGCAGGGTGTGCGCTTTTAATTAGTCTCTTGGTGGGGTGCTCTGTGTTAGAGCCTGTAAACTTTGAGCTGGAGTGGAGCAGACTTTCCATCAAAAATCCCTGCAGGTACATGGCAATAGCCTGCTACAGTGCTTGGGTCTGGCCCCACTGCCTGAAAACCCATGCAGTTCACTGAAATCGGTACAGTGGCTGGTTGTGTACCTGTCCTGTCCTGTCCTCTCCTGAAATGAGGTGTGGGTTTGCTCTGGTGAAAGACTGAAAAGCTCTGACAGGGGGGATGGCACTCCTGCTTGGCATATTGCGGTATTATAGTTGTAGCCAGTATGTGAGAATACAAAGTGACTGACCAGGAACTAAAATGAAAGTTGTTTCATTTTCTCTAGTGTTTTCAGTTGAACAGTTTTTCCCCTAGATTTAATAATCAAGATCAAATAACAAGGAAATGCCTATACTGCATTATTGCTATGAAATCCTGTTTGCATAGAATTAAATGCCTGCCTCTTGTTCATGCTCTCCCTCTTTTACTCTGGTCTTCAAAATAGCCAGGAAAGACTGATTTCACTGACACGTGTGTTTCAGTGAACTAAATTCTGTGAGCATCCTTTCCCTTCAGTTGGTGGGGACTGTGCTTTTTCAGAGTTCAGAAACAAGTATTTTGGTTGTTGGGGAAGTGAGGTCATGTAGCTGGTGTGTTTGACATTGTGGCCAAGGCTTTCCCTCCTGTTTTGTTTTGAGGGGTCCCATGGTGTATGATGAGAAACACTTTCCTTATTTCCTTGCTCAGGAACAGCTCTTATCGCTGAGGAATCTTCCTATCTGGAATGCTCCTCCATTCACTTAATTCTTACGAGAGCTCTGTGCAGCGTTCTGTCCGCAGGGAGAACATAAAGTGAGAGGCAAGAAGAGTCTGTGATGAAGAGACTTCATTTCTGAATGTCTTCACAGGTTTACTTGTTAAACTGGCATGTCACATTCTTAACACATGGAGTTGTCCATTAGCAATAATCATCCTCCACTAAGAAAGAGGAACAGGGTGGCAAGTTGTATATAAACGGCTGTCAGATTCCAGACCTCCAGACTGGCACAATATGGCATTCATAGATTCACAGATGTTAGGGGCTGGAAGGGACCTTACAAGATCATTGGGTCCAGGCACCGTGCACGTGAGCAGGAAAGATTGCTGGGGTCAGATGACCTCAGCAAGGTGGGTGTCAAGATGCTTTTTGAAGATCACCAGGGTGGGTGACTGTACCACCTCCTGGTGGGAGCCTGTTCCAGATCCTCGGCACTTGACTTGTAAATAAGTTTTTCCTTGCGTCCAGTCTGGAGTGATCTTCAATCAGCTTGTGCCCATTGCTTCTTGTCTTCCCTTGGGGTGCCTTGGTGAACAGATGCTCCCCCAGGCCCTGATGTACGCCCCTGATATACTTTATAGGCTGCCACCAAGTCCCCTCCGAGTCTTCTCTTCTCCAGGCTCAACAGTCCCAAGTCTTTCAGCCTCTCCTTTATATGTAACCTGCTCTCCAGACCTCTAATCAATGCATGTGGCCACAATGTCAGTTAGACCTGGGTCACAGTAGGATCAAACCTTCATGCTAGCTGCAGAATATGATTTTGGTTCAGGGTGACATTGCCCGGGTCTTTTGATTTAAGCTCCAGCAAGTGACACTGGTACCAAAATGACCCCCTTGTTAGTGCCTGTTGCCAAGGAAAGAGATGGTGAGAAACTTTCAAGTGTTCCAGAGGGAGGGATTAAAATGCCACCTGAGCTGCTAAACCTTTGCTTCTCTTTTTCAGGGGCAGTTTTCTGAGAGACTATTGCATGATCCACTAAGAAGCACTGTTATGCCTTTCTAGAGTATCTGGCTGAAGGCTTACAAACAGTGAGGGGACACTGCCAGTATAAACCACATACCTCAGAGTAAAACTTGTTATTGGAAGTGTTACCCAAGATCTGTTTGCTTCAAAGAGGTGAGAGAGAAATACCCATCATTCCCTCACACTGCTCATACACACAAGTGTACTTTGAATAATCAGTTTTACCATATCAACAATGAATTAATCGCGGCTTTTGTCCATTCACGTGAAGGTCTTGTATACAAGCCTGCAACAAATGAGAAGGTCTGTGAGGAAACCTGAAATGATTTAAAACCTCTTTTAACAGAAAAAAAATTACTCAATTTTTAAATTGCTCTTGTTTTTCCTCTGAGGCACCAAGATTAAGGGTCCGAGTTTCAAATCTGTTTCTGCAGGAACACATATGGGCGGTGACTGTCAGTATTAGAAAAAGAAAGCGAGTGTCATGCTTTCCAGAGGGTGAGGAATCCCATTTTCCTTGCTGGGTTGCTATGGCCACCTGACTTAGTACGTGCTGCACCAGGAAATAACGTTTGGATGCACTGCCTGAGTGCTTTGTGCTAGCAGCATACGAATATCAACAGGATAACTTTTGTAGAGGTGAGTCATGCACCTTCTAATTCATCAAAGTGCACTTGGCTGGTGAAGCACTGCCTTCAGAAGAGGAGGTGCCATTTGGGTCCAAAATGAAAGGAGTACGTGCCCAGGTTGTCTGCGCTCCTGTGTATGTAATGTACCTTAGTTATGATGCTTTGATGGGCCAGGGGGCAACCAGGTCCTGGTCGAAGGTACAAGAGCTCCTGGTACGAGAAATGTCAGTTCTCTATCAAGCCTTCTCAACATGTCACTATGGTGGAACAGGGAACTTGCCATACTGGGTCTCACCGTTGCTTACAGATTGGACTGACTTCTCTAATGCTTCAAATGATGAACTGAACATGCTCTTTCTTGTTGCCCTGAACTGCCTTTTTTAGCAGTATCACGGCACATGGCAAAATTCTCCTGTCCTTCTTCAAATGTGGTTATTGCATCTACTTCTTGCTGTCCGTGGCAGGGAATTCTTTGGGCTGGCCACACTCTGACACGCTGGGTTTCTTTCCTCTTTCCCGGTCAGTTTCCCTGACATTAAATCAGCTGAGTGACAGCTCTTTATAGTAAAAGCAAACCAGGACTCATGAAGGATTGCTAGCTTTCATCACAGTGAGTGAAATCCAGATTGGCAGCCAGGATCTTTTTAACAGCTTGAAAGGAAGTTTTGGGTTATATTATTATTAATACTAAGTGCTTTATGTTTTGGGAGCTTTGTGTAGACTGTAAATAACTTAAGTCTCTAAGATACTGTTGGGAATTCCAGAGGTAAGAATTATCACCACTTTACACATGTGAGAATTGAAATGAAGTTCAGGTGACTGGCTCAAGGCCAGGCAATGAATCGGATGCTGCATCAGGATTGGAACGCCAGGCTCCTCACTTTGGCCACGTTCCTCCAGACCACACAGCCTGGAGGACCGTAAGTCACATCTGGGGTGGAAGATTTCATTCATCTCTTGTGCTCCCTTGGTTGAGCTTGGATTTTATGATTTCTCTGTATTGGTGAACCTGGGGCTTGATCTGATTCAGAACAAGGATATTGCTTCAAAATTGTGGCTCATCTTCTGAAAGAGAGGCAAATAGGACTGGAGAAGGAAGAGGGGGAAAGAGAGCAAGCGAGCTCTTTCCATTCAGTGTCTGCGCTATAAATGTAATCTTTTTGGAAGGGAAACCCTCAGAACATCGCACCATGTCAGCTTGGGAAGATCTTTAATTGACAGTGTAAAATAAGATGATAGTGGGGTTTTGCAAATTCTTCTTCGATTTGTTGGCTTGAGTTTGTTTCTACATTGACCACACAAGCTAACCGCAAGACCAGCTCAAGATGTAAAACATATGGTTTCTGTTCATTCCTAAAATAAGTTGCCTCCGATCTCTGCTGGTGATTTTTTTTTTTTTTTTTTTTCTTTTTTCTTTTTTGCCACTCCATTGATCTACCAGGAATATGATGCTGTAACCGTCTGTCTTAAATCTTGGGGCCATCCGTGCCAGGATTTCCTTCCCTCCCTGCCCCCCTTCCTCTTCCTTTCTGGAGGGCAGATTGAGTGCAGAGATTACTCTGCAGCGGTGGAGATGTATGTGGTGATCACTTAGTAAGATTTTGCATCTAGAAAGTCCTACTCCTGACCCAGCGGGAGCCAGAGTGAAGCCGATTTTGTTCTTTCACGTGGCTCTTGTGTATACTTTTATTTCTTCTCTGTAGAAATAGAAGCTTTGTTGCTCCAAGAGAGAATTAAAAGGTTGTAGTTTGCGCTACCTGTGCTGCAGACTATCTTTGTGGTATACCTAGTGAGGCAAAGCAGGGATTGGCATGTCTTTGAGGTGACTATGGAAACAGCTTGTATGTCCAGGGTGAGAGGGGCTACCCAGATAAACACCATGTACCCCATGTTTGTAGTGTTAGTACAAACTATTAGTGATAAGAGTTAGTTGCTTAACTGCCTTAGTTCCTTTCCTGTACAGCAGGAGCATCAGACATGGCCCACAGGCTAGATCTGGCCTTCCAGTCCTGCCTGTGGGTCTTGGAGTCAACCCACAAGCAGTGTGTTGGGCCAGTGTGCTGTGCATGGTGCCTGCTCTGGCCGCCCTGGGACCATGCTACACATGGTTCCCGCTCCAATGGGCACCCCAGGGCAGCAGAACAGCTGTCGCATGTAGCACGGCCCCGGAGTGGCTGCATGCTGTTCCACTGCTCTGGGGCCCTGTTTCACATGGTTGCTCCATGGTTGTGCTGCATGAAGCAGTTGTTTTGGCCACTCCAGGACATGCATTGGGTCTGGCATGCAGGGCTGGTTCGTGGGCCTGATCTGGCCCACAGACTGGCCCTGCACCATGGGGCCAGATGAGCTTTTGACACCCCTCCATATATAGGGTTCTCCTCTGGGCATTCTTTGCAAGTTGCCCTACTGCTTCTCTGTTCTATCACACCTCAGGGAGCTATTCAGGAAACAAGATAATAAGGGCCCCAAAGACTTCCTCACTCCCCCTGGAGCAGGCCTGTGGCCTCCCTGCTTGCTGAATCCAGTGCTAGGAGTTCTGCTTTCCCAGTTCCATTTTTTTGTTCAGAACTGACAGATAAGAAAAACAAGCAGTCCTATTTTCACCAGGATGGGCTTGCTGAGCCAAGCACCAAATCCTGTTGCTGAGCCATTTCCAGCCTGTAACTTTACCCTTTGCCTACTCTAACATTTAAGGGCAGTAGCCAGGTCCAGTGCCCCAAGAAAGTTCCTCATTAAAGCCAGAAGGGGAGAGCTTAGCAATTTGCAGAATGATCTGGGAAGTGCATGAAGCTTGTGCTGGTTACTGCACCTTTTAAATTATTTTTGGAAAATTGCACTTAGCAGATTTGGACTGGAATCTGTGCTAGTGTGCTACAGAAAAACACAGGCACCAGTTATATCTGGGTGAAAACAATGTGGTATCCACTTAAAACTGGGAAGAGAAGTGGGCCCTTTTTATGCTGAGGGATAGTGGTGTGGAGCGGGCATTTTAGTGGTATTTTGTCTCTTTCTGTTTCCTAGGCAGATTTAAATATAAATTGAATAGTGCAACAAACTGACTTTCCTTTTTGTGTGTGTGTGTGTGTGTGTGTGTGTGTGCTCATGTCTGCCCCTTACTAAATGGCATTTGAACTGCCCACTCTTAACTGCTAGCAAATTTGTCTTGAGCCCAAGTGGAGTGTACCTGTACTTATGGAGAAGGAGGATCTGAATTTCTTCTCTGCTAGCCTGGTGAAGTTCAGGTGTACAGCATACTGGCAGCAGATTTGTTACAGTTTGCATCTCTGAGTTGTTTGCCAAAAAATGACAATGGGTATCCATTCTTCTGCTCCTCAAATGCAGGGCACAGACCAATAACTGTGTGTTTCCATGAGGCATCCTTCAGTTGAAGTCATGTGCATTGGGCATATTTTTGGAGTCTTATTTTCTTCTGAAGTTTCTCCTTGTAGTCATTCATCCATCTCACGTCTGATCACTTTAGGGAAGAATGATCTGCTGTGTTTTCTAGCACAGCTAACTCAATGGAACCAGCTTTCTGGATCATGCTGTGGAGGTGTTTTTGGGTGGTTGGACTTCATTGCAGATAGCAGTCAAAATTCTGGCAAGAAAATCCTGTTTCCATGGCTTCTCTGGAGTCTGCAGATTGTGACAGACATGACAAACCTGGATACTTTGGCTCCTTTCCCTGTAATTAATCTTTGTAAACCATTCCAAACAGTTTCTTCCTGCTCCCTTTTATTTTGATTGTATGTATATTTCTCCTCTTGCATCCTGGACTCTGGCAGGATAGGCAGGCTGCAGATGGAGAAAGGTCAAAGACTCATTGTTTGGGGGAAGGGAAGATGAAGTAATGTATAGGGCTGTATTAACATCTGTCTCTTTTCAGTGGAAACTGATATCTTTTGGACATCGTTAATTCCTGTGCTTTGAGTTCCTATCTTCTGGAAGAGGAAGCGCTAAGTCTAATCAATGGACTAAGCTATCGCAGTAGCTTCTTTGTCTTTTTGAACAGGTTTTAATTGTGTTGTATGTATCAATAGGTCTGTTGTCCAGCACCTAATAAGCTGATACCCATATTATTTTTTATTTCCATGGGGGTGGAGTAGCTGTTCCGCAGTGCTTGTGCCTACTGGGTTGACATACATTGCACTTTACCTTTCTACCATTGGCTAGAAAGGAAGTCACAGCCCCTTAAAGTTACTGAAGGTTTGGGGGAAGGTGAAAAGAGTTTTTACCAGGTATCTCAGGAAATTGTGCTTTCAGCAGCTGCTGTGTTGCCCTCCCCACCCCCCAAACCACCAACCATTCAAAGACCCTGAGTCATTTTAATATAAGCCTGCTGCACTGGTGACTTCCCAACAGCGCTGATACGTGCCTGACTATAGAAGCTTTGTGGGATGCTGCGTGAGAACATATTTCACATGAGCTCGGTGTGTTAAACTCAGATTATTGCTGTCTTTAGAAATGTAAAGTGCCAGATTTTGGAGGAGGGAAGGATGAGTGGTAGGATCGTTTCAGTCCGGGATTGTATCATCTTGTCAAGGCAGAAACACATACTCTCACAAAGGTGTGATTAGCTCTACTTATCTCGGTGAACATATGCTGTTAGTGGGTTGGGAGGCTGGGTATGTGTGTCTGAGATGAACAAAATTACTCCTACCAGGAAGGGCTCCAGTGAGGATGGATAGATGCAGCTATTTGTGTGCACTGATATAATGTGTATACCATCTACATATACTGTGCAGGAAGTGGGCACGGGTGAAATCTTAGCACTAGACAGGCTATCGCTGACTTGGTGCTTAAAGAAATTCCTCCTCAAACTGGCAATAGTCTGTCTGTGAAGAGATTCTTTATTTACTTATTTTTAAAGGAAAGAAAAAAAAAAAAAAAAAGCAGGTTATTTCTGCACAGCGTGTGTGTAGAAAGAAAAACCTTGTATGAAAACTGCTCTTCATTGTTGATGATTAGTGTTCAAAACTGTTTGTAGGTGTTTTGGAGACAGACGTAAGGGGTCTAGTATTCAACATATGGGAGAAACTGTCAGAACAGCGAAAACTGGGTTTTTATTCCAGGCTGTACCACTGACAGGCTCAGATTCCAGTCCTAACATATGCTTCGCAGGACCCTGACATGCTAGTCAGCTACGCCTCTTGCATTAACTGCATTAGGACCTTTCTATTGGGATGGGAAGGGGGTGGAATATTTTCCTGTTGCGTACAGATCTGCAGAATTCCTCTGGCACATTAAGCGTTGTCTTCTGCTGCAGGTACAGGAGATATGGCAGAGTTCACTGTAGGTCAAAATGATACCTGAATTGCTTTGCTCTTCAGCTCCCCACTGTTACTGACCAACAGCTGATTCAAGAGTAGGACAATCTCTTATGGATTCTTTTTTGAACAGGCCAAAAAAAAAAAAAAGTATCCATAATTTAATAGTGTAACCAAGCCAACAACTTTCATATGCAGCATGATAAACAGATTTTGCTTAACCTGCCGTGGGTGGGGAGTGGAGAGAGAACTTGTACTAAAATCTGCACAGTCTGTTCGCTTCAGTGCTTTTTATGAATCATCTCTTGCTCTCCAGCCCCTCTGCATGTGAGCTAGCTGTTGCAGTGAAAGCTGCTATTGGCAGAGTGGAATTGGTTTGCTTGTTTTCTTGGTTTGCATTCCTCCATTACATCCATCAGGTGGTACAAGAAACTTCTGGGTCTGTTTTTCTGGAAAGTTGCATGAAAAGGGAACAGTTGGGTCTGGAATGGCTCTTGCAGAACCAGCTGTATGAAGAAATCACATGGGACTACAAGAGAGGTGGTCCAGGGCTTAGGTTCAGTTTCCTGCTGTCAGTGAACTTAACACATCTGTGCCTCCATGACCACATGAAAAATTAGGGATAATGCCTTCTTACCACATCCCAGCGCGGCAGGAAGGTGAAATCAGATTAGGCCTTGTGAGGCACTGTGGTATAGATTAATTGTATCTAAGAGCTCTTGTGCTGTGGGAGTAGCAGTAGAAAATTTGTGGAGAGTAGTGGTTGGTTTTCATTCTCAAGATTTTGGGGGGGGGGGGG
>NW_005842067.1:989488-1001061 GCF_000455745.1 Alligator sinensis | reverse complement strand
AGGGGAGTGGGAAGAGAAATTTTCTGTCTTAATGCCAAGCTAATTTCTTGTTCCAGTTTATGCAAAGTACACAAGCCTTCAAACCATATGGTTTCTATGTGCTAAATGGTGGGTAAAGCTGTACCGCATATGGGATTGGGGAGTGTGTGTGTGGGAAATATAGGAGTGATCAGAAGGAGGCCACAGATGCAGTTTCCTCTGCCTTCATCACAACGTAGACACATGGCATTTGTCACAAGCTGACGGCTGTTATGGTTTAGTCAGCTAATGCACAAGCCTTTTGGTGTGGCTGAGCTGCTTATTTTAATCTTTCACATGTTTAAAGAGAAAAGGTAAAACTGTATTCAGACCCAGGGAAGGCACATTTGTCTTCCCTCGGTAACCTGTCAAAGCTTCTGGTGAGTGTGGGAGAAGTTGTTTAATCTCCTGCTACAGCTGTGTCTGGGGTCTGCTGACCACTACCTGCCTGGTTCATTTAGTGGTCTCCACAGAACACCTTTTAGCTGAAAGGGAAGGCAAGCCTTGCACAGTATGCAGTGAGGGTATTTTGAAGTGGTGACAAAAGAGCATCCCTCCCATTTGTTGAATGGGAGGCTTTATTATGGCAGCTGCCAACATGCATCTTTTAGCTTTCCTTTTCATAAACCTTTCTAGCAAGATGAATCTTTTATTGCTTGCTGAAAAAAGGAAAAACACAACAATGTGAGTGTAAAGAATCCCTGAAATAATATAGTTATTTTGGTGCTTACCTTTAGCCAGGCAGTAAATTGTAGTAACAAGTTTGTTAAATTACTTGAGTACTGTAATAGTGTCTGAAGAGATGTACTTCCAGACAGTTAGTCTTCTGCTGTTTGGCAGCCTAAGGGCGTTATCCTGGTTCACTTCACTTCACTTCATGGAGGTGTGTGTGTATTTACAGTAGCTTTCAGTCATGCTGCCCTATCTCAAAGTCTTAGGGAGACCTCCAGACAGACTTAATGGCTCTCCATAGTGGCTAGGGACAGAAGTTACACATACATCAATATAAACGACAAGAAACCAGTTCAAATCTGTAATGCAACAGAAGTTCAGTGCACATAAACTGCTTTCAAAATGGCCGAAACCAGTTTAAGATACGCCTGGGTGGATGTAGCATCAGACTTACCTGATTTAGGTTAAATCTGTTTTATTGAACTTCTTTCCCAGATCCCCTCCAGATTCAAGTTAACTCACAGTCTCCTGGCATCTCAGGATGCTCTGCACCTCCCCTACAAACTCCCCCTTACAGGGTGGGTGGGCTAACCTTGGCCCAGGCTGTCTGCAGGGAGACATGCTTTAGTGCCCGCTGGCTTCTGGCCTGGGCTACTGCAGGCATGTGGCTGCCTGTCTGGAATCAAAAGTAAATGTCTGTCACTTGCTTATCAGTTCAGTCTATGCAGCTTAGACGAACTTGTGGAGACTGAATGGGTTCAGCCTCTGGCTTTTTAACTGTCTGTACTTAGCCAGAGCGGTTTGTGAAGGAAACTTGGGTGTGTCTTTTAAAGTATTGTCCAGCAGAATTTCCTTTGCTTTTCCCAGCTGAAGTCTTGTCTTTTGAGAATGATGCCATCATCTAATAGTGGTTGCACAGCAACAGCTATTTTAAAATAATAAGCATTGCAAAACAGCAACATTGCATGGTACAACCCTCCCTTCCTTCCACTTTATGGTCTTTATGGTCATGTCACTGTTTGCCATATAGGGGAAGGATGGGAAGAGGAAGATCTACAGCTTTATACACTTCCTATAGTACAGGGGGGAGGGAAAAACCCAAGGGAAAGGCCCGTACTCGGAGGAAGCATGTAGGCCTCTCGTTTGAATAACTCAGAATTGCAGTTATCCCAATTAGGGGAGCTAATTTGTTAATCTGTTGCTTCTCAGAAGAAAGTGTCGCTGGTTTTCTATATGCTTTAATAGGAAGTGCCTGGTCTTGTGCTTGAGCAAGGATGATTAATTGACTGGGGAGCCATTTTTGGGCACTAAATGATCAGCTGGGGTAGTTCATAAACTGAAGTGATTGTGAACTTTTGAAGGAAAGCTTGAGTCTGTGATGTGTTTATTTAACCATGCACAAACAAACAAGTGAAAGGCACTTAACAATGTAGGAATTGCCTAGTTATGTAGTGTACTTAGCCTATAGCTCCATTGTTGACCCCAAGAGAGCACAGGCATTAAACATGCCCTCGTCTAAAATTCCAGTCCTTTGGGTCTTCTGGCTACTGATAACCCTTTGGGGACATGTGCTAAGTCAGCATATAGGTTTGCACAGCATTTCTGAACATCATTGCCTGAGTAGCGCGGGAGGTGCAGATGTAGACAAAAACAACCTGCCTGTGTTTTTCCCCGTCTGGTCTCTGCATGTCTCTGTAACAGTCTGTGGGCTGGGGCCCTTGTCCAGTGGCCTGGTCCAGGGTCCTTTTCCTACAACTCAGATTTTTGCCTTCTGAGCCTTGGAGTCTTTTTAGCTTCACTAGCCTTCTCTGAAGTTGGTCCTTTTTTCTGTTCTTCTAGTCCGTTTCCTCTGTGTCCTTGGGGCTTCCCCTTGAGTGTCCTGGTTTGTTCTGTTTGGGGAGTTCCCTCTCTTTAAACCTCCCTCCTAGCCGATGGGAGAGGAGGAGATTCTCCCCAGAGAGTTAGCATAACGCTTGCTTGGTCTAAGTAGAGTGAATAGTGTTCAGTTACCTCCCTTGCCTCTGGTCTGAGACCTTGCTCTGCCAAGGTAGATACAGAGGCTTGTCAGGGTATGTTGCTTTTCATACTAATAACTTCACAGCACTAACAGGAACGTGTGAGTTGTACGTAGACTCCACAGGCCATCACACAGTAACGCTGAGAGCCTCGCCAGCTTTTCTGCAGGAATCCTCCTTGGAGATGAAGCTATGCAGTTGCATTCTGCTAAGGCTGTTCTATTCTTAGAAAATGTGAAGTTTTATGCGAGGCAAACTCTCGGTTTCCATAGTGAAGGCTTGGCAAACCATATCTCAGCACCCAAGTATTATGCTTTTGATGCACTTGGCCTGCCCTTCACATCTGCAGACAGTTCTATTGATCAGTCTCATTGGTTTTGAATAGACTGTTCATTTTATCCTCTTGTGTTCAGGTCCTTGGTCTACAGTGATATTGTGACAGCACCCAATGCAATGCAAGCTACAAGGTTTGCTTGCAGCATGTCTGTGGCTTCTGTTACTACTAAAGATAGGAACAGTTGGGAGTTGCTCCTGTGAGCAGGCATGCTCTGCCCTGCCTGGCAGCTGGCTGGAGGGCATGCTTGGGAGCAAAGGTTCCTTGAAAGGGGAAAACCACATTCTGGAGTAGAAAGAAATACAAGTCACTTCAGAGTAAGCTTTTGTTTAGCAGGGGAACCCACCTTGAAGGCTTTACTTGAGAGCTGAGAAATTGTACTTGCTAGTCATAATGATCATGTTTCAGGGAACTACTTGACTATTGTAGAGGCTTCGTCAGTGGGTAGAGATTTTGTGGCTTGGGAGAACTGTAGGTCTCATATGTGCTGCTTCCAGATTGCTAACTTGACTCTGGGGGTCGTTCGAGACCACTTATAGGCCTGCCGGGCCTATTTGGCCACTGCATTGCTTCCTCTCTCTTCCTTGCATTACAATGCCGAGGTCTCAAACAGGGGGGCAGCCACAACTGTGTGTACCTGCTTTGTAGGTGCGCAGTTGCCAAGATTTCCTGAGAGGACATCCGTTTTGAATTCTGACATCTCCTTCCTGTTTCTGTGCTGCAAAGTTCTTGGGGAATTGGGAGTGCCAGCTTACAAGTGCAAGCATGAAACAGTTTTTATTCCAGCCTTCTGCACTGCACATGCTCAAGCTTTTTTGCTGGTTTTTTTTGCCCCCCCCGCTTCTCTGAAAGCCTCACTGATAGCACTGTGTCTTTAGCAGCTAGATGCGCAAGAATGCTCAAGAGCTAACAGCCCTGGATTTAATGGTTATTTCATAATGTCTGTAGGGTCTTTCCTCACAGACCTAGGGCTGTTTTACAAGCACTAATTAGGCTCATCTCTGCTTCTGCTCCTGCGAGGGAGATATTATCTCTGGTAAAGACCAGTAAACTGAGACCCTGAAGTTATGAGGGAATCCATTCCAGGCATAGCTGAGGATAGGACCTAGTCTATTAAAGTGACTAGTCTCCCTCTCATTAGTTTTAGAAAAAAATTCCTTTGGCATTGTCCTACAAACAGTTCAAAAAACTGGATTTGCTGCTTATTAGGTAGAAGGCCAAAGTCTGTCTGTTTGGCTGCTTTTTTTTCTTTTCTTTTGGATAAGTCACTTAGGAGCTCATGTAGTTGCATGTAGTAGCCCTGAGAGGTATTGGAAACTTCCTGCTTAATTGAAGGAGCTGAATGCTGGTTTTTTTGGGCTTGTTTTTTTTTCTTTCTTCCAGAGCTGTCACTCAGCATTGCAGTTAAACAGGTTGGTTAAGAAAGCCAACCAAACTCAAGCAAAGGTTTATTTTATTTTATTTGTATGTATGTATGTATTTATTTATTTATTTTTGGCCAACCAAAACTTCCTTATGCTTGTAACTGCTCAACTGCCAGCCGTGAGTAGTGTCTGTGTGGAGGTGGAGTAGGGGGAGAAAAGGGGGGTGATTGTCCTGGCCTTCTTTGAGTTGAAGGAAGGTGGGATGGAAGGGGTAGTGCGTTAGGGTTAGGGAATGGCGTAAGTCCAGCTCTTCCCTTTTATTATGTGGTTTGTAGTGATCGGCTACAAAAGAATTGACACGAAGCTATAAAGCGGGGGTGGAGAAAGTGACTAGGAAAAGTGGGTGATTTTTCTGGGGGGGAGAGGAGAGGTTTCTGTAGCTTTAGTCTTTGTAACAAGACTCACTTGAGGCATGAGAGTAAGTTCCCAGTTGCAGCAGGGTGACACTTGGCCAGCCCAGTCTAAGCCCCAGTGAGCAGGTGGGCTCTGTCCCATCCACAGCATGGTGAACCAGCACAAAAGTGTTGCCTCTCAGCAGAGCCAAAGGGGAAGAATATTTCCAGGAAGAGGTGCAGTTTTAAGAGTTGTTGATGTGGAAACTTTTAAATGAAACAATGGGTAGGAATTCTGCTCTAGGGCAAACTTCCTGCAAACCAAGTACATTTCTCAGTAATTAGTTATAAAGGCCCTTCCTCATTGCGGCGTGTGGTGTCTAAGGTGGCACTGACTTTCAAGGCAGTATTTTTTTCCAGAGCCTTGTTTGGCTGGGTTAGGTCCTTTTTGATGGCATTCTTTTTGGAGAGTTCCTTCAGTAAAGGAGAATGGCCCATTGTTTGTTATTACTGGAGTACATCCCAGTGACTCTCAGTACAATTCCTTCTACATGGCTGAACTAACTAGCCATAAAATATCCAAAACGGCCAGACAGTCTATCAAAGGGGACTTTGTATTACAGTTATGCCCAGGCAAGGGGCAGTGACTCAATCAACAGGTCAAGCACTATTGTAACTTCATAATACATTCTGAGATCAATTTTATAGGCATTTCTCTTGTACAGTGGTTTGCCTAGTAAATCTGTGGGGGTGGGGAATTGAATGGCCATCTCTCTTTTTGCACCATCTCACTACTTACTGCTTGGGACCAGTTCCATGCAACCTTTGTAACACTCTCAATTGCAATAGGAAGAAAAGTGGGAATGCTATCACTCCAGATGTGTCCACTGATTCCTGATGTTGCTTTAGAAAGCAACTAGTTAGAGTTTCAGGATGACACACTTGTTCATTTCTCTGTGGTCAGTTTGATGGTATCTCTATCTCCACTCACAGTGCTTCGGAGTTTTGTGCAATGTTCTGTAGAGGGACAGGTGTATGTGGTTAAACTGCTGAAGTTGTGAATGATGATTAATACTTCATCTGCATTAAAAAGTCAACGCCTTCATACCCCAGAGGGAAATAATGTTGCCTGCAAGTAGTTCCAAACAAGCTTAGAGGTGTTTACGGATGCTGCTGTACTACACTGTATGATTCTGAGCTTGCATGTGTGGTACCTTCCCTGTTAAAGACAGAACTTTATTGAGAATCAAAAAAGAATGAATTTGCTGGCAAGCTGAAATGCTTTCCCCTTGCACCCCAGCCTAGATTTTACTGTAAACACCAGCTGGCTGCAGGTTTTTTGTGTGGTTGATACCTAGATAAATCACCACCTCTGTTTAAATTCTCCTCTGTAGGGGATGTTCATTAGCTTAGCTAATAAAAAAAGAAAAAAAGATTGTTCACTGCCTTTTGTGTGTGTCTTGTTTTCACAGTGTTTGAAGCAGGGGTTAGACGGAGCTTTAGACAATCCTCTGCTAGTGTCCTGGTATTTCTGTGCTTATTACTCTCTGACTTTTTGCCCTTGGAAACTTGGGGGGGTGCTCAAATCTAGGTGATGTCACAACTGGGAGCATGTTTGCTAGTCTCCTTTGAGCTGCTGCAAAAAACAGCAGGTTAACACAAGTTTTGTCTCTACTGCCATTCTCTGTGTAAGGGTAGACCAAACAGTGGGAGGAATTATGTGGTAGGACTGATGTATAACTGTGTTGGACTGTCCGAGGTATGAGAGTTGAGAGTACCAACTGTCAAGATAGAAGTGGTGTAGAAAGGAAGGGTTATATGTGGGAGAGATTCGTGCACAACAGACACCTGCCACGTGCTTGTTTCCACACAGCATTTACCTGAGACTGTGATCGTTTGCAGCATCCGTGTACATGTAACACACAAGTTTGTAGGTTACTTTTTTTTGAGGGGAAGCTTTTAGGGCTGTATGCTGCTCTGGCCTTGCAAACGGCTCATTTGAAAATGCATTTGGTCAGTCTGAGGGGGCTGGCAGATCTGAAGCCTTGAAGAAGCTAAACTTAATTGACCTTGTTGGAGATATTAGACCCCGGAGCCTGACTGTGTTAGGAATATGAACATTTCAGTGCTTTGTGGTATGTGGGTGCGCTGGCACAGTGCCAGCACTGTGGGCTTAGGCTCAGCCCTTTTGTGGGGTGTAGATAACTAATGCTGGGGTCTAGGGTGCAAAGCTGTACTGGCAGCTACTTTAGGTATTGGCCTACTGCTGGCACCCTTATTCAGGACTTGTGTGAAGGAGTTCAGATAGGGAGAGAAACTGGAGAAATTTAGTCTGGGCTCTCAAAGTGCTAATGTTTGAAGAGACTGTCTAATCGTAGCGACCGGGGCATTTCTTAACCTCAGGCAGGGAATTGAGGTCTAATTCCCCTCTCACATGGGCCAGAGGTACTTCAGTTGGTTTTTACTGCAGTTGTATACTGCATATGAATAAATGAAATGGTTTGCTGAGGATTAATTGTTCCCTGATGTGCTTAGGAAAGCCCAAAAAACTGTTAGGTTTCTGAAGGCTCCTGGCATGTCATAATATCTGGTCAGACAGAAAGTATTGTTTAAAAATGAGTCTCTACTTTTGAATAGCTAAGTCTTCCTGTATTGGGCATTTGTGAATCCTAACCTGCAGACCTGGAGAGAGCTCTTCAATAGGAGGCCTCCTTATAGGAGGACTCTATATAACAACCCTATTGCTGCATAGAGTCGCCTAGTGTAATATGCCACTCCAGCCTCCTGTAAGGTGACTGCCCAATGCAAGCTGTCATTTTCAGTGGCTTAATAGGACATCCACTGACTCAAAAATCCCATTAACTTGATTATCAGGGCTGTCGTGGACCATGCAGTTCTCATGGTCTGACTTTATCTTGTGGCATCTTCTGTCATTTCTAGAGCAGGCTGTTTTTTTGGGGGGCATTGTGGAATTGCGTGTTTGGAATGATAATTTACCTGGCTAAGCAATTTTTTTTCACCTTTTTATGTTTATACTGTGTTTAAAAACTCCATGCAGTTGATTGCTTGGTGACACTGTTGCAGAGTTCCCTGCCAACACTCCTTTTCCCTGGGAAAAGGAATATATAGCCAAGATGGTGAGAAGCAAGATTTGTTTGGTAACTTTTTTTTATTGGACAACTATGCAGTGCAGTAAAACTATATAAAGCTTGTCTTGCATCTCCCCTTTACTCTCTAGTTGGTCTAATAAAAATATTGCCAAACAAGCCTTGTTTCTCATCTGCAGAATTTGGGATCTCCAGTCGTATTTGCTATGAATTGAAAACCTCTGTTCCATCCTTACTTCATCTTTGACTCTAAGACTGTGTGTCTTGCATTGAGCTCTAGGACTGAAAATGGGCTGTGATGTGTTTTTTCTTCTGCTATCAGCCAAACCTGTCCTAGTGTTGTATATGATCAATGATGATGCTTCTACTATACTAAAATAAACTGGAGTACACTTGAATGGATGCTGTCCTGCTTCTTCCTGTTATACAGGAGCCCTGAAAATGGTACAAGAGCGTGTATGTATTTGTGGCTTGTATGGCAAAGAAGAGATCACGGGGCTCAGCAATTGACTCAATCCCCCTAATTGCATTTCCAGTCTGTTTTGGTGGCAGCTATTAGCAAATAGAATAATGTCTTTCCTAATCTGTTTGGTTGTGGCTGGGGGGGGGGAGGGAAGGAATCCTAAGAGTCTTAGCCATTATCTATAACGACAAAAAAAAAGTGCATGGATAAATATGCACGCATGCCTGACTGGCTAGGATCCTGCAGGTGGAGTTGGAGTGGTGTTAGGGGTACCAGGTCTGACTGATCTGAAGTAGGTCTAGATCCTGGATCTTGTGGATTCTATTAAAGCTTTCAAGAGAGAGGTGGGCTGTGTAGAGAGGTGATGATGGGGAATTGCATGAAAATGGCAGTTCGCTATTTTGGTTGCTTGTCACTTTAGACTCTTTGGGCTTCTGTGCTACTTCCGGTTTGCACTGTTGGAGGTGTCCAGTGCTCGTTTTCTGTTTAAAGTCGGCTGAAACGGGCTGGGTTGAACTAGAGAAACCTCCCTGGAAATCTGCTCTCCGAGTATTGGTTATGGCACTCCTGATACATAGCAGCAAAATGCACTGTGCTCTTATGATTGATCACATTGTCCATTGACACTGAGGTGGCAGTGCTCTGGTGGACCAAAAAAGGAGCCATAGATTTGTTCTTGGGTACAGCACAGTGCAGATGAAATGGACTTGGGGGGAGTTTACTTCCATGTGGGATGCCTGCATCTCCAAGCCTGCTTGTTTAGAAATCAAGTAGTCTCCCTGCTGGGCCAGCTATTAACTAATTAGCTTTAATAACAAGGTAATCCAAATGCATGGTTATTGTCTGAGGTAATCCATATCCTCCTGGGTGTTAGCACATGGCATCTATAAGGCCTCTGTTTTATAGAACTGGCTTTTTAAAAAACTAACACATTTTTATTATAACAAACAAAACCATGCATGCTGACAAGCATTCTAGAGCCACAATTACTTTTGGCACTGTATGTTCAGTTTGCTAATGAGTTATTAACTTATTCAGAAGCAAATTTCTTCTGGATTAGTGTCCTTTAAATTGATTAACTGTCTCAACCAGAGCATTTTATTGTAATTAAATGTGATTCCAGACTGCAATCAAAGAATTACCAGGGCAAGAAGGGGAAGGTAATGTTGACCATTTCTACATCTCTTCCTTTTTGGGCCTTTTAAGGAAGTTCAAAGAAATGAAATTAGATTTTTGTTGAAGCAGAGTGCAGTCTCACAATCTCTACTTATCCTTTGCTACAACTGAAAATAAAAATGAAGTACTTGGTGTTTCCATAATGTCTTGCTTACGGAGATTTTGATTAATGCCTTACAAATACAAATTAAGCTGTGTGAGGTAGGCAGCGGATTTATAGAAAGATCTGCTGGTTTGATGCTGGGGTGAAATGGAACAGCTGTTTAACAGAGTAGGGTACCACTTGCATAGTGTGCCGCTTGCTGGGGAAAACCTTTAGTCGGACGACAGGTAATGAGGTCGGAGATGGAATTTGATCAGGACACTGGGTCCTGATCAGGACGCACTTTTTGCAGTTGTGAAAAGTGACTGGGATCTTTAATGACCCCCAATAGATAAGATATTTAGACTTTTTTTCTAAATGAATAGACCAGTGTCCCCTACACTTGCTGGAGCCATTTTTTCAGTAGTCTCTTTAAGGAATAACACTGCTCTCAGCTAATGGGCTTCCTCACCATCCCAGGAAAAATTAAGCACTGTGGCCAAGATTTCTTTTGGGGCAACTGTTCTGTTCTTCAGAAAAAAAACTCCAACAACTTTTAAAATAAAAAGTAAACTGAACACTGTGGCTCACACCAAGCTGCCTGCTTCAGAAAGGTGAGACTTACATAAGATTTTTTGCTGTCCTTCAGACTGTTCTAGATATGTGAGTACTCCCATGAGTGGTGTGCTCTGCTGCAGACCGCTGGGGTTGCGAAATAAAGCCTTCAGTCCTCTGGGGGCCTTAGGGAAATGGTGGCCTATGGCAATTTCCCCTCCTCGCTTACCTAAACTCCTTGTATTCAGTCTTTCCTCTTTAGGGTATGCTGCTGAATCTGTTCCCTTCTGCCCTGCTTTCTGCCCTGTATAGGGTGTGATAATTGTAGGGGAGGCAAGCCAACACAAGGCTCCCTGGTGGTTTAAAGGGATAAGCCACATGCAAAGCCTGTTAATGGCTGTGAACTGCTTTTTCTAACAAACCTGCTGTGCTGGGGATTGAGCCTGGCTCTGCTGGGGATTGAGACACAAGCCTAGTTGTGGCTTTGCAATCACTGCTGCAACTTGTGTGACTTGCACTGGTGTGACTCGCACAGTTTTCCTCCTGTCTCAAACATGGATAAATTGGGGCCAATGCTGATGTGAGAACAAGCTTGTAATGTAGTCAGTCCTCCTGAGCCTGTGTGTTCCTTTGTCCAGCTCCTGCCTCTGTTTAGGTTGTGAGAAGCAATGGGAAGGCTGCAGAGCACAAACATAAATATAAAGCTGCTTCTTCCTCTCAAAAAACCCCAAAAGAACGACCCAGCATTATTTTTTCTTTGAACTCCTTTTGCTGATCCTTTAATGGAAGGCTTCCTCCCGGAGATCGGCAAAGTCCATTTAGACCGATACCAGTTGACAAAGCCAAGGTTATCACCCTACTGCTGAGGGTGGGGTTCGGTTTGGTTGGATTCGCTAAGGGTGAAGAGTTTCACTTTATTCTTTCAGTTCTATTGCTGCCAGCATCCTGGGGACTAAGATGGTGTTTCTTTTTTATTACTATGTGTTATGCTAGAGGCGTTGATAGGCTCAGGAGGGCAGTTGCTCCCTCATTAAAACAGCACACAAGAAATCTTGGGTAGGTGAGACTTAAAAAGAATAGGAACTGCTGACTCCCAGCTCCCAAAGTGGGTGTTCTGGCTGTAAAGCCAGACAAGAGTGTTTGTCAAATTAGTACCTGTGCTGATGATGTCCTGTGTCTGAGCTGCTAGCTTTCCTGGGCTTATGAGAATTTAGTAAACTGTAATTGGAGGCACTAAAGAGGGGATGTAATGGCACTTGACTCCTAACACACCCATATATTGATGCCTGCCTTTCATCCATGCTCTGTTTTTAAACCCAGGGCACACCTCTGTTGTTCACAGCACCATCCTTTGACTCCAAAATCTCCTGCTGACTCCAGTGGACCTTAGTCAGG
>NW_005842067.1:988165-989457 GCF_000455745.1 Alligator sinensis | reverse complement strand
AAAGCACCAACCCTGTGCCATCTGATTCTTTCTCGCCTCACTGTAATTGTAGTTCTGCTAATGAGTAGCTTGGAGTGAAAGAGCATTTTTTTCAGTCAAAAAAGAAAAGACTCCATATCTTAATTTGTCACTGTGTTCAATGATAGGAGCAATGATAGGCTTTGATGAAGGCTACAACTGTGTGAATGGGAACCTAGGAACTGGAGAACAAGCCTGTCCTTTCTGAGGTCTCACAATTGTCTTCGTGCTCTGGGGCGGGAGGAAGCAGTAGCATAGGGATGCAGCTGGGCACCTGAGGCACAGGGGCAGTGGCGACTTCCACTTGCAATGCGATTTATGAACATGTGGCTGCTAGCAGCAGCCACTTTTTTTTTTTCTTCCCCTTGTGTGGCCCCCCCCCCCCCCCTCCAATTTGGTGTCTAGGGCAGTTGCCCCACTATCCCTGTGCTAGTGACACCACTGGATGGAGGAGTTTTGCCTTGCCTGCCTGTCATACTGCACTCTGGGGGAGCAGTGTGGATGCAGAACCTGAAATATAAACTCCTGGCTTCACTGTTGTTTTCCTTTTCAATAAAGGGTTCTCAGAATTTGCCCAGTTGGAGGCAGAGAAGCTCAGGATGGAGTCAGAGGTGTCTTTTCCTTCTTAAAGAAACTGGGTCTTAATTCTACTGCAAGGCCAAGCCTGAACTGTGCAAGCTGATGACTCCAGTCCTCTTTTACTAGTGAACTTGGCTCTGTTAGATCCAGGAGCCCACAGGCGCTGAATTTATTTTTATTCATGCTCTTTCCCACCCCTGACAGCACACGGACACGTGGGGGCAGGGACTCCCCACACTGCTGTCCTCCCCCTGGGAGCCCCGCGCTGGCCATGCCACCATGGTGAGGTGCCCCCTGCCCACCTGGCAGCAGCGGGGGTGGTGGCAGATCCCTGCACAATACTGGAAATCTGGGACAAATGCTGTAGCCCATGACTGCACTTGATGTTCCTGTTTTGGGACTGTCCTGCCCAATTAGGGATGGGTGGTTGCCCTACCCTCTTTCTGAGGGGGCCAGGGCCCTTGGGCTCCCATGTACTCAGTGCCTGTGGAAAAGCCTAAGCTTCTGTCTACAGGATGGGGGCAGTCGTGCATGCTGCTTTAGCAGGTCTCAGCTCCATGCAGGAAGGCTTCTGGGTGTGAGAGACTGAGTCAGCCTAGGAAATGCATTATCCTTGTACCCTTTAGGTCAGGGGTGTCCAACCTTTTTGAATGTGGGGCCAGATCACAAACTTTTTATCACCCAGTGGGCCGGCA
>NW_005842067.1:987201-988059 GCF_000455745.1 Alligator sinensis | reverse complement strand
GCTTCTTGGCTGGGTTTGAAGTGGTGCGGGGGGAGCCACTTGGCTACAACTGGGTTGACCTGGTGCTGGAGAAGCCGCAGGACCAGGCCGGGGATAACCTGGGGCCTGCCCGACTTGCCGGTGCCATGCCCGGGTTGACATGGTGCTGCAGGACTTGCCTGGGCAGAACCAGGTCGGCACTGGCCAGGAAAAGCAGCACGCAGCTGAAGCCGGCTTCCCATGCGATGCTGGGGACAGGAGGAGGCTGGCCGGGTCTGCACCAGCCAGCAGAAGCGGTGGCGGAGCCGTGTGCCGCTCAGGACTGACTGGTGCAGGCTCGTCTGGCAGCACATGAGAAGCGGCCAGGCCCAGAGAGCTGCAGCGCCGGGGGGGAGATTGGCCGGGGGAACAGGTGCCACCTTGCTGTGGGGCAAGGCAGGGCAGCGGGGCTGGCTTGAAGTGGGTGGGTGAGGAGACAAGCGCGGGCTGGCAGTGCCAGTGGCTGCTGCTTGGCCTTCCACACGGGGCCACTCCCCTGGGTCCCGCGGGGGTAAATGGCTCCCCTCCCCTCGCTGCTGGCTGGGGTCCGTGGGCCAGCCCTGCCCACCTTGCCGCTGCTCTGCCGTGGCTCTGAGCTCTGCGGCTCCACACTCCACTGCCGTGGCTCTGTGCTCTGCCGCCACTGCCACTACCGCGGCAGCTCTGGGCTCCGCAGCGGCATGGCTGCCACCGCTGCCTCAGGCCAGATAAAATAGCTTGGCGGGCCGCATGGCCACCCATGGGCCATAGATAGATTCATAGATGTTAGGGTCGGAAGGGACCTCAATAGATCATTGAGTCCGACCCCCTGCATAGGCAGGAAAGAGGGCTGGGTCTAGA
>NW_005842067.1:986450-986815 GCF_000455745.1 Alligator sinensis | reverse complement strand
GCGGCGCCCAGAATTGCACGCAGTACTCCAACTGCGGTCTGACCAGTGCCCGATAGAGGGGAAGTATCACCTCCTTGGACCTATTCGTCATGCATCTGCTGATGCACGATAAAGTGCCATTGGCTTTTCTGATGGCCTCGTCACACTGCCGACTCATGTTCATCTTGGAGTCCACTAGGACTCCAAGATCCCTTTAAACTTCCGTGCCACCCAGCAGGTCATTCCCTAGGCTGTAGGTGTGCTGGACATTTTTCCTCCCTAGGTGCAGCACTTTGCATTTCTCCTTGTTGAACTGCATTCTGTTGTTTTCTGCCCACTTGTCCAACCTGTCCAGATCTGCTTGCAGCTGTTCCCTGCCCTCCGAC
>NW_005842067.1:984348-985917 GCF_000455745.1 Alligator sinensis | reverse complement strand
GGCCCGTGCCTTCAGCACCCTCGGATGGAGCTCATCCGGGCCTGTTGACTTAAAGGCATCCAGTTCTTCCAAGTGACTCTGCACCATCTCAGGGTCTGCGCATGGCAGTCTGGCGCCTTGCTGCTGCCTCTCTACAACCCCAATGAGAGACTTGTCCTGCCCCTCACTTAGGAACACTGAGTCAAAGAACTCATTGAGGAGTTCAGCCTTGTCCCCTCTGTCTGTCACCAATTGTTTCTGCCCATTTAGCAGGGGTCCTATTCCTCCCTGGGCCTTCTTTTTACTCCCTATATATCTGAAAAACAATTTCTTGTTGTCCTTTACTTGGGTTGCCATTCTCAGCTCCATGGTAGCTTTGGCCCGTCTAACTGCCTCCCTACAAGCACGAGCAGAGGAGGTATATTCGTCTTTGGTGATCTCTCCCTGTTTCCACTTTTTATGTGCTCCCCTTTTGGCCCTTAGGCTGCCCTGGATTTCTGCGGTCAGCCAGGGAAGCCTCCTGGCCCCTTTCCCTGTTTTACCTCGCACAGGGATCGTCTTACTTTGTGCCCGAAGGATCGTTTCCTTAAGGCACAGCCACCCTTCTTGGGCTCCCATCACTTCAAAACTCCTACTCTGCAGTGCGTCCTTGACTAATCGCCTGAGTTCATTTAAATCAGCTTTCCTAAAGTCTAGCACTTTCACCCTACTAGTTACCTTACCCACTCGACGTCTTATGGTGAATTCTATTATTAGGTGATCACTGTCCCCCAGATGGCTACCAATCTGTAGGTCCCCTACCATGTCATCCCCCGTTGCCAATACCAGATCCAGTATCCATATATTGGACAAGCCTGCTTTAGGTGCTACAGATAGACGCTGTTTGTCATTGGGGTTTTCTGGAATGTGCCTGTTTGTCACTTTACTTGCTCCTGGCTCAATCTAGTGTGGAAGAGATAAGTTAGAGCAGTAGCCTTTGCATTTCACTACCACTTCCCTGCACTAACTAGTTTTCCCAGCTACCTTTTTTAAGTGTTGTTTTGTGTTTTTACCTCTTGTCACAACCCAAAGTTGTGGATTTTTTGATTGTGTGCGCTTCGGCACAGCTAAATTATGTTCCCGCCAAATTGCAGCTCTTTTGCACGACGGAGTGTTCCGTTGTTATAGAGAACCCGCGTGCAGAAAAGTGTTTCCCGCCGTTTTGTAGCCTTCTTTGCATTGTGCATTTCTCTTGCATTATAGTGATGCACACTGCAAAGGAGTTCCCGCCATTTGTATTGAGATTTGAGCCACATTATTGGCTGGTCTTAATTTAGGCACACGTGGCGGCTAGCTATTGGCTTGCTAGCCATACAAAAGGCTTGGGTGGTTTCTGCCCGAGACGGATCTCTAAGCACTGTGGGTCCTCTCGAACCCAGCGCGTCTTTCTTAAGAAGGCGATAGAGGCTCCAATTGCCAAATCCCCGGAGCCTAGCAAACTCCGGGGCACCACTTACCAACGGCCTCTAGCCTCTCCCCATCACCGATCGCAGTCCAGACGAATCCCTACCCTAGAACCCAGTTATTGAAACCACGGAGTCTGAACCACTC
>NW_005842067.1:980711-984200 GCF_000455745.1 Alligator sinensis | reverse complement strand
GGACGGGACCGGGAGCCGGCCCGCACACCTCTTTCTTGTGTGTTGCTCTTGAATTTGCTGTGTCTGTTTTTCAGTATGCTGGATATCTTGCTTAAAACTTCTCAGACACTGCTATGCTTCAACTGCTGGTAAATCCTCGTTCTAGCACCTGTATTTTTTTTTTTTTTTTTCCCCCTTTGTTGTTTTTTCTTCTTTGCCTATAGTTTTACACTCTTAGACACTGCCATTCATACAGAACAACAGGATTTATCCTTCTCAGCACACAGCCTCCAGTGGTAAGAGCTTGGCTACAGGCAGACTTCCTGCCAGACGTCGGCAGTCACTTATTGACAAGATTATAGGTTAGGAGGAGTCTTGGGGGAGTTCTGCTTTAGAACAACACCAGGATGTGAACAAAAATAAACACGGGGGGGAAAATGCCAGCAATGTCAGTTGGGTGGGGAGGCAGAGCAACCCTTTTTGTTTCTGTGGAGCAAGGGTTTTTTTCACTACATAAAAATCCTCCCTGCTCAGGGCTAGAGTGAGCCAAATGATTAGGGAAGATCCTGTCTTGGCTGCAAAACCGACCATTTGTGCCACAGTTAAATTACTCTTGCATTAAGCCTGGAAGGAGGGTTTCTGACAAGGGTGACTTGTGGTTTTGTTTCCCTTCTATCATGCGTGCCAGACTCTGGACCGTGCCTGTGCTCCAGGCTGTTGCTGGTACAGTTGTTTCAATGAAGGGCCACACCTCTTTGACATACCCTGATGGCATTGCCAATTAGCAGAGCTATGAAGAGATGTGATTCCTGAATGACACAGCTGTTTGGCAAGCGCCACTTGCAAAGAGGCAGTTGTACAGACAAAATGGTACCATTTCCAGCTTGTTCCACTTGTGCTTATGCTGGGACAAAGTACGGCTTTGTTGACATGGCTGAATCTAGCCTAGGAGCATTTGCTGATCTGATAGGGTACTGATATTCCTGGTTTGGCATAATGCTCCCAGCATAAACGTGGTCTACCTCCATCTGATGCTAATCCAGGCACAGATCAGTTTTGCTTACTGTGTTCAGGTGGGGATTTTTAAAATTGGGTGTTTCAGTTTCCAACACTCCAGTAGCTATGCCACAGACACCCTAGAGACCTGTGAAGGGGTGGGGGGAATGCAGAGGTAGAGACATTTTATTCCTCCAAACAAGAACTGTTGAGCAGTCTGGCTTTTGCCTTTTCTAGATACAATAGGTCTGTAGTATGAGCCATGGGTCTCTCATTAGCCTCATCTGAGCACATTCGAGCTGAACAGCTTCTCTGCCATTGGAATGCCAGGTGTTGGTGGCAGACTTGTTTCCCTTGCTTTTTGCCTGTGGCATGTTTAGGGTGGTTTTTGGCTTTGTTTCATCAGATGGGGGTCAGTGTGTGCACACAGGAGAGAGTGCATGTGTGTGAGGGGCTGGAACAGACCATTTTTAAGACCCTGCAAAATGATTGTCTGTGAATGCGGGGGACTGGGATTGATGGCCTATTAGGTCCCTTCCAGTCTTGTGTTCCTACCCACACTTTGTCGTATTTCTGAAGGTTGCAAATAAACTTCAATTGCAAGTGACAGGAACCTGGATGGGTTGGCTATCTAGAAGTCGGGTTAGCGTTGCTGCTGTGATGTAGGTTTTTTTTTTTGTTTTTTTTTTTTTTAATTGAGTATAGTCATACTTGATGGATTGTAATCAGCTGCAAGATCATTTCCTCCACTCTTGGTAGGTTGCTTGACTACTCTGGGTTGACCTGTCCTTCTGTGAAGGGAACTACATCTTGCCCTGGTAGAGGGAAGATCTCTTCATCTAATAGATGTCTTCCATAGCTAGCTGACATTAGCCCCAGTGCTGTCCAATTGCTTGTAGGAAGGGAGAACGCTCGCTTTAGGAAGTTTGAGAGATGCACGTTTCTGCAGGTGTAGACCGCTGTATGCCAAGTGATTTGGAGGCCCAGCCAGTGGGTGGTTTGTGTGTCGTCACGTGTGGGTTTTACATTCTTTTCCGCTCGAGTCATAAATACGGTTATTTCGATAGAGTAACCAGTCCAGATACACATCTCTGTGTCTGCTCCAAATTGCTTGAATCCTTCTGTTTTTTTTTTCTACCCCCATCCACATCTCTAAATGAAGAGCTTGTGCAGCTCATTCACACGCTTCAGTTCCTTTCTATAAATAACCCATTTAAAACATTGAAAGGGAAAGGGCTGAACAGCGCAGCGACCAGCATTATGCTTTGGAACAGTTACTTGCGAAAATCCTATTTGGACAAGTAGGGAAAATCTTCCATGTTTCCCACGTAATGCTCAATAAACAGGGAAGCTCCCCCGCCCCTACCTTTATCCCGGCAGACATCGTCTGTGGGGTTTTCAGTTTTAGTCCCAAGGGATTTGTTTGGGCGGTGCCGGGGAGAGGGTAAATACAGGACGTGGCAGAGGAAACTGTTTAAGGGTTGTATTATGGAATCTATTGCTAACTGTTTTTAGCATTGTCACCTCCTGTTGCTCCAGTGGTGGTGCTGGGAAAGCCCCGACCACTGTCAGAAGTCTCTACATGCTAAGGGGAGATTTGGCTGGGAGAAGTTTCCCCTCTTCACTGTACGTTTTCCAGCAGGGTACTTCCCATCTTTTGTTTTAGACGCAGTGCATTTGTAAGCAGATAGCAGACTTCAGGGTGTCTGATCCCCTGCAGGCCCTGAGGATGTACTTGTGCTGCTGGCACCAGAACAGCTTCATTTGGCAGAACCTGAGTTTCGTTTATGATGTGGAGCCTCTTGTTCTGTCAATTTATTTGGTGTTATTGGGGGTTGTTTTCAGATTCCTAAAACCAGACTCTCTGCTTTTATAATCTGATGTAGCTCCACCATAGGTGGATCTAGGATTTTGGAAAGGGGGGTACAGCTGGTGTGGCACATTGTCACATATGACACAACAGGTTTTTCTCCAGTTTAAGAGAAATTAGAAGCTTTACTAATATAGTAAAGGGCTAGCACTGTATATTATTCAGTTTAAGGTCAAAGCAAAAAATAAATATAGCTCTTGGGATGTACACGAATTTGCTAAAGTGTTTGCATATGAAACATATATGTTTAAAGGAAACACAGAAAAGTAGGCAAAAAATATAGTCAAAGGATATTGAATCATTAGTCCTTGTAGTCACTATAGTTAAAAAGTATGTCTCATTCAGATTCCTAAGACAAAATCTAGCCACCTTGAGTGTCTTGACAGTGCCTCCAATATTTCACTGTCAGTCACTTCTACACCTCGGGGCTGGGGTGACACGGGTGCTAAGGTGCATGGGTGACCTTCCAGAGGTTGCAAGTTTGAGGCTATGGCAGAAGTGCCTGTCAGATTCCAACAAAATCTGCCAGTTCTGTTAAGTGCCTCATCACAAGGACACACACAAAGGAAAGAGATTGTTTCCAAACCTGAGTTAAGGTTTTTAGCTAGAGCTCAAACCAGTCTGCCAATCTGTAAAATAGAGGA
>NW_005842067.1:974457-980680 GCF_000455745.1 Alligator sinensis | reverse complement strand
TACCAGGAATGACTAACAGACAACAAAACTTCAGAAAAAAGGATTGTTTGAATAGTGAAACATTAAGACCATTAAAAAGGAGAGAGAGTTGTTGGCACCTGTGGAGTAGAGAGATTAATAGGAATCAGGGAGATGATAGAGCCATGAAGTCAACTGATGGTCTCAGCACTATCTGAATGGAAATGCCGTTGCTTTCCCAGGCAGTCGGTTTTAAAATTTGGGTGGAGCTGGGATTGAAAGGGGTCAGACTGCACCCTCACACCCTCCCAGAGCTGCCCCTGAGCTCCCCTGGCTGCTCTGGAACCGTGCAGATCTATCCTGGCTGGGAGCCCGACCCCTCCTTAATTTGTGTGCAGTTGTGGGAGCTCGATGGCACCGCTCCTTCAAGGAATGGAAACAAGTGGAGGAGACTTCATAGCAGCCTTCACCTACCTGAAGCGGGGTTTGAAGGAGGATGGAGCTGGACTGTTCTCAGTGGTGGCAGATGACAGAACAAGGAGCAATGGTCTCAAGTTGCAGCAAGGGAAGTTTGGGTTAGATATGAGGAAGAATCTTCTCACTAGGAGGGTTGTAAAACACTGGAACAGGTTATCCAGAGTGGTGGTCACATCTCCATCCTTGGGGGTTTTCAAAACCCAACTAGACAAACCTTTGGCTGGGATGATTTAGTTGAGGCTGGTCCTGCTTTGAGCAGGGGGTTGGACTAGGTGAACTTCTAAGGTCCCTTCCAACCCTAACTTTCTATGATTCTGAGTGAGTATGGTAAATCCATTCTGCTGCAAAGGCCTATGTAAGGTCCTGTAGCCTGCCTAGACTGTTGAGTTGCATAGGATGGCCTCAGTAGCCTCTTCCCATGTTGGGGAACTCTGTGACCTTTGAATGCTCAAGAGTGCCTGTGTTTTAGTCTTATGTAGGCTTCTGTGGGATGGGAGTGTTGTAGAACAAGGTGTAGGAGCTGTGATCGGCTGTATCTTTTTCCCCACTTTACATTTCTAAAACCTGGGCTGGAGCTTCCTATGATGCAGCAGACTTTGTGCAAGTCAGAACATAACTCTGGGTGCTAAATCATATCTGTGTTACGCTTCCTTTCTTGAAAGCGATTTTTAGCATCAGCTGAATTATTGTCCAGCTTTGGGTGGATAAGGTATCTATATCATGTTTTAGTTAAGAGCTCAGCTTGTGAATGTTCTCCACACAGGTATGCCCCTGAAGTCGGAGACACTTGTAAGTAGGAAAGGGTATACTATTCATAGCTGTCTTTTTTGGTTTTGTTTTCCTTGTATTCAAGTACCAAATAGCTTTTCAGAGGAAGAAGGCACAGCAGGTTGGGTAGAAAGCAAAAAGAAATGGTGTGAGTGTCACCACCTAGGACTGGATGGAGACGGCTGTTTTCTTGCTTCACTCATTTGAGTTGACACATTTGAAGCTATTAATGGCCCTTTTGAAAAGGGGACTTGAAAAGTTGAAACACTGCAGCCGTAGAGAAGACTGTGCAGTTAAAACTTTATTATTATAGCTTGGTAGCAGATTATTTGACAGATAGATAGGCCTTTGCACAGGCATTTAAGCGAAGGAATTGATAAAAGAAGCCATCTGTTTGTAGGATGGCTTTGTAATAACAAGTTACTAAATATTATCTCGGTGCACAATTTGCAGGGTTTTACTTGATTATTTTTTTTTCCTCTTGTGCTGCAATGAAAGGGAATGAATTTTTTCAGCTGCTGGTGGAAATGGGTGTATTGTAGTGTTGCCAGCATATCTGCGATGGCAATGTGTAAAGCATTCAAATTAACTTCTATTTTTCTCTCTAGTACAGAAGGTGAGAGGTGTGTCCATAGTGGACCTCAAAGCTCAGAAACCTAAAACCCTGGCATTCAAGGGACTTTTGTTAGTCATCAGTCTTTTGTGACAAGCAAGCTTCTTCAGAGAGTAGGCTTCTGTCCAGCTAAGCACTCATGAGAAAGTCACCATCTCTCTTACAAAGTATTTTCTGTGTGGAAAACAGTCCAGTTCTTCGTGTTTTCTGCTCTGTCCATGGAATGCTGCTTGCTGTCTTTAAACCTGTTAGATATGCAGGAAAAAAAGGAAAATACCAGGCTAAGCTTTTCAAATGTGAGTAATATATCTGTGTTTCCCTCCCCCACATACACTTCCAAAACGTCAGTTCTCTTCTTCAGGTGGGTCATTTTGAGGCATCCAAATTCATGAGCCACTTTGGAAAATCTAGGCTGAAGAGTTTCCGGTGTGTCCAGGCTTTGGTGTGAGAATGAACGTGTAGCACCCCTGGTCACTTACCTTTTTAAATATCAGTATTCATTTGCTGCTGCCCCCCCCGCAAGCCAAGTGAATGAGGACATTCCTAAGGTGCAGAGGAAACATGAAAGTAGTGTCCAGGCGGGTCAGATTCTGGATTTGTCCCCCAATTCAGTTCTCGGGCTACTAGAACAGGTCCAAGTGTGCTTTGCTTCTGAATGGGCAGGTCAGCACTGTAGGCCTGGTTATGCTCCAGGGAAAGAAGGTTGCAGTACTTGTAATACTTCACAAAGTAGGTTGTCCTTTCCTCTGAGCTCTTGGATCTAGCACAGGGCTACCTGAAATGCATCAGACTTCCCGTCTGCTTGGGAGCAAGCCATGGATTCGAGGTCAGCTTGCTTTGGTTAACCTGGGGTGATGTGAGGCTGTGTGTGTTTGGAAATCTCTCTATTTTAATATTGCCCATCTCCACTGTCGCCCCGGCCTGCCCACACATGCTGCTCTTAGACACGGTTGCATGTTGTTCTACCCATTAACCACCCCCCCCCCCTTACTGTTCCTCTAAGGAGAGGGGTGGGGAGTGGAGAGAGGTTTCTTTTGCAAATATAACTAATTCTGTCGAGGTACTTAGGGATGTATTTGCTAGCCATGCTGTCTGAGACTAAAAGAAATGCAAAACTCTAGAACTCATGGTTCAGGGATGATACATTTTATTAGACCATCTAAGAAGTCGCAACAAAAGTATCTTTTCCTGCAAACTTTTGGGCACCTGTGCCCTTCCTCAGGCTCGGGGAATATTAAAGATGGTATAAAGTCCCCATAGGTAGAAAAAACCTTCATTTTGCACAGAGGATGTGGAAGGTGGAAGTCTGTGCCTCTGGGTCCATGAGAGTGTCTTTTGTGAGTTGTTCTTTGATGTGCAGATAAGGCAGGATTCCTTCCCTGGAGGTGTAGAAATCTTTCTTGTTGTTCAGTAATTAAGTTTAATTCTAATATTGGCTAAAATTCAGCATCTTCCATGTTTCAGGGTTGTATTTGGTAGTCGTGTTTGTCTGAGACAAAAAGAAGACACTACCGGGGAAGGAATCCTGCCTTAACTGCACATCAAAGAACAACTCACAAAAAACTCTCTCATGGACCCAGAGGCACAGACTTCCTCTATGCAAAATGAAGTTTATTTTCTACCTATGGGGACTTTTTTTACAATCTTTAGTTTTCCCTGAGCCTGAGGAAGGGTGTGCGCGCCCGAAAGGTTGCAGAAAATTTTTTTTGCACTTTTTCTTAGTCAGTCTAATAAAAGGTATAATCTCTGAGCCCAGAGTTCTAGAGTTTTGGTTTTTTTTATTTCTATTGAGGTATTTAGCACTTGGATAAAAGGTGTTGCAAGTTTCATAGCCAGTTATATACTGTGGATATGTTTGAGGCTGGAAGTCTAAACTCTCCACAGTCACTGCAAATTTAGCTCTTGTCCTTCTGCAAAAAGCTTATTGCTGGTCATCTTTCTAACCCATTTTACTGTACTGAGAACATAGCTTCTCATAAGGGCAATTTAAATAAATTGGGATGATTTCTAACTTTGTGAAAAGAGAGGGTTAACCTGTTGCTTTAACATTAACTATATTTGAAAAATTGTTACTAAATGAACCAGACTTTCAACACACTTCAGAACTTCAGAATAAACCTTGTTCATGATAAAAATCTTTGCGGATGTCATTGGGTTTGGGGCCAGCTCTAACAAACTTTGCCATTCACCCGTGTCTCAGTGGTGCATCTCAGAAGGGAACTGACAGAGAAGTGTTTTATAGAAGTCAACTATTCTGAAGTGGCTCCGTTGCTGTATGATAAGATCTGTGCCGTGTAAATTGCTTTTATGGTTTCCCCCCTCCCCCCAATCAAAAATGCATATGCAAGGGCTAATAAAAGCTAAACAGGAAGGCCAGAGGGCTGCACTGTGAAATGCACCAGTGAGACAGCAGCCAAAGTCTCTCTCGCTTGCTGGCTGCCAAAGCAGAGTCTGAAACTGGACCAGAGTGTCCTTGGGCTGTTCAGCTAACTTGAAGTAGAGATTCTCAGTTTCTCCCATGCCCTGGCCCAACATTCAGCTGCCAGTGGGGGAGGGATTGGTTGATGCTCCCTGGAATAGCCTATGCTGGTTTGTGTTTTGAGATATGCCTGGTGTTAGTGAGAACAGTCGCAAGTGATCAAGTAAATTACTTTCAAGGACCAGTGACAGGAACAGGAGCTGGCTCCTAATCGTCCTGGAACCCCCTGTACAATTGCAATGGCCTCTTGCCACTTTGCAAATACTTGATTATGGAGTGTAGCACTGAAGACCTGTTCCTACCGCTCAGTAGCATTCCCATATATATAGCCAAACATGTTAGCAGTCTAGCTAAAATGAAATAACAATTATATAGGTTACCTGGTGTCACGGGGGTTATTGCAGAAGGAGGGTTAAGAGAAGGGCAGTGGAAATGTGGTGGACTATGGAAAATCATGAAGACGGTGAAAAGATTTGAGGTATTTGTTTCCTTTCTAAAGTAAAACCAAGAGGGGATATGATAAACGAGTGTAAATGAAGGAATGATTAACAGAGGATAGGTGGCAAGCTTCTGATCCTCCTGTTTAACTCGAGACTGAGGGGAGGTTTGGTAGAAATAACACAAACGGCAAAGGCAAAATGGCTCAAAGGAAATACTTTTTCATGCAATGTGTAATTAGACTCTGGAACACCTTGCCACAGAATTTATTCAATTTAATCTTGGCCAGAATTGCCGAGATGAAAGACGCATGCTCGGATAACAAGAATAAGCAGCTCCTAATGGTTAGTACTTACACACTTTAAAAGAGAATTTTAAGTTCTTTCTTGAAGTAGAGTCTCTAAAGGGTTGAGAGGAGACCTAATGCAGGAAGCAGATTTTAATATCTGCATAATGTGAAATTTTTGCTCTTTCCTCTTAGGCTGGGGCTGGCACAGATGTTTGAGACCAGTAAGTGGACTGGATGGACTATGTGTAGGGTGACCATATGGCAGAGGTGGGGCAGCATGGTACCTGCCTACCTGGTGCACCATACTGCTCCGCACTGCTCCACCTCCCTATGTTTCCAGGATGCTCATTTTTAATTCTCACCAGCCAGGACCGGCCTTCAAAATCCAGGACTGTCTTGGCTAAACTGGGACTTATGGTCCCCCTAACTATGCATCTGATCCATTCCAGAAATTCCTGTGCTTCTAAAATCTGTTTTGTGATGTGCTGTGATTTATTATCCTTATTCTTTATCAATTTTGTAATTTGTTTAGGGTTTTTCAGGTGTCAGTGTGGATTAGTAGGGTTCTATCCAGGATGATATCCATGTGGACTCGGGAGACTTGGGTTCTGTCTTCCTTGCTTGGCTTGTGCTTGATGGGTGACTTGGCAAGCGGCTATATTTGTCTTTTCCTCAACTTAGGACATGATGATTATCCCCGTTTTATCTTGTGAACCACCTTTCTCTCTTCGTCGGAAGATCTCCACAAAAGAATAAACTGGCATTATTTGCCTGAAGGTAGGGAAGTGGAGTTATGAGGTTGTGACCTGCCACTGGCCTGTACTAGAGTCCTGGATTTGATCTCTGGAATATCTGACTTTTACTCCCTGGCTCTATTCACTATATAATTCCATGTTCTACCACTAAATATTGTGAGGCATAGTGATTATTAGTGACTAGGTCTAGAAATGAGGCTGAATGGCTCTGCCTTAGAGCAGCTGTAATCTAGAGTACTGTACTGGTGAGCGATGTACCGTACCAAAAGCAACTTCTCCCAGTCTGTACCCTAGAATTCTTACAGACATCCTGGGTGAAATGCTTGGTCTGTATTCTGCAGAACTTGAGACTGGTTGTCTTTGTAGGCCCCGGTAGTATTTAAAACCTTTGAATTTTGTCTAAAATACTGTTAAACCTTAAAGCCATCTGCTTCTGTCATCAGGCC
>NW_005842067.1:969094-974426 GCF_000455745.1 Alligator sinensis | reverse complement strand
TTTCCCTGGGGATGGCTCTCAGATTTCCTGTTGATCACATGTCCTTTTCCTCTTGCTTCCGTCTGAGTCTTCACTTCACACGCCCCTTCTTCATGAAGAGTCTTCTGCAAATGGAAGGACCTTTTTGTTTATGAGTGCTAATTGTTTTATAGACTGAGGAAAGATGAATTTGAGACTGAACCTTCCACCTTCCTTCCTTTGCCGGATCCTACTACTTTGGACATCTCTGGGAAAACATTGAATCTGTCACAACCCAAAGTTGTGGTTTTCTTGTTTGTGTGTGCTTCAGCATCGCTAAATCATGTTCCCGCCAAATTGCAGCTCTTTTGCATGGTGGAGTGTTCTGTTGCAATTAAGAACCCGCGTGCAGGAGTTTTTCCCGCCAGTTCTGTAGCTTTCTTTGCATAGTGCATTCCTTTTGCATTATAGTGATGCACGATGCAAAGGAGTTCCTGCCATTTGTATTTAGATTCGTGCCACATTATTGGCCGGTTCTAAATGTAGGCATACATGGTGGCTAGCTATTGGCTTGCTAGCCGTACAAAAGGTTTGGGTAGTTTCCGCCCAAGTCGGAGAGAGAGAAAGCACGTGGAGTTTGGGAAAGGAGCGTGAGGATTTCTAAGCGCTGCTGATCCCTACGAACCCAGCTTTTTCCTTAAGAGGGCAACAGAGGTTTAATTTGTCGAACCCACGGAGCTTCAACAACTCCGGGGGACCTATTTACCGAACCCTCGGAGCCTTAACAACTCCGAGGCACATAACCTCTAGCCTCTCCCCGTCGCCGATCGCAGTCCAGACGTATCCCTGTCCTAAGGACCCAATTGTTGAACCCACGGACTCTTCCGGCTCCGGGGGACCTGGGAACTGAGTAACCCATGGAGATACAGCTGCTCCGTGAGAACGAATTATTGAACCCGCGGAGCCTAAACCACTCCGGGGTCAAGGAACCGAGTCTATCAGAGTCCTCCATCGAGAACTCAAGCAGAGCTTTGCCTGGAAAGCTGACCAGCCTACACCGCGACCACCTTGGGTGTAAGTAAATAATCTTTTCAGTCAACCATTACGCCTCCGTGACTGATTCTAGCTCGAGCGTACCATACCGCGCCGCGGTTTTCTCCAACCCCGCGTGCCCGGGCTGCTGGCCACAGCCTGTGTGCACAAAGACGGGCCCGGCTCGCCCCCGGCTCGCACATGGCGACCCAGATGGGATCGGGAGAGAACTCACACATGGCGACCCAGGCGGGATCGGGAGAGGGCCCGCACAGAATCCAGAAAAACCCTGCCTCCACCCTCAACATAAACAACAAAAGTTAACATCTGGGAAAAAGTGGGGTTTTTAAAATTTTTATTTTGGTGGGGGTTTTTTTGATAAATGTTCCCCACTTGTCTACGTGCCCCTTAGTAGTAATGAAGCCTGAAGCTCACTACTGATTTAAAAGTTCTTTCATTCATTTTGTGCAGCAGTTAATTTTGTGCCTTTTAAAACGGGCAATGGAAGGTGAAAAGCATCCAAAGGGGTGGATAAGCGTTAGGCCAAATAAGTCGAACTGTCCTGCTACCTTTGTGCCTTATGAGAATGATCTTGTGTTGACGGAACCTCAAGTGAAATAGAATCTGGGGCAAGAGGAGAAAATGCCACTTTAAACTACGCATTTAGTACAGTAAATAGACCCGAGGCTGAATGTTTGGATTTGTGCACAGAACTTGCCCATTAGCGCACATCTATTGCATACACAGCACAGTTGTAGCCAATATTTCTTTCTCTGCAACTACTAACTGGGTGCACAAGCATGATAACTGGATGCAGTTGTAGTAACAGCTTGCCTATCTGTGATATCTGCAAAGATGGCCTGTAAATAATATAGAGGGAAAATAAATAGTCAAACTATAAATGGAAGCTAAATTCAATAGTCCATACAAAAATGTGCCAGAAGTAAATTTTCAGCTTGCAGCATGATTTATGGTTTAACAGAAGAACGGAGTGATTCATTCTTGAGTTGCTCTGTAAAAAGCATATGGATGTGCGACTACTACGCAAGGAGATTTTCAGCCAAGATGTTCCTAACTTTCATTAATTCACTCAAAACGTTACTTACTTGGACATGTATATAGCCCCCATTTTGATCTACAGAGGTAACTCCTCAGTGCCAGGAGAAGGCATCCTTCTGACAGATTTGCCAGAGACCTCCTTCAATAACTAAGCTGCAGTTCACGGCTTTTTACCTACCGGGGTTTTTCTACAAGGTAAAAGGTAGAACACATTTTTTTGCTTGTCTGTTTGCCTTCTGTCCGGTGCCCTGACCAGCTCTAGTGGAAATGCTCCTGGCTTTCCCAAAATGGAAAGGGAGACTCCATTAAGTGCCTGGCTCAGGCTATGTTTCATTTCTGTAAACCTCTTCTCCACCTCCCATTTCTGAGGAAAGTCACCCTGAGCTTCAGAAAGGCTTTGAGGTCAATGAAGAATGTGTCTCTAGCTTCTGACTGTGTGTTTTGAGAAGATTTTGTTGTTTTACTGTGGTGTCTGCTGCTGATCTGTTTGGGAGATTTATCATCTTGTTTAGCACAGGCTCTTCTGTTAAACAAAAGAAATACACTTCCTCCCTCTTCATAAGGAATCAGCAATACCGACCTGACGCTGTTTCTGATTTCTTCCCTGTGGATTCCCAGTGCCTTGTCATCCAAGGATCTCAAAGGACTTTACAGAAAGTCGCCAGGGCCTTTCAATACATTGTTTAGATAAATAACTGCTGCCATGACTTGCTCGCAGTGTCAAAGTTGGTAGTGGAGTTGGGAATACAACCCAGAAATGTTGGCTCCCAGTTCTTGCTGTAACAAGGGCATCGTTGTCCAAGACTGACTCGGTTTGTTGGGAAGTATAGAATTTTCTCTGTTAAAATGCCATGAAAATGTCATATGCCTTGTATGTTACTCAAATTTGATCTACATGAACCTAGTGAATCGTTCTATTCATGCTACAGTAGATTGTTTGTGCCTCTGGCAAACGTTGTCACAGGAATCTACTTCTGGGTATGTGAAGTGAGCCATGCAGAGATGTGTTGACTGAAGTGCAGTGCCATGTACCCTAGTAGAGAGAATAAAAGGTTGACCCAGGAGTCATGGTGAATCTTAATTCCTCATGCCATTCTGGGCAGGTCACTTTAATTTTCCTTTTGCCTCAGTCCAGCTGAGAACTTTTTTTTGGCTTTTGCATAATGCCTTCCCAGGTGCCTGAGTTCAGCTTCCCTTAGGTAATGCATGGCTGAGAGAGCCTCTCCAAGGGAGAGGGGAAAAACACTAAATGAAAGATAAATATCTGGTGGAAGAGTTCCTGCATCCTAGGAAAGTCCTTTTGTTTTCAGGAGGAGTGAAGAGTTGTTTTGTTTTCGGGACCCAGTGTTTAAACAGGAAACTTTTAAACATTGTTCTTAAAATGAGTTGAGAACAAACTTGTAAAATGCATTTGTCAAATGAGTCTGAATGTCTGACAGTGTGAACATTTTTACTACTTCAACGTTCAGTAATCATAAGTACGTACATATGTGTGTGTCTATGTATAAAATAATGCACATGCACACCCACAAGTAGCTTGCAGTGGAGAAAGAGAAAAATCTGTGGAGCAATGGATAAGGCTGAGAAGATTCTCCAAGAAAACTAATGCAGACAAACATTTTATTAAAAATATAAGTCTTATTAAAATTATATTATTACAGGCACATGTAAGACTGTGGGGTCTATGGAACAAATACTAACCCTGTTTAGTGGCCTGTTTCAGCAGAAGCAGAACAATCTCCCTTTTAGTCATGGAATTTACTTGGCCTCATCTTTCAATATAATGCTTCCCTTGCATGAGAGAGGTCCTCCCCTTCCAAGACTCGCTGCGCCAGCACCGCACTGTAGCATTAGGATCAGTGTAAGGCTTGAAGCGGAGAAGGAAAATCTACTATTGGCATCTGATTTACATTTTATATTTACTCACTCCTTTAGTTGAACTCACTGCTATTATCATGTGAAACTGCAGAATTGCTTGAACATCCAAGCTTGCTTTTGGATAGTTGGGGCTGGAATGACTTTTTTTTTTTTTCCATACCTTCTCATCCAAACTGTATCTTCTGGCAAGGAGAAGGTAGGTTTCCATTATGCACTTCTGACTTGTGCCTCCTTTAGCCTGGAAAAGTGTCCCGATGCAACCAGGCTGAGACGGAAGAAGTCCAAGTCTGTAAGTCTGCACTTGGAGCAGATGAACTCTTGCTTATGTTGATGCCATTTCCCAAGGCAAGTTAAAATATGGGGCGTTGGAAACCCCATTAATCTGCACATTGCTTACTTGGCAATGTGTTTGTCCCTTCTGATAGCAAATGCTATAGTGAGGTCTCTTGTTCCCTCACTGCTTTTAAAAAGCTTCTCTTGTAATAAACAGGATTCCACCCCCACCCCCCCGGATACTGCTTGCAAGCGTGCAGCTGTAGCCTGCGTGCAACCAGCAATGCGATGCAGCCTGGCGGTGTGTAGAGAAGGGGCAGGGGGGCAGATCAAGGCCCCCATGCTGAGGGTGGGAGAGGGGCAGGGGTGAATGGGACGCGAGGGACGGAGCAATGGGAGGCTCATCCAGGGCTGTGGGGGGGACAGGGCGGCTCCCTGCTGCTGTGTGGACCTCTGGGGGGCACATGCCCCCTGGATTTGTGTACGGGGTGAAGGTGGGCTGCCTGCTGTGGGCTGGGGCTCTGTAGCCTGCTGCCTTTACCCTAGGAGCTGCGCGATGCTATGTTGTGCCTCCTGCTGTAGGGTAGGCAGGGGACGCATGGCCAGCATGTGGCTCCCGGGGCAAAGGCAGCAGGGCTCAGAGCCCCAGCTCACAGCAGGCAGCCCACCTCTGCACTAGACACACATCTGTGGGACACATGCCCCTCATGTTTTCCGTGGGGGGTGTGTGCAGTGGCAGGGGTGGCCCCATGTGCCTCTGGAAGAGCTTCTTGCAGCTCTGTCCCACGACCTGACCCGGGGTCCCACTCACTCCAGCCCCTGCTCCGCTCTCTCCCTAACCATGGGTCCTCAGTCTGTTCCCTCTGCCCCTTCCTTCTTTTGTCCTTTCCCTCCCCCTCCACAGACTTACCTGCTGGGCACTGCTCTACACACTACTGGGCTACATTCCTGTAGGGTTACCATATTTCCAGTTTCAAAAAGAGGTCACCTGTGGGGGGGTACATAATATAATGCGGGGTGGGCAGTGATATGCCTCTGCCCCTCACTTCCAAGCCACAGCTGCCCCAGACCTGCTGTTGCCCCTCACTCCCAACCCATAATACCCTGCATCCTGCCAGGGCATGCAGGGGCC